>NW_012026903.1:888536-1167119 GCF_000956235.1 Wasmannia auropunctata | reverse complement strand
GGGTTCAATCTATGGAGGACACCTTGTCTGAGACCGTACACCGTACATCAATTTTACGACGAGAGAGAGAGCCTGCAAGGTCGTGCCACGCCATTCTCTCGCAGCTCACATTTTTATCACCGCGCGGCGTAAGGGCGCGAAATTATCATTCTGCCCCGGGGCGCCGCGATGGGGGTCTGGCCTCGAAGTTTCGGCCTCGGTTGAAAATTTCACGTTTCGCAACATCCCTCTCGCGCGAAACTGCGCATACTTATGATTCGACACACCGTTAGACACCCCCTCCGACTTTATTCTTAAAGCCGTCTTGTACGTACCGTCACCGATCGCAAACACGCCAGCGTTTTTCGGCGAAGAGAGCAGGCGTGTCTTGCTGCACACATGCGTGCATCGAATGTGCATTTTGTGAAGTGCAACCCGAAATAACTGACAGTGATATCCTTATGCGAATTATTGAATTATTTCTTGGCGTCAGGTATTGTCCATTCCACGTGATTTTTCGAAAAGATTTAATTTTTGATATAAAATCGTAAAAGAAATGTAATCAAATCTCAAGTGCGGAATTTGAAATGCACACGATGATTTCTAATAAATTCTAATAAATAAAAAAATTCTAAATAAAAGTTTTTATATAAGAATGCGTGTTCAGTATTGCGTTTGCTTTAAATTGATTCTAATTGCGTAGTCGCAAAAATTCCCACCCCTCCCCCAGCCCGAGACTCGCGGTAATGCTAACAGTTTTAAAGTGGATATCAGATACCTTTGATCCAAACAACATTATCTGCTTTGCTGGAAAATTGCGAGCAAGTATTGGTTCGACGGCCATCATTATTGTGCGCGCGTTTGCGTTTAATGCCGCTTTTTCGCGCGGCTTTTTACCAAAAGGATGCTTCGCCCGGTCGGGGATCAATCTTGTCCGCGGCGAACTCAATAATCCTTTTCGGACGCTGCCGTACAATGTTAGCAATTTAATGGGGGTTCATTGTACCCGAATACCCGCGCCTCCCATAGTGGTCGTTAATCAACAACCGGGGGGTAAAGAGCTGGCGAATTTTGAAGCACAACGTCGAGGTGTCGGTGAGAACTGACGATTATTTAACTTAATTACTACACTAACTCGTAGATATCTGAATAATATTATACTTGCTACGGATTTTTGAAACATTTTCAGACTGAAAACATATATTTTTTTAAAGATTTTTCAGGATTTACGTTATAAGAAATTGTTTCTTACATTCAAATTTTATTTTTATTTGCATTCCGACAAAATTTTAATTTATTAAACTTTCAATTTTCTATATCTCGTAATTAAAAGTATTTTATTTAAATTTGTTTATTTTTGCTTTGCCGTACTTCAAATTCGTGATACACATCTTTTAAAATACTTGTACTGGGAATAATTATTTTAAATTATCCGGATTATAAGCGAGTAATTAAATATATTATCATATTTTCTAATATTTAGTTTTACCAAGAAAAATGTAATTTTAGCAAATACATTTCTGGTTATTTAAATATCAAGGATGTTGATTAAGTAACTTGAGATATAACCAATAATTAATTACCAATAACAATCAGTGACAATTCTATGATTTTGAAATATACTTTCAGCGATGCAGTTGCTAAATCTTCCTACAATTTCTGACCGAGGATCGCGCGTCCCGGCATGTTCGATAATTGCTCGATCCTTCGTCGTAGCCCACGAGCGGACCCGAAGTGGAAACTGGACCCGTTGCGTTTAAAGAGCTCGGGACACCAAAAGGATCAATTTAGAAATCAGTCGCGGCCGGTCTGGTTAAACCGGTCGCCCCTGTTCTTCTCGCAATTCCTGAATCGCTAGAAAAAAATCCGCCACGAAAGACGCTAAACTAACTGCCTGATGCGTCGCTAATGCCGCATAACCGATAAAATGATTATCGAGTCTCTGGTAAGTAGCGAAAGTGTAATTAGGACGAAGTTGTGTCAATCTCTCTACCGTTGTCGCGCAATTCCGTCATTAATCCACTTTTCGTTTCCGTCGTTTTCCGCCGGAATTACTTATCGTGCAATTAAACTTCCGCGTGCAATCGTTGAAATTTCAATTATTTAAGCATATTACGAAGAATCATTAAGAGTTTCAGATTGTCATAAAGGAACTCTGAAATTAAAATTTTTGAAAATGCAAATATCGAGTTTTATCTGATAAATCTTGTAAATTGTCAAGGACATAAAATAAAGACATATAAGACAAAATATTTTCAATACATTTACGATAAAAAGAGATGAAACATTAAAAAATTATATATAAACTCAATAATTAAAAAAATATATCTATATTAAACGATCAGAGACAAAGAGAAAAAGGGGATTATCAATCTCTTTCATAGCAGTTCCTCGAAAATTCGATAGCACTGTAGTTTCGATACATTGTTTCTTTTGAGCATTTCTAAGCGGACAGAACATCGACAGGTATCCGAGACTGGATGAATAATGATATCGGTAACGATACGCGGCGAGGGGTTCCTCGGGTTATCGATCGTCGCGGGGATACGTCGCAAGGCCGCGCACCATCGACCATTAATTTAATTGCGGAATCGCGACGGCAGGATGTGTGCTCCGAATGCAACAGGCGATTGTTTCGGTGCGGCGCGAATCGCGCCGGTGCATCCGACGCAGGAATCCGGCGATGCGGGGGGGCCCTTGTCGAGCACGCTTCGGAATCCTACGTCGTGCGAACGGGCCGTAGGGCCCGAGGAAAAAGGGATCGCCGCAAAAGGATCCCTGGTCCTGAACGCGCCGCGCCGCCCCGCTTTCAGCGCGAGCGAAAAGCGAGCCTGCGCATTTAAAACTTGAGAGAAGTACTTGAAAAAAAAAAATTATTGACATTTTTGCGTTGACATGGAAGTTCTTTTTACGTACCTAAATAATAGATACTAATACTTCATCGATGTATATTTCCGATAATTGACGCGTATTAGAAAATCTTTACAATGAACCTGTCTAATAGTTTCTATTTTAACATTTAAAATACCGGTTTTAAGCATTGATATTTCTTTTCAGGGGTGTCCTCTATTAATCTCGATTTAACATTATAATAGTTTTGCAGAAGGTGTTAAAAAATCCTTTATGCGTTCAAATACCGAATATTTTCCTTTTGTAAATTCGGAATGCATGCGAACATCCGAAGAAGCGCCCAGATACGGTCCGGACCACTTTCGTTATTTCCGTCCCTTTATTCCTCGCTGCGGTATTTCTCAGACTTCCCTCGATCGCATGTCGAACTTCTCAACGCGACCGCTTATGCGAAGTTCGGGTCCACGGCAGTGATATCCATTCATTTCGCCGGTATTTTGATGCTTTGGGGCAGAGAGAGCGAAGGCGATGAGCAGGAGAGCCGGGAGAGGAATCCGATAATCTCTTTAGCAGGGTGTCACGTATAGGTGCTGCAGTTACGCGGCAAGTTTTTTCGTTTATCACGTACGAATCGGGGAGGCCTTCTTCCCTCCAGCCGGACCGTGGGATCAAACAGGATTTCACAGACGAGGCGCGGTAACCGAATACACGTCGATCCTCGAAGCCTCGCGCGAAGCCCGATCGAGAGCTGGTGCGTTTCGGTGCCCGAGAGATGTACTTTTCCAAGATCGATTTGCCGAAGGAGAGAATACATTTCGCCTCGGCGCTAACGTTTCGTCACACACTTCGCGGTGGCAGTCTAAGCTAACAATTATAAGTGTTGCTAATCACATTGCTCATATTTTCGAGCAAGTTCATTATCGATATTTCGATTCGTGATATCCTGCATTATTTTATTAAAAACTGAACCGTTCCTCCCTCTATGCAAAGAAACAAAAAAAAAAGACTACTCCCTACATCACTATTCGTGATATACTCCATTCGTAATGTATACTCCAATTGATATTTCTACATTCAGAACTGATAGGGATAAGAAAAATACACAGAAGGATATTTGCGATTTTTCCTTTCGGCTCATCTGAACTTTGTATACCTATGGTAGCCGTCAGCACGAACGGTTTCTCACGCTCTCGACGGTTTCATATAGGCGGCCTGCTTCCTTCTCGCCGGTTGGGCACGACAAATAGCGCTATCGGTCCTCGTACTCGCGGCGCTCGGAGGCGCAAAAACTATGATATACCCCGCTGCGCAACGGGTGATTGTCACCTGGCTGTAGGAGTGCCAGACCGTGGAAGGCGCCTTATCGCCCGGCGACGTGCTACCTTTATCGCACACAGCAGGGCAGGTAAGGCCCGAGTACGGGCGTATCTCGTGTTACGACCGTACGACGACTGGTGTGTTGTATCATGCGCGATGACCAACGATCGTAAGACGGGCGATAGTGCGCGTACGCGTATACCTACATTATATACGCGGGAGGGAAATGGGTCGCGCGCCGTATACAATTACGGCCACAGATACGACCGAGCGGTCTTTAAAAATGACGGCGGCAATTTAAAGACCCGTAAAGTCTAATTCATTCGACCGCGGCGCAATCGGACGGATATTTGTAGACCGGTTCTTCGTACGTTCTTCCAGGTGCAAGAACAATAATGGCCGTTTAAATACCAGTCTTTCGAGCCTCCTCTTTAAGTTCTTCGCGGAAGCTTTGAAACTTTTAGATATAAATTACGCGCTCTTTCGTCTCCTCGTTGATTATATCGCTACTGCAGGGTGAATAATATCTTTAATGGATTTTACGGATCTTTTGTTTACTCGCCGCAAATCCACCACGATCGAATCCGATGTTACGTGTAATGTGAGATTTAATTAAAAACAGCTAATGATGTCGCGACAAGTGATGAGAGCCATTCGCTCGTGGAGGATTATTCTTACACGGTGTACACGACCCGTTCCGGACACGCCGTGAAGTGTGTAGAGACGACAATTCTTCGAAAGCCTTGAATATATTTACCCATGGACCAGGTCACTGTCTCAATACTCCCGCCATTCAACTAGAAATCCTCAACCTGTGGGAATGTTCAGGTAGGCATGAAGAAGAAGCTGACTGAAGTGCAACGTTTTTCTCTAAGATTCTCTAAGAATACACGGATTTTCGGAGCGATGCCGCGCCGACAATACCCCCCAAAGTGCTCGCTGATCTCAAAGGACGGACAAATGAACCTGAAATTCCGACAGGTTCCCAAGAAATTTACAGCGCCACAGTCGAAGCTGGGTATGGCGATTGAATATCGATAATATCGATCGCGAAATTTATTTTTCCAGCCGATTGAGCCGATGCGATAAAGGAAACACACGCGTCGCTGTTCTTGAAAAAGAATCGTACCGCATCACGCCATCCACGTACACGTGCGAAATACAGCGATTCGCGCTCGGTTATATACAGATATCCGCGTGCGCGCGCGAGAATGAGCAAACGGCGGATAAAAGGGAGGAGAGAACGAACGGAGGAAGTGGGTGGCGGAGAGGAGAGCAGAAGCGAGAGGCGCGGTCAGCGCGAAATGACGGCGATCTCCGATGTCACACAGAGGCCCGCCGACGTCCCTTTCTCGAGGACGAAAAGGAGGAGGAAGAGAGAGGCTTCGGCGGCCCCGGCTCGTGTTTCGGTTTTCGGCATTCCGAGAAATATTTTCATGCGCCCTCCGCGAGCGGGATCGTTCTCTCCTTTCCCGCTTCTTTCTCTCCGCGCGTCGCTTTCTCTCACTCGCGTTCCCATCCAGTTCTGTTCGACGCGCTCGTTCGGCGGGCTGCGTTTCTCGGGGGGTGGACACGATGCACCACCGTCCGTGAGACGCCGCGCCGCCGCGCCGCCGTAGGGATAACCAAAGGTATCCAATGACCAAGAATCCCCGACGCGGTAGGTTCGACCGGATGAGGAACATACTGTTCGTGTTTTGCCGACCATGGATTACGAGTGCTTTTAAGCGGGGTGCTTTTAAGCGTACTGTCGGATTTATCGCCGTGAAATCGCGTTTGAAAGAGAAGAGAAACGAATTTTAAAAATGAGAAAGCGATTCTAATATGCATGAGAGAAAACGAGAAAATGAAGCTTGAGGCGAAAAGGCCCTTCGGAATATTTTTGGGGATTGATTTGTTTGATAAAGAGAAATGTTATTAAATTTTCTCGCTGCATTATTAGAACTAGACTTAGTCGGGACTTTAAATTTTGGGCACTTTGGCAAATCCCTTTAAATTTCTCGTTTAATTAATATTTAGCAAGACTTTGTAAGTTCAAAGGCCGTATCGGTGCAAAAATCACGTGTGTGTTCAATAATTACTTTTACAAATATAAATTTTCTCTTTAGCGAGACGAATGTCATGGAAACCTGGCTATATTTCTGTTCTCACGAGTTGGAAAACTATCGGATGCCAGAATCGTGGAAAAAAAATGCACAGTCGGTCGATCGGCAGCAAGTCTCTCACTCAGAGCGGCTCGGGGTCGGATTCCGAACAATGAGATCGAGTTTACTAGCAAATTCTAGAGGAATGCGCTCGAGACGTACTGCGCGTTCGTGCGAGCGTATTCTTCTAATTCCGCGAAAGCCGGTCGCGACGTTTTCCAGGCACAATGCCTCGCCGTGGCACAAAGCTCGCGTTTGCCGGTTCTGGGTGCGATCGGCCGACCCGAGTCGATCTGTTCGAGGGACTTCGCACCTCACTGAATAACCCTCGTCCATAGAGATCCGCGCACACGACGCCGAATTGAATCCTGTTCTTCGAAACCCACCGCAGACGCTTTCAGGGCTGTTTCTTTCATCATTCAGTCAAACGTCCGCAGGATAAATTATTAACTCTATAATTACATTAGTTATTATTGTAATTAATAATCTAATAATTATTATTATATTAATTAATTTTTTCAATTATTGTAATTAAATTTAATAATATATCTAATATTAAATCTATTTCATAAAGAGTGGCAAAGAAATATCCGAAATGATCTTGAAGAATATCAGCAGTGAAACGGGCATTTCTCGGACTTATTGAGTATCAATTCATTACCGCGGGATTAATGATAATGACCGGAGTAATTGCGACTTTGTAGAAAAGGCGAGATATCGGAAGGTCTCTTCAACGATATCCTTCATCCGTTTCCGCGCAAATTTCCGAGGCGAGAGAAAGCGAGAGGGAGTTGACCTTTTCCATTTTCATTTCTATTATCTACGTCTTTTTATTTTCTCGAATTTAAATGCATCTCTCGTTAATATCGTCCTTTCCTTCTCGCGGCGAAAGGAAAAGTCAGACCGAAATGAAGTCGCAGTGTCGGACACAGCAGAGTGACATTCCGATTCTCTTTGAAAAAAACACAGAAAATGCAGCGAAAATAATTCGGTCATTAATATTAGCCATTGTTGCGCTCGAGGGATCTGTTCGATCTCTGCCGTCATCTTGCTCTCGCACAAGTTCTATAGCGGCGGAACGCAAGCTCGATTGCGAACGCGGAACGCCTTTATAGCCTAATGAAGTCAATTCGTCGTATTACACAGATATGCTATAGAGACTGACGCGTTGCCGGAGATACCCCCAATTACGAGAACGCGCTATTGACTCACCACTTTTCTCCGCCACTTGAGCTGCTGCAACTCTCGCCTCACCTCCGACACCGGACGAGCCCCTGTTTAAAGTAAATAAAAAGAATGCATATATAATTACATCTTGATTTTCGCGAAAGTCGACATTTCGCGACCGCGAGCGGTAGATTTTGCTCACCGTCGAAGCTCCCGCGGCATCGCGTCCCCCTCCCGCAGCCTCAAATCATCGCGACCGTGCGAAACGTAAACTGCGACGCATTAACAACCTGTTTCGAGCTGAATGTTGTTCACTATCGCTGCCTCGAGCGCTTCGAGAATCGCAAGTTGCCGAGAAATCGATTGTCGCGGCCGCGGCGAACCGTGATTGGCTGGCGGTGCGGTGCGGTTGGCAATGCTGCACGCAGTCGAGCGATCGGAGCGACGCGACGCCGCTCGACTTGTGTCCTCCGACCTAACCTCCAACGTCCGCGGAGTGTTTCGCTCGTCGTCAGTCTCGCTGCCTACAAATTATCTTGAAGATATAAATTTCAGTCCACGCACGAAGAGAGCTAGAGCCGCAAGATGTCGGAGCGCAAAGTTTTGAACGTAAGTACGAGGCGAATAGGCATTTTTCACGGCGTATATCCGCGTTTACCTGTAACGCTTTGACAACTTTTGCCTCTAACCTCTTTTCCGTATTTTTTTTTTCTTTTAGAAATACTACCCGCCGGATTTCGATCCGTCGAAGATTCCGCGCATGAAACTGGCGAGAAATCGCCAGTACACCGTGCGACTGATGGCACCGTTCAACATGCGGTGTAAGACATGCGGTGAATATATCTACAAGGGCAAGAAATTTAATGCGCGTAAGGAGGACGTCGAGGGCGACGATTACCTGGGCATACGCATTTACAGGTTTTACATTAAGTGCACCCGCTGCCTGCAAGAGATATCCTTCAAGACCGATCCGAAGAACACGGATTACGAGATCGAGGCGGGCGCCACGAGAAATTTCATGGCGTTGAAGCTGGCCGAGGAGCAGGCGCAGAGGGAGGAGGACGAGGAGAAAGAGGAGGAGGCCACCAATCCGATGAAGCTCCTGGAAAAGAGGACGCTCCAGTCGAAGCAAGAACTGGAGTTGTTGGAATCTCTGGAGGAGTTGAAGGATCTAAATCGAAGGCAGCAGACCATAGATTACGATCAGATGTTGGAGCAATACGACACCGAAGCTGCCAGGCAGAGGACGGAGAAGGAACAGGAAGAGTTGGACGAGCAGTACGTTAAATCTGTATTTGGCAAGAGACAATTGACCGGGACTGTTGTGGAGGAAGAAATTGAGGAGTTGGTTGGAGGAGAAGAAGGGAAGAGAGATCAACCTCCTAAAAAAGTACTTAAGACAGACGAAGCAGATGGCAAAGAAACAGTGAGATTTTAATCTTATATTTAATCAATTTTGTTATTTGTTATAAGAAAAGTTTAATCGAGAGCATTAAAACTGACGATTATTGGTTTGCAGGAAAATTCTGGAAATTCTTCAAAATCCGCTAAAGCGTCATTGTGGTCGGAAAGTATGGGATTATCATCTGGTAAGAAGAATTCGTCTTCTTTGGTGAAGAAAAGCAATATTGGTATAAAAATAAACGCTAGATCGGTACAGAATAAAACATCCACGACCGAAAATGCTGTTTCCTGCGATAAGGAAACTGCTCCACAGTCGGACAAAGCACTTAACACTTCAACGAGTACATCGAATACGGTAAATACAGACACCAAATCTGATAATATCGGCAACAGTCTCTTGTTATTAGGTGCCTATTCGGGTAGCAGCGATAGCGATAGCGATTAATGAAAGAAATAAATTAATATATTTTTCATGTATATATTTTTATCCAATAGAGTAAAATATTGTACAAAATAAATGGGGTCTACAAAAAGTAATTTGTATAAACACGTTATTCGTTTTAAAGTATACGATATATGTATCACATGAAATTTTAGATTTAGACATTTTAGGTACGCGAATTAGATATCAGACATATACACAATTTTGTGTTAAATCCAAAGAAGTCGTAGGTTGATACTTACAGGCCGACGATTACAGAGTTTCTTACAGGATGCCGAAGGTTCTACTCCTAAAACATAAAAGGATAAGTTATCAGAAATGTAGAAAAATTGAAATTTGGTCTTTTTGCGAGGCTAGGCACTCTGTAAGAAATTCCGTCGTCGAGTTATATTCATATCGATACAATGTAGCAGGGAGTACCTAGCCTATTAAAACGGGCCAATAATTAACATATTTGAGACGAAAAAAATTGTAGAAAACTTTAAAAATGATATAATAAAAAAATATGCAAGTAAAAATTTGTATAAAAATTTTTTTGGTCGGTCTCAAGTATGTTAACGTCCACTTATCTACAATATGTCTGTAATGACAACGATTAATTTACTAACATAGTGGGTATTTGCGAATGTGTACTATGTTATTAACTTATTGAATTAACGAATAAAAAATTATTAATGCAAAATCATAAAATTTTGAAAAAGATTCCACGAGATATACCATTAGCGTGGCAAGTGATACAATTAATTAAAATAATATAATTATCATATTACTTTTCAGGAATATTTTTCTGTTAGATTAATACAATTGTCTACTTAGGATGAAATGATTAATTATAATATAGACACATATTGTAATGCATATAAGAGATGTCATTACGCGTGAATAATCGGATTACATCGTCGTGGAGAGATGTCGTGAAGAGACCGTTTTGGCAGATGACTGCGATATCGACAATAATGTTATTCGCGACAGTTACGTGACTCCCTGTTATAATTCCTCGCGTTGTCGCGAACCACAATAGGATTAACGAGGAAGCAGTCCGCGTCTTCCTCAGACGATCCGAGCTCGTCGTGAGATTTGCTTAAGCGACCCGCCGGTCCGCCCAAGGCTTCCAAAGCCGAGGAATTTATCAGCCAGCCGTAAAGAGATTCTCGAATTCGATGATTTCCAACGTGATGGATTATATCACCCCTGAATTTCTCGTTACCCTCCCGCCGACATTGCTCGCAAACGAAAGCGTCTTCCTTGCCGGAAGAAATGCGATACCAGTCGTTAAGATGAAACCCTCTCGGCGGAGGATCCGAGTTCTTCGTGGGTGGAATGTGACGCGAGAAATATCGATACCGCGGGGATCTGTCATATGAACGCGGATCGACAAAGTGGAACGTCGGCGCGGATGCTTCTAGTAACGCTCGTCTCGACTCGCAAGAGAAAGCGCGTGACAGTCCGTTGTTGACGATGCTCGACCGAGGTTTGCGTAGATATTTTCTCACGACGTACCGGTTACCGTCATTTCTGCTCTTCTCCCGCAAGCTCACTTCCAGCTGCGCGATGCGATGCTCGAGTCGCGTGCGTTGCGCTTGTGCGCGGTCCTGCTGATCTTCCAGCAGCTTCACCAGCTTCTCCAGTCGCATCACCTGCATCTGTTTGCCCTCCAGTGTAGCATACAATTCCTGAATCGCTTCTGTCTTCGCCGCGATCTGCTTGTTGATCTGGATACATGATTATCATTAAAATCAAGTATCAAGAAATATGATGTATAGTGTCAAACAATAAGACATTGGATATCTTACTAATTCAGTTTTCATGGGTTAAGAATGGATTAAAATGATTTAATTTATTATATGAGAAAATTAGAAAGAGAGAAAGCTTTACGGAATTATCGCGCATTACTTCATCGATATCCTCGTAATTTTCGTTAGGATTTCCCGCGTTCGCCTTTCCTTTAAGGATGCTTAGCAGCTCGTCCCGGACTTTGAGGAATTTGCTCTGCTCGCGCATCACCCGATCGCGCTGCTCCAATTCCAGCTGCTTCTGTGTCAGGGTAGTCTCTAACTCCTGGTTCTGCTGAATGGCCTCGGCCAAGCTATTCCGCAAGTCGCTAATCTGCTGCTGAAGCTCCATCGCATCAAGCCCTTGGGTCTTGCCAGTTTCTTTCGATCTCGCCTGGAGACGGTGCTGAATCTCGGATAACTGATTCTCCAGCACCTCATTTCTCTCTTGTCTACGTAATAGAAATTGAGAGTCTGAATTCGAAACATGTTACATCATGTAGAACAGAAAGAATCAATTTAATTCTTAATATGCTACGTCTAGTTATTCTGCGAAACTATGTGTATATTTGAAATAGAAATATTTAATTTTCCACCATACTTAGGCCCGATTGAACTAACGTTATTTTTATCTTAAGCGAGGTTTAAAATTCTGCCTATCTTTCTTTAAAACTTTAAGAGAAAGAGAGTTTCAAGTCTTGCTTAAAGTAAAAAAATAACATTGATACAATCGGGCCTTCGAGATATTTTAGATACGTTCAAGTATGAAAAATATGTATGTTCTAACGTTAATTAAAACTTACGTGAATCTGGCAATCTTCTGAAGCCGAGCGTGCTCTAGCATCAGATTTTGAAGGTCATTAGTCTTGGTTACGAGTTCGGCGGCCAGCCTATCCTTCGTCTGGTCCTCGTTATCGTGACTCTGCGGGCGAACAAAAAGGAATAATCGAAACTGATTAGTTTCAGATAATCGAAACTAATTTTTGAGAAAACGACTTGTCGGGGATGGAAAATCACGGTCTTAACGAGCAAGGGGAAGCGAATCGAATGGTTCTTAGTTCCTAAACGAGCGGAAGTTCCGAAAGTAGTGCAAACTAACGGCCGCCTGATGCATCACGGCGACAATCTCTTGCTTTTCTCTCTCAAGCTGCCCGGTCTTCTCTCTTTGTCTCTCCAGCTCGGCCCGGGCCGCCATCAAATCATTATACAGACAAACCTCGTTCTCCGTGTGGCTATTATCTAAAGGCCGATAATCGGAATGAAAGCTTTCAACGAGCGAACATAATGTACCGCTTTGCGCTGATGTTTCGTTTAAAATGCAAATGAGAAATATTCTCGATACTTTGAAATTGCTGAGCTTACCTACCTGTAACAACTATATTGTTGTTTTTCTCACTCGCGAGATCGCAGAGCAGCTGGCTCTTCTCTTCGAGGCGTTTACAACGTTCTTCCATTTCAGCTCGAGCGCTTTCAGCTTGTTGTCTGAAACAATTAATTGAATAGTAGAATTAATTAAGCGAAAAAAGACCTACTACGAATTTCTCGAGTTTCGGGAGAAAATAATATATATACTGTTAAAGTAAAATATATATTTTTTATTATCCACATACATGAAAGATAGAATGATATGATAATTATGCAATTATTTTTCTTCGGAGATATTATTATTAAAAAACCATCAATAACGATTCTTAAAAGCGGAATTATAAGCGATATTATACTCACCTCTTTTCTCTCTCTTCGATGATCTCTGTGTCGAACGTTTCGAATTTTGTCGATAACTCCTTAATAGTAGCATTCGCTTCCGCTTCCTTGCGAGCCATCCTTTCCTTGAGCTCCAGCATCCTAAAGCAGGCGACTTTAAGAAAATGCAAAGTAAAAAGGGATCGATCTTGCTCTTATCCAAGTAATCTCATTATCTATAGCTAAAGATATAAGCGATTTTTTTAAAGCTTCTTAATAACACTAATTTTATTAAGAAAAGCTCTCCTTATTGATCTATTATTTAAAATTTCATTAAGCTTTTGTATTTCTTGAAGATTGAGATTAAAAGGGGACCGCGAGAATTCGGCGGGATTAAAAGGACAACCGTGACTCGAAGCTGTCGCGCTGCTTCTCCATCTTCGCCACGAGGCCCTCGCTGCTCTTCATCGCCTTGTGCATATCTTTCATCCTGAGCTCCATTGCCTGATCCTTCTGCCTCAACTGAGCCTCCAACGACTTGACGTTGTTCTGCAGCTGTTGCGCCTTCTCCTCCTCGTTAGCCACGTGCCCCTCCAGCTCGCGAATCTTCGCCCGCGTCTTTTGCAACTGCAGCTCCATCATTCTCGTCCTGTCCCTCCCATGATTCGCCTTGTCACGCTCCGCCTTGAGCTCCTCCAGAGCGACACTCAGCTGCTCCCGCAGCAGGTCCCCGCGATCGACATTCGGCCGCTCCTCCTTCACGTGCCCGCGATAATTGTCGTACTCCCTACGCAGACTCGAGGATCTCATCGCGAATTCGGCGACGAAGTCCTTTTGGGCCACTCTCAAATCGTCCAGCTGCGTTCTCATCTCCTCATTGTCCCGCGCGAAATTCGCCTGCCGCGCCTCCACCTCCGAATAATCCGCCGCGATCAACATGTTGCCCATCTCGTCCTGCCGGCTCGATTCTGTCAGCCAGAACTTGACGAGGGACGCGAACGACGAGCTCTTGTCCAGGGCGTGCTGGCAGATCTCTTGGGAGCGGTCGCAGAGATCCCGCAGCTGATCCTGCAGCAGCGACACACCGATTACCACCGACTCGTCCATGCAGATTGGCTCCTGCTGCCCGACGCAGTCGTGCCGCGAGCTCGTCTCGACCGGCGTCGGCGGGCTTTGCCTGGGACACTCCACTTGTGGCGATCTCAGCTCCTCGATCGTGCCAGGGTCCTTGCCGCCAGCCGCGATTATCCTCTCCCGCAGACTCGACATCTCGTCATGCAGATCTTGCGCCATTTTCTGAAGATGCACAGCGGAGAAGAATGTTATTCAATATCCTCCTTGTATTTGAGCTACACCCTCCAAATCTCTAATACATTTGAAATACATTTATGATTATATTCTGATACATTTGAAAAGGAACACTTCACCCCAAAATTCCTGCCTACTATTGCGTAACTATATGTACGAGAAGTGTACTTCTAGAGAAAGTATGTCAATGTCGTCTGATTATATAGTTACTTGCTTATCGACGAGCGTCTTTTTCAGATTCGTGTATCGCGCCCTTTTCGAACTGAATTGTACTTCCAAGTGGCGTTTCTCCATTGAGACCGCGTTCGTCGGCTTTCTCGACGGCAACATACTCGGGGCCTTTACGCTCGGTCGACGAGCGGAATTGTTGTTGGAGCTAATCCCGCTGGAAGTCTCCTCGTACATTGGATGACTCGCCGAGTCGCCCTGTGAAGAGATTATAAATCACGTTTGACAGGTAATGAACAATAAATATCGAAAATATTTCGTAAATTATTGCGAATAATTGTTTTGAATTGAGATTAATTATTGACGAATGATACATCGCGTTTTGATTAAATGAGAGACTGCTGGGTGTATAATCTTCTAGTAGTAAGCACAAAGCTTTTGGCAATGTATTGTGCCAAATAATTAACGTACTTGCATGCCATTTCGCCCGAAATGGGTTGGAATTTTACTTTTAATTTTATTTCCCGTATTCAGCGCGGATTTTTTTGAAGTATTTGATGACGGACGTTCTTCTGTTTTTTCTACAAAAAAACGAGAATATAAATAAATACGTTCTTCTTCATTAAAATAATTACAAATTTATGTAATAACATTGATTTGCTCTTTCAGCTGTACTTTATAATTTCCTAAACATTTTTTTTATTTTCTCTTTTTCCTCATATCGCAAAGATATATTTCTTTCGTTTTAAATGCAAGAATTAAGTGTGCATAAAGAGAATATATCTGCAACGCGGAGAGTGCACCTCGAATTACGCTTTGACAGCCGGCATTACTTTGATATAACCTCCATATAATATTTTAATATTATCGCTTTTAATTTCTCTCGGATCATTTTAGAACGTAATTATTTTCAATCAGATATAATTTTATACGATATTTATTTTAATACAGTAAATTTTGTTCCCAATAGACTACTCGATCGTTTAGTATGATTATTTTTTATTCCGAGAGACAGTAAAAGCAAGAAGAAAATGATTTAGCGTTAATTATTCAGAATTTTTTTAAAAAGTTGTTCTCAGTCACAGTCACAAAGAGCAAATGCCGATGCGAACGAGAAAAGCTTTCGAATTCGCAGCAGTATTGCTGTCAGCGTTGTAGGGTTAAATATTACAATTTTTCTATTTCACGTCACAGCTTGCGAATGTGCAATGACAAAAGTGCAAAGATCGCAGTTTCGTATTTTTATATCAAGAGGTTTGACGCGAAACAACCTGAAGAATTTATCGCGACCGCTTCGCTCAGCATTATCCCAGACTTCTTTTCACGGTAATGTAGCGCGATCGGTGACAGTTGGATTTACGAATGGATTTGCGAGACTTTTCGAGAGGGATGACCTCGAGGAGAGTTTTAATTTCGTAGTCTTGTTGGTTGGACGTCGAAACGATCGAGCGTTAACATTGGTTCACGTGAAATGTGAGACAGTCGACGACCTCGTGGTGTTTCGAAGTCGCGATTAATTTTACCCCTCATGCGACTTGACACATAGATGATAAAATATATGACTGCGATAAAAATCGATTAAAAATCTTTTTACAGTAGACGCACATCGGTTTTAATAATTAAATTTGTAGAATATTCTAAGAATTATCCTTAATCCTTAAATTAAAGGGCAAGAAGATTTACGGGAATGAATGATTTTATACAGACATATATTAACAAAAATCTAGATATAATTAGAAAAAATATCGTAATATTAACGACAAAATATAGAATTGTTTAATTTGCTTCCTGTAATAGTTATATAAAAATTAAAAATTAAATAAAACTAGAAATTATATGTGAATTAACGAATGGAGAATTTTTCTCTGAATACATATTGACATAATATTAATACTCGGAAAGTAAAGCAGAATTATCAACGACGAAAGGATCGTGCTTTTTTGCGATGTACACGCGCTTTTATTAAGCGTTTTTCTCAGAGCTTCCAGGAAAACACATGCTCGTAAAACCGGCTAAATTGTAATGGACAAGCGGCGCCACTCTAATTGCCAAAAACCGAGACAAGAGTTTAGTCACACTCAAACAAATAAAGCAATTCAGCAATGAACAAGGTCAAGTCAATTAGTCAGTTTAATTTAGTCTTTTCTATATGTATCGCAGTGAATTAATGAATGGTACACTTTTTAAAAACGAGTTTGTTATTCATTTCGTAATATGATGCAACTTTGTACGTTTTTAGTTGTTCAAATTGTTAAACGCATCGGGAAAATTAAATACTGAATACGTTGGAAAAATTAGATACTGAACGCTTTGAAAGATGAGAATCGAAAAGTGACAACAGTTTTTGCATTCACAAATAAAGTATAGCTTTTCACTTTAATTTTTCAGATACGTAAATACGTTAAAGGTTGAACAGATGATCACGAACAGCCAACAGATAAAACAGAATACGATACGACAGAGATTGCGAAACAAATCCATATATATTACGAGATACTTTATTTTCTAAACGTTGCAAAACTATTTCTACAAACAATTCTCCGTTTTCTTTCTCTCGCGAGATGGAGATTTACAAACGAGAATGTTTGAAATTGAAAATTCCAGAATTATATGCGATTGTGCCGCGTGGCCGCAGCAATGTTAATTTATACCACTGCAACTACGTGTCCGCGGGCAGAAATGAACACGGCAGTCTCACTCCTCACTTTTTCTGGTTACAGAATTCATCTGCGCGTTCCGTATTTACTTGTAAATTTACCGAGAAAACACACACCCGCTTGTTTATTATCATGGCTCTACACGTTTATTATCCGAAATGTGCAGATATTTCTAAGGTAAAATATTTTTAAGTAGATAATTTTAAAATTATTGACGAACTTTTGCACAAATGATCTTAAATCGCACCATCAATCACATCAATTGAACTTCGATAGGCTTCGATATATTAACGAATAACTAATTAGAAAATTTGATAATTAGAGAATTAGATAACTCCTATTAAACTCCTTCGTAAAAAGAACATATTATTTTTATTATAAATTTATTTATTAGAGAAGTTATACTAAATTTTAGTCACAAAAAGAGGTAGAGCGAAATAATCATTAGCTTCAACGATTTTAACAAAATTGGTGGCATTTTGTATCCACATGTTATGGATGGAAGAGTTCGTAATTAACTGCTTTAAATCAAACAATCAAAATAATTTAAAACTCGCGTGTCATGTGAAATCATCGCGTAGAGAAAAAACTATTCGGAGCGCGTCGCGCCCTGCGCACGCCCGGCCCGTCTGAAGTAGTAACGGCCCGGTCGGACGGCTGTCAGTCAGCCGAAGGTCCGCGGCGGTGGCGGATGTGTCACGGGTGTGTTTCCCTGCCGCGTTGGAAAACGCACGTGACTCGCGCGAAGGGCGGAAGAGACTTTTACGTATACTTCGTGCTACACGAGCGGCATTATGGTGAGTACCCACTTACTTGAATATCCTCGATTGTACTTATGTATGTATAACGAGAGAATCTTTGGAGGATACAATTTTATGTCGCATTTCTGAAGATGCCATCTCGTAAGGGGAGAAAAAGAAAAAAAGAAAAAGAGAGAAAAGAGAGAGAGAGAGAGAGATGCGCACGGATATATTTAGAGTACGAGACGCAACCGCATTCTCTTAATGAATGACAGCTAGGTCGCGCTTCTGGGCATATTTCGAGGAAGCTTTTGTGTACTTTCTCATATAATTGCATGTGACGTGCGTTTCCCTGCGAGAAGAATCACCTTTGTCCTCTTTGTCGATGGTGAAATAAACGCCAGTGTCGCTTGTTATCGAATGAAACTCAAATAACGCGCGTTTTGTAACATGCGGTGGGAGAGATAGGGATACAAAAAAATAGAAACAAGATTCAAGCAATGCATATGCGTTCGCGAAATGTAATCGGAACGAAACGTTGTAAAACGTTGTAAAACAACCGAGTTTAATTGTACAAAAACACGTATTATACTCGTCACGCATAAATGTTCGATCGCTTAGATCGAATGCTGCTTGTAACGCTCTTGATTATATTTCGTGATTGACATTTGGGTAATGATAAAGTGCAATTGCGCATCCGAATTGAAATATTCGCTGGCGCTTCTACTCGATCGGCTCGTTGTCATGCAGTCAAGCGTGTAGAGTGCTTCTCTTATGCGCGACTAGGCACATTATTCGAACGTATTGCCGGGCTGGCTCTGCAGGAGCAGATAAGGGCAGCGGGATGCGGAAAAAGCGAAGCAGCTAGGAGAGAGACGCGCGGACGCGCGCGACCCCGGCAACACGGATAAGTCGGATAAAAAGCGATCGAACCGCGGTGATTTCTGTGCCAGCGACGACGGCTGCAGAAGTGCATTTTCGCTTCTTATACACGAGCGCCGACGGGAATACGTGTCGCGCCGGATCTTTCTTGCGAGTCGGCCAGTCGAAGATTTGCAATCCCGACGAATCGCTGGGAGTAGTTATTGAGATATTGTTCAGACTGACACTTATTTTAGCGTCACTTTTAATGGTAACTTCTAATACAAATCCATTACATCGCTATTAATGAGAAAGCAAGTACATGAAATGGAATAGAATGTTGATTGAGGATTCTACCTCTGAATTCTAGACCAAATTCTGGTCAAATTCCGAAGTGATTGAGAAATTTGAATTGAATAACAAGCCTCGAAATACTCTCGTATATTAATATCAGATATGGCATACTGAACGTTCAAAATTTTAACGTAAATACATAACGATACAACTGATTAATATGCGAAAATGTTGAAATAATGACGATTCGTGATACGAAGTGCGGTACAATTTGTGTAACGAGCGTTAACGGAGCAACAGTTCAAATCGATGCCATCCGTAATTTGGTAACTATTCAATCGTTTCATTCTGACAGCCGCTAATGAAACGAATTGTTCAACGAGCAGCGAGCCCCTGTTCTCTCTCTTTCTACTACAGAATTACTATAGATTTATTTAATCAGTACCGCGGAGGGTTTGCGTCGGCTCGGTCGTTCATCGACGCGCGACGAACATCTCGATGACGGCATTTATCGGCCCGCGATACTATTTCAAGTGGAAAATCAATGCTTCACCCGGAAGCGTTCGCCGAACAGTTGGATATCCTAAATTTTTTACGAACTTTTACACGTTCAATGCCGGTGATGCAGATTGACAAAAAAAAAAACGTCAGCTTTTATCGTCGTTCAGAGAGATAGATAGATAAAGAGAGAAAGAGAGAAAGAGAGAGGGGGAGGGAGAGTAGTTTTTTACACGCTTCCGTGTGAATATAGTGAACAACAGCTGGGCGAGACAGGCGTTCATAAAAAGCATTTCGTTAATGTGCATTTATATTGACTCTTTGAAGCACAAAAAAATATTCAAATACTAAAAATATCAAAAATTTTATGAAAATAAATTCGTTGACAAACTTATTAAAAATCTTATGGAATTAATGGACCACTTATTTCCGTGATATTAATTGTAGAATAAAGAAATACGAATTTACACGGGAAGCAAACCCATTAATAACAAATAAAAGATATTTCTCCGATATTTTTGATGCTTTAAAAGGAATACTTGCAATTGATCGTTAATTTTTTATTAAATTAAAAAAGATTTTTTAAAGTTCGCGTCCCAAAGCGCACACTTTCATGAAGTATAATGATATATAACGGTCGCATATTGCAGGGAAGAATATCCTGTCAAGAGGTAACATCAGGAACGCAATTTTCTTCGGAAAGCATTTGGTAAAGTAGAACATGTTTTACAGCGATATAAAATCTCTCCGGATCGCGATTTTCCGTGAAAGATACATTTAAGTAAATAAAAGAAAGACGGAGAGACAGAGGTAGGGAAGAGGCAAGAAATGCGATGACGACAGCACGATATACCGCGTGTCGTTGACGGTTATTTCGATGAAAATTATTATCGCGACGCGGACGTCTGCTCCGTTAAATATCAAGTCGTCTATTTGACGAAGGATATGAATACGCCTCTCTATCTTCTCTAAGCGCCCCATTCCGCGGCTTTGATCGCCGTAATATCGCCGATGAGGTCCTCGCCCCGCTCATCGCGCGTCCCTCGTTTTTCTTCCCAAAGTCCCGGGCCGACATATTGACGTCGCTAGCTGGCAATCCGTCGTTCGGAGTTACACTTTCCTCGATGCGAGTCCCTCCCAAGCCCCGTCATCCTTCGTCCCGACATCCTTCTCGTACGACTTTGCCGTTTATTCATCCGGTAACTTCATTTAGTTCGATAACGACCTCAGGTACGAGCTTCGATCCCGAAGGGTTGAAACATTAAATGTTGCATGAAATCTCGGTGGAATCCCGCTTTCGTATGAATGATAATATAAAACAAATATGCCAGAAATACGGCAAGTGGCACTCTAGAATTGTGCGTTTGACCGTTTAATTGCCGTGCTAATTATCTAGAAGTGCTTTTCATCGAATTAGAAATGCATCGCAATTACGATGTTATTGCGCAAATCGATTATTCGCGTATTCAACTGACGTGAAATAACAACGTCATAAATTAACAAAATGAGAGGAATTAATTTATTATTTATCCGACATTTTACCCTGCTTTAGCTGCAAAATCCTGTAATATACTATTCACAGATAAAGGATTCAATGGCTTGGCCGCGTGAAATTAATTAACAATCGCGCGCGTTCGTCAACATAGCGAATAAACGTTAGTTTTTGTTAAATGTAATTACTATTCTGTTTAATTAGTTTTCAAATCGTTGACAATATAGCTCTCTTAACGTGCTTTGTACATAAACAAAAAGTGAGATTTACTGTTAATAAATCTTATGCAATTATTAAAACTTATTGATAGATGCGATTATTTAATAATAATCAGAACCTTGTTAAATGATTGCAATTATTAATTATGAATAATTAATCACAGTCTATTTATCAGGAGAGTAATTAGCTTTCACATTATCTTAAATAAGTAAATTCATAAATCCGCAGACTTATACTTTTAGAAATCTGTGAATTTATGAATTAATTTGATTGGGAAATCTGTACAATCTCTTTTTCAATATTTTCTATGCAAATAATAAAATAAGACAATTTCATGACAATCTATATTCCTATCGACAATCGCTTTTATTTATTTTTAATAATCTATGTATTTTTAATAATTTACTATGTATTTTATACTTTATTATGTATTTTTAATAATTTTGTATTGTTCTCGACGTTGTCATACGAGTCTCAAATTGGATATACACCCAATAATATAATTTCAACAATGTAAACGCCAATTGCAGGAAAACCGAGCGTAGTAGCGATCCGGTCTCTTGGTAGATATTGTTTGAGTTCCTGTTGGTGTCCCATGGCCGAGGGAACGAACATGGCAGAATGCCAGGCAGAGTGAAATGCCATGCCCTATATACACCGGCTTGGCGCAATATATTTAGGCGCTTGGGATTTATGGTTAACCAACTTATTAGAGGCCGGTGGTGTTCGTGGATCAACGTGTCGCACGGCGTATACAAGCACCGCATTTTCCGTCTCGCATATCGATATCGGGTCGTGTATGGGTCACGTCATCGTCACACGTAAAATTCAGCATACGTCAATTTTTGTCCATTAAAACGTAATGGCTGCAAAACTTTGCGAAATTCGCAAGTTTCAATAATTCGGACCGCGACACATAATTAGCAATTTATCATTTTCATTGGAAAATACTGGAGTTAATATTATACATTAATCATTAATGAGTGCGCGTATTTATTTTTAATTAAATAAATATCGGAATATCTCTTCCCTCTCTCTTTTTGTTTTCGCTTTGTCATAATTATTTTAACGATATTAAGAAAGAAACCTAAATGTTCTGTATTTTATATTACATTAGTTATATTGATTATATATAATTATTCCTCAAACGTAATAGTGAATTGTAATTTGCAACTTCGTTATTTTATTATACTTTACATTATTTATACAATTAACATAATTTTGATTTAATATCATTTTTACTTTAATATAAATATTATAATCATAAAATCTTTAGTATAAAAATATCTTTAATATCTTTAGCATCTTTAAATATTTTAATCGTAACATAAATATTTTATTCCGAGTTAGAAATGAAAAAGATTGAAATATGCTTAAACTGTTCTGCTTCAGCGATACTTTATGTCTCACCTTTACTACCACATGTTCGGATGTTTCGAACGTGTGCTCGTTCAATGAACCGGGAAAAGCGCAAGCGGCTCTAGGTATCCAGTTCGGCGCCAAGATTCTGCCAAGATCGCCGGGTGACTCAGTGTCGATGCATTTTCAGCAGCGCTTTGTTACACCGAACACGTGATCACTGCGAGAGGGCAATTGTCTCACGTGTTGGCACCGCTCTAGCCCGCGGTACTCACGTGCACCCACCGTTCGCAATCTCGCAGTCGCGATCGCTTGTCGCTTGCAGTTAGAACGAAACGAGTTAGTTCAAGTTCGGAATGAGATGTAGTTTCTGCATCTCAACAATGTTCAGTTCCTCAATTAACTCCCTCTGGAAGATTCTCTCTTTTAAACATGTAAAGAATTGAAGAAACCAATTTTCACGATGTCAAAAAATGACGTCCCATTTAATGATTGAATTGTCTTACGTGAGGCGTTACTGAGCTGTTCGCAGAATCAAATCGAGAACTGGGACGATCAGTCTTGGAGTTCTTTTGTCCCCGTTCATCGTTATATATATTTTCACAAAATCTATAGCGATGAAAGAACGATGAATTCCAAGATTGAAGACTGATCGTTCCAATTCTCGATTTTGCAGCGAATAAAATTAGGTATCTTTTTTCGGATTATATTCTTTTTCAGAGGCACAACATTAAAAAAAGAATTATTTTTCTTGTGTATAAAAGGCTAAATCGGGTTTAATTTTGATATTTTATTTAGCTAACAATTACCTCTGGTTTATTTCGATATTTTTCTCTTCGGAATATATATAGTTTCTAAAACAGGAAGCCGCTTGTCGTGCGTGTTCAATCTGCTTGACAGTAGCATAAGCTCAGCTCGTAATTAAATCGCAAAACGTTAAATTTGCGCGCCGTGCGTCGAGAATATTTTTTCCTTGGCTTGAATTTTAATTGAAACGCATAATAGGGGAATAAACGAAGAACGTGAGGATGTGCGACGTAGCTTCAAACGTGAGAAGGATCAAGAATCACCGGTTGTTCTCCCCGAAACCAATTTGCATTTTAATTTCACCTATTCCCAGTCGTTTCACGTTTTGAATCTTTGATATAAATTGTAACGTAAACTCCGCGCATATTCAGGCGTGCAACCTAGCATTATCATAAAGTGAGTGTAAAGAAGAACTACGGTAATTCATCAAACTTTTCGATATCCGATAGTATTTGAAGCGAAGACGTGAGTATCTCAAAAACGCGGGAGCAAACACAGAATTATATTTTTAAGCGAACGTGCTCTTTCAATCGTTACAAATTGTATGGATTTCCATCGGCATCGACCGCGATTTAATGTGGAAATGTTTGATTTTATAATCTGTACTACCACTGTACACATACGCGCGCGCGCAAGCAAGCAACGCTCGCAAATCGTTGTCGATTTGTCGAACGAGAATGAAATATTGTTATACGTTATTTTCCCTGTTTTCAGGCGATGTGCAATACCAGGATTGTGTGCCACGCCGCTTTGTTGCTGCTCGCATCGGCAACCTATACGGATTCGACAAAATGCTCCCGGATCATAGAAGGCACCACCGGGCCGCGCTCCAGCGCCGAGGGCAAATATCACTTTTTCCTGACGCTTTTCAACCGAACCGACGTTGTGAACAACTATATGCCGAACACCCGATACAGCGGTAAGAATATACGCGAACAAAGGGATTGTCGATATAATTTTGAATTCTATTATTCATATTACAAAAGTGAAAAAATAAAGCTTATTATTGACGCGGTTTTCCTGTCACGTATACGTGTATACGTGGAAAAAAGAGAGAGATAAGATTACATTTGGTGTTGCTTTGTAAATATTATACGGTTTATTGTGCCATATCCCATTTAGGATGTATGAATCGAGGAAATGGTATTCGATTGAGTTAGACGAAGTTGTCCAAGTCACAAGCGCGACTGCTTTAGTCACCTCCGTGTGACATTTGAATGCTTTTAAACTTTAAATAAGTTCTGCTACGTGAGAAAAAGGAGTAAAGTGCAGATCTCTCATTGACATTTATAAATCGCACTCGGATACCTTCTGGGAATTATCGTTTGCATAAAGATGACGCACATAGACGTTTGCACACATATAATAATTGTACAACTTAAAAAAAAATTTATATATTTAAAAAACTGATGCAATTATAGTAATTATGCGTTAAATGATTAAAATGTGTGAAAATCGTTGTAAAATTCATCAGGCGCGACATTGTTGTTCATTTTTGCAACTTGGATTTTCAAATATCAGCGACTTAATCCGACGAGATGCTCTGCCGTGAGGAGGCCATCGGTGCTGCTCGCTGCAATATTCGATGCTGGCAGAATTTTGATGCTCTATAAGCCTTCTATATGGATACGTTTGCTGAGACGAAATTCCAAGGCTCTTAAAATGTCAGATATTGCTTTGCTTTGTCAACATTCTTTGGCTTTACGACATTGGTGAAATAGTAAAACGCGTTACATGTGGTAACATAAGGAAAATGGCAAATAAACCGGAAACTGGAAAACTTGCAACCGCCTGCGAAGGGAATCAGAAAATACGATACGTCTATTTACTGAATTAAATGTGTGGGCGACATTTTTAATCAATGTAAATACATAATTAATGTAAATTATACCTATCGAGATTTTGGAACAATAATCATAAAATTTTAAAACATTACGCTAAGTAAAACTGACTTATAAATCTTTATTTGAGTAAGCAAATTTCTACGATAAATTATCGAATAATAAGTAAAAAAACAACGCCAAATTCGGCCGAGGTTAGATATTAGTATCATTAATATTAAAATTGTTCTTTTTAATGTTTAGCTAATTTTCAGCGTTTCCGTTATGTTGTATATATATAACCTATATATATAACCATCTTATTGAAATTATTATTATCAAATAAGTTTCTTGACCGGTTGCAAACATGTGAAAGAAGAGATCAAGAAAGAAAATCAGATCTTTTCTTTTCGATAAAATAAAAACTCAAGTTTGAGAAACAGAGAGGTGAAATAAATTCCGTCGTTAACATCGTCGCACGCATTGACGCCGAGAAATTGAAACGCACGGTGAGGTCATCAATTACCGGCATTTTGATGGCTGTCTGAAATGCGATGCGGGCGCGCGCGTTGATTTCCCGGTGGCTTTACGCCTTTAGCGGTAATTGCGGCAATTACCGAAGGAGAGACCGTAGATCTTTCGGACGCCGCGGTTTTCTGCGCGTCGCAAACGGCGCTCTTCCGGCCGGCGGAAACGACCGCGCGGATCGCGCAAGGCGGGGCGGAGATTCGGGAAGCGGTGGTAGAAAGAAAAGGTCATTTTGCCTTGAAAGTTGGGATAAATGCCGAGACCCGCTATGAACTTTGACCGATTAGCTTTGTGACGGTTTCGCGCGCGACTGCGGTTTGGTAATCGTTCCTCGTCGGAAAGCTGGACACGTTACATGAGACGACCCGCTATCTTACAACTTTTTTGACGATATATGTTCCTTGATGATGGATTTGGTGAATTCTTTTTTAAAAAATCGACTAATACTCGTACAAATTAAATTTCTTAACGATTAAATTTAAGTAATTAAATCCTTGTTAAAGCTCATCAATTTATATTTCGCGTAGTTTAATGCGCTATTAATTTTATCTTATTTATCATTGTATATAAATCAAATGTATTTAAGTTTATCTAACTAGTCCTGTTGAAACCTTTTAATTATCGATATCTCTATAATTACGCTCTATAATTATGAGTAACTACTGATGTATTAAACTACCGTTTATGATTATTGTTAACAATTTGTCAGTATGTTATCTAAAATGCATATAGCTCTTTACAGATGACCTCTATATTATCTATCTAATTCTCTAACTAATTTATAACTCTATATTCTACGCAGAACTGCTTCTTTACTGACAATTAGTTACGCTGCCCTCGATGCCGACACATTTTTCAAGCTCGACTGCAGCTATCGTTACAGCTCTTCCGCATCTTTTATATCGAGTATCATCAACTCGCGCGACATGATATCGTTAGCTGGATCGATGACCGTAGTAGTCCCGGGCCTCTCGATACGCCGGGGATAGATACTTCCGCAACGACCCTCTCATACCTTAGCGAGAAATCCCATCGACTATAATCGTCCAATCAGAATTTTACGGTGAAATGTAGGAGATTTATGTCGATAGGAACGATTCGTGCAGAAGGGCGTCTCTCTCCCGCGAGGCATAATTTAGCATGTAACAAACTGACGACAGCCATTGACTTTTCTTAATCAAATTCTGCTCTTTCGTTATGTACTTACACGTTTCTTGTATTATTCTAACATAAACTCTTTCTCGAATGATTACGGAGTTAAAATTTTGTGTTCGCGTGTTTCTATTCGTGGCGAGACTCAGCGTATTTTACAGCGTAATATAAAAAACGGGACACAATCGGGGCACAATTGTAATCGTTTTATAATCTTCTCATTGCGCGAGCACTTTCGCGCCACTTCATGCGCGACGTATGCTAAGATTAAACCGGTTCCGCGTGTTGATATAAATTCCGATGCTTCCTAGGGAAACTTCTCTGTTTGTTCGGCCGACGATCCGGCTCAATAAAGTTTTGCTCTTGCTCTCGCTTTCTTTCTCTCTTTCTCTCCATCTCCGTCTCTTCCACTCTCGCAAAACTTAGCTCCCCGGCGTCTGGATGGGTGTTCATATACTAACGCATGCAAATCTCTCGTGCCCGGTGAATTAATGCGTTACGTAACGCTGGCGGGACGCCAGGTGCGAGACACCGCGAGCCGCGTCGCGCGCTCGCAGGTTTAACGCAAGCGAATTCAACGTGGCCCCGACCCGATAAAATTCTATTAAATCGCGCCGACCGCCGCGCTGGCGAGGAGACCCGCGCTCGCCCCCGAGGGGTTAAATCCCGAAGAAGAGGACGCCACAGCCGAGGAAACTCGGGAGAATTATTGCGCCGTTACCGCAATGGAGAGTCGCGAAACAATGCGGTGAAGGGTGCCGTGAAGGGCCTGGCACAATCAACGTTATATACGGGTAACGTAGCTGTTAATCACGAGCAGATCTTCGCTCTTCGTCTGTATAGATCGAAACTGCCGGATGTTCCTTCGCGTTGCTGATTCTTTTGGCTAATTCGAAATTTTTCCTCAACGAAAAATGTCGAGACGTATTTATAAGTGTCTCCGAGTGATTGACGATTGAAAACGGCGGACTTGCGGGATTAATCAAAATAATTTCAAGATCGTTGCGAAATGAGTGCTAATTATAGTCCTTGTAGTTAGTTATAATCCGGAAAATGTCAACGAATTACTTAAGCGCGAAAGTTAACGGAGGCTGTCGGTGCAAGTGACACCGCGAATTTGCGACGTTAATTAATCTTAAATATGAAGCTATAAATTTTCATTTTCTTTCGTATTAAAAGCCGTGGAGCCGCGCCATTCTGGATAATGCTCGCTAATTAGGTGCAGTTGATTACATGATTAGTGACTGATGTTACACGGCCCGTCGCGTTATTAACGTCGAGTGCCCGATTAACTGAATACTACTTTAAAAGCGCGATAGATTTCAAACCACATACGCGGTACACCCTAAATCATCCGCGAGTAACAACAGCCTCATTACTCGCAAAACGCTCCGGCTTTTCTCTCCGGGGCAGATCCGACGAGCCGT
This sequence comes from Wasmannia auropunctata, assembly GCF_000956235.1. Taxonomy (NCBI): domain Eukaryota; kingdom Metazoa; phylum Arthropoda; class Insecta; order Hymenoptera; family Formicidae; genus Wasmannia; species Wasmannia auropunctata. The sequence continues at coordinate 1,139,031 of NW_012026903.1, read as the reverse complement.
GTAAGTAGTAATAGATAATGCAGCGCGCGGTCAGACGTATCTCTAAAAGCGCGAAAGCGTTCCCACATCTTTTTTTACTGGGAATCAAGCGTATGTAGTTTGCAAACTACGCTTGACTCTCATTTTCTCATTTTGTCGTTACATTTTAAATATCGAGAATGCTTTCTTGGTTTTTTTTTTTTTTTTTTTTACTTGCTTCAGTCAGACGAGTGGATTTAACACCTAAGGGTAGCGTCGTGGAAGTGAGAAAGAGTTTCCTCCCTTTCTCCCTCACTTGATCGCGATCTCGAATTTGCGCAAATTAGTGTTATTGTTTACCAACGCCGTGCGATTACGTGTCCGTCGAGATTACTTGTTTCGCTGAATTCCACGCCAATCGCCGCCGTGGTCGTCGTCTCGCATCGTGATTATTTGAGGAATTTCAGCCACGCGCCGAAAGAGAGCGAGAGAGAGAGAGAGAGAGAGAAAATAGCGATATTTTACGTGTGCGATACTGTAAAGCGCGAACGCGCCCGTTCATTACAGCACGAGATCGATTAATAATTCATCCCGTCGCCGTTGTGTTACCGTTGAGGGAACGTTACGCGCGTAGACAGACACTATTGTTCGGCTCTACATGTAATCCGCTTTGCTGCGAATGAAAACTCGGAGCTTTCGACGAACGAATTCAGCGCTGAATCTCGGTGGATCGGACAGCATCACACGGGCGTGATGCAAAAATATCGTGTTCGAACCGATTCCCGGGGTCAGATTCGATCATCTGATAAGTTTCGAGCGACTTGAAAACTGCCGGAGTGGGATCGGCATCCCTAACATCGGGATTGATATCGATCTATCTCTGAAGGCGGAAGAGGAGGGAACTGAATCTCGCGAAATATAGGATTTGGCATGTTTGCGTCGCGATCAGAAAAACAAGCTTCGCTCGCATCTTGCGAGAGTCGAGCAAATCTCGAATGAAACTTCGAGAAAACGCGATTATTCGAGAATAAAGCGAAAAGACGAAAGCGAATCGCCGCGATCGCCGAAGTTACTCGCTGTTCCTCGTCGCCGACAAGCCGGCGATCCTCTTCTGACATTCTCGCGTGTCCGGGGGCGGCTCGTTGGTGCGCAGGAAACACGATAGCCCGACGAAGGTCTCAGTTAACTACGTTTTTTGCCGCTAATTCTTTTAATTCAGGGTTATGAGAATGATCGTGCGGGAGGTGAACGCGGACATCGTGACTCATTGTCATCGCTCTTTCTAACGCGACGAATTTGAGCCTCGATAAATACAACGATTCTCTAGAATTGCAGGCTATCGGAGGAATTGATGGTTACCGAGTTTTTAGCTTAATTTACCGTTATCGATTTTCGGTAAATCATAAACATACATAGATTAGATTTCATTAATGAAGTTTCGTACTGCAAATATCCCTGGCATATAGATATAAGCATAATATATCGCAAGCGTATATATGCTCGAAAATATGTATTTTATGTAATTTTACACAAGCAACACTTTACATAAAAATATGCAAATCTTTCTGTCAAAGAAAATTGGCTATTGTTAAAGAAAGAATTGATTGAAGAGATTGCACGTACAATGCAATAATTTCAAAACTCTGCCTTAAATTACTCTATCAATAATTACTGTCTTTTTGTTTAATTTTTACTTTTTTTTTTTTTTTTTTTTTATTAAATCAAACATCGTGATTAATAATCCTTCAAATGTAAATGTATAATTTATTATTGATTTTAAATCGCTTCGGGAAAGCTTTTAAACCTTGAGCATGACTTCCTAATGAATTTTGTTCAAGTAACAAAAGTACGATTTCGATCATTTTAAATTGAATACTATTGAAAGTTTAGTTTTAAAGTTCCTCTAGGAGTAACGCAGGGGAAGGAAGAAACTTTGATCGAAGGTGTTAGAAGAATATCGGAGAAAAGTGCATATTGCAAGGTCTTAAAATCCCTCTCTCTCGTGAATTCGAAGATTAAGAGCCAATGTGTAAGACTTACGTATATAAAGAGATGTAGTCCAAGAAGACCTGTAACATCGGAAGCCATACCGTTCCAAACAGCTGACAATGAGTATTACAATACACAACGTAAAAAGTGACCTATGGAATGAACAACCTTGCGACCGTTTCGCGATACTTTCAAATGTTTGTTCTAATAATTTACGTAACTTTTTTTTTACGTTCACACGATTTAATGTCTTCTTCGAAGAAAGAATAATTCGATGCAATTTTTATATTTCAAATACATTAATTGTCATCTTGATTGTTATTAACTGGATATTATATGTAATACGAAACTACTATATAAATAATTTAAAATCAAATAATAAAAAATGATTATTTTATTAAGACTAACATTTATTACAGTGCTTCGCGCGCGCTATTTAATATTTTTCACTTTTACTATATTTGCTATACCTACACTCACTCTATCAGCTTCAGTACATACAACTGTTAAAATATGCCATGACAGCCGCTCACGAAGTAAACCGCTGCGAGAAAACCAATCGGCATCGCGGAAAAGCGACAATAATTAAAAGATGCGAATATCGATGTCATGGTTTTTTTTTTTAGAAAGAATTGTAAATGGAGAGCGATAATTTAGAGAGACCTAAATCGTTTAAAATAAGGTCGCGCGTGTAAAATGTAGCACGCTTAGAGATTCGTGTGTTAAAGAATATTTCGTAATAGAGAATGAAATACACTTGAATCCCCTTGAACGCAGTGGCGGATTCACGATGTGTCGTGTTTAATCCATGCTATAAATAGCGCGGGCCGGTATACCCGGGCTGGATACATGTTTCTATTCCGAGAACGCGAATATTCCTTCGACACATAGGAAATCTATAAGTCGATATTCATGCACGTGCAATCATTCATGCAATAACAAATGTTATACCTTAACGATAGTATCTGTTGATGTTTGAAAAAAAAAAAAAAAAAAAGAAAAAGAAACTGCAGAGAAGAAGTCGGCAAACGAAAGATGAATCGACAGTTTTAGAAAATACTATAAAGCTCAGTACATTTTTCCTTATGCGCTATTCCGTGTGTTTTCCAGAATTAAATCAATATTCCTGTGTCTAGAGGAACTGAGCGCAACGCTTCCTCCATCGAAATCCTTGACTGTTTTTCATACCCCGTGCTAAAAGTTTTCTCTCGATCGTTTAAATTTTTCCTCCCGCGCGGGAGGAGATGCAGAATTTTGTTTTCGCTCGCAATCAATTACGGACTATACGCGAACAAAACGAAAGTTTCTGAACGCCCTTATTCGATCGGGATATTTTTATAGATACGATCGATTACGCCGAAAATTATAATGATAACAATTTGTAGTAATAAACTCTTTTTGTTATTTAATTACGATGATATATAATAAAATATTATAAAAGCTATGTATATATGTATATATATACACACACATATATATATATATATATATATATATATATAAAATACAGCAATAAACCCGATATAAGAAACAAGTTGCAAAATTAATAAGAATTACAAGCTATGAGTATTGAATTTATAAAGTAGAAGTATCATTGCTGTCCATTGCCTTATACATTGCCGATGCGTTTTATAATATTATAATTTTATATCCTCCAAGTAGATTATATTGCACAGTACATAAGTCTAATGGTAAAAGATCCATAATTTGCATTAAAAAAAGTATTTGTCTAAAAATATAGCGAGATATATATTTTTACAGTGCGGTTCATAAGACAAAAATAAAATTTAGAACACGTTAAGAAAACATTTTGAACATTTGAATATTTGAACTTTTTTTATTCAACATAAGATCCTTTACAATCAATAGCTTGAATTTCTGAAATAGCGAATCTTGTTTTTCAACTGCAATTTCAATTTTGGAAATGAAAAATAGAGAAAGAGACGTTAGGTGAATGGATAATGTAACTGAGTATGACATTTTTTTAGCCATTCAACAATATTCCAAAAATTCCAGTCATTATGACCGATCAATTGAAGACGTACAAAAGAGAAGTGATCATGGTGATCATTTCTCAATGGTAATGCAAAAATTGAAAATAAAAGAGCAAAGCAGTATATTGTAAAAAACCTATTTTGAATAAAAAAAATGTTTGAAATATTTTTATAATGTATTCTTCATTTTATACGATTTCTTACGGACCGCACTATGTATGCATATAGAGATACTATAATACAATTAGATATGCAGATATTATCTCAATTAAAAATAAGAATATCAAATAAGTATATTCATCAATATTTGATATACAACACTAAATATCAATTTCTTATTGTTTTCAAATATCTGCATATTTAATCAATTTGAAACAAATTATTTCTAATGAAAATATATTGATCTACAATCTTAAAATATTTACTACTAAAACTCGGAAGAATTTTTTGCATATAATAATTGTATATAAAATGTGTGTAATAATTTGTATATAAAAAATTTAGAATTCAATTCGCGTCTGTCTTAGGCAGTACTATTTATACATATAACTCGACTGTGAGTGATACAATAGATAATAATACCAATCTGATGAAAAAGATGCATTATTAATTAATTATGTTCGCGAATATTTGATAAACTAGCTTCAGATTAAACACCAACGTGTATACGCTCTGTTAGGTCACTCTATTACGCACAGCGATTTTCAGCCTCCTCCTGTATCATTTACCCTGCGAATCCTCCATTTCCCCGAGTATTATCTCTTCTTTGACGCTGCGTCAGCACTAGCTCGATGCGTACAATTGTCTGTTTGTTTTCCTGCGCATCAAAGTATGTAAAATAAAATGTGTGACTTGCAAAGGTATTGATACGAAGCCCGTGTATCTGCTGCGTACCGATATTGCGCGTGTAAAATCCATTGCTTTCAACGGCGATTATAAAAGACGAAGCAGAACGCGCGCGAAAGAAAATGAGAATAAACAATCGAATAAATTCACATTTTCCATATTTCGAAGTGCAATAAAATACAAATATATTCCAGAATGTCAGTAATTATTTATTGTACATACATATGAGGCTGGACTTCTGTAAAAGTTGTTACTGCAATGGATTCGATATTCTTCCATGGAATTCGTCTTTCTGACCTACTTTCTGACCTACTTTATTTCTAAGTGACTAATGGAGAAAAATAATACAGAACGGAATCATCTGACATGGCAATTTCTGTTTGCTATCAATGAATGTGTGTATGTGTGTATATGTATGTAATACATATACAATGTATACATAAAAATTTTAAAGAAAACTTCTTTGAAAAAACCGTTGTAATTTACTATTATTCATTTTTTTCATATTTTCTATATAAAAAATGAATACAACGATAGTGAAGTAACGCCTATGCGGGCTAACGGTTGGTTTGTAATAATTTTTTATAATATCCAGCCGCACGCAAAAAAATTAATAATTTTGCAAGCATTATATAATAATCTTAATAAAATTACTTCCTTTGTAAAAAAAAGGGATTCTATTATAATAGATAAGGATAATTACATACGTCTATTAAAAAACGCATGCAAAAAAATAATTTATTATAATATACACATGCGATTTTTATTAAATTTATTTTGTGATGTTTTATCATATTCTACATTGTTGTATGTAAAAGCATTTTATTAAATCCCATATTATGCCATCAAATATAATCTTTTCTCATACACACATAGATATTATTTATACAAACAAATACACAAGCACATTATTCGTTTATATGCAAAATTGCATCGCGTCCATACAAAACGCGTTCACATTCTATAAAGCGGAATGCAATGCGGACGTATCAAATAAAGATCGCCGATTATTTTAGTGGTCCTGCAGACCGACAGTACCGAACAGATGCGCCGGAAGTTCACGAGATTTCTCATATCTGCCGAGCCCAAGAACGCAAACGAGACGGCCGATGTCGGCGTTTTCGATCTTGAGGACGATACGATGACCAAGTTCGCGGATAATTGCGCGAACGCCGTCGTGGAGACAAGCAATTTGCAGAAGGAAGAGATATCTGTTATATGGACCAGCCCTGCCGAAGGTAGCGGTTGCATCCTTCTCAGGTGGGGATGAAGGAATACTCGATCTTATTAATTCATAATGATATATCTATTTCGCGACAGTTGCAGGATAACAGTTTAAACAAATTAGATAGTGGCAACATCATTCTTGTTATAAGTTAAATGTCAATATTATAATATGTTATTAATGTACATACGTATAAAATTATATATGAGAGAGGTATACGCTTTTGAACACGCAGAAAAATAGAAAACCATATTCATTTTGCAACATTCAAAAGACATTAAATAGCAATTACGCGTAACTTTTAAACGCGCTGCTGCGAAATATAACTAATATTTAAAACTAATATTTAAACATGTTTGCACGTACGATTAAACATGTATAAAATACTTTTATATGCCTATTTTATCGGCACGTAAAATTTCGCAGCGTGCAGTATTTGCATTAAAGGATTTTATTTAAAATCGATGTATAAAGGGATCGAAACGTATTTATTGTGATATTTATTGTTCCAGTTTATTTATCTTTAAAACAGAATTAAATGCTAGTATTATATTTCTTGCTGCAGGTGTACGCTATTTAAATGCATGTATAGATATTACAAAATATATTTTGCAATATCACGTTGTTTATACACATATATTTAATATAATTTTGCACATACATTTAATATATTCAACATAATCGTATATTTCATAAATATATCATTGTTTGACAATTTAACAGTCTTTTATGTGATACACAAAAGGTCTTAATATCCATGCAATCGGTAACATTTTTCTTTTATTTTTTCTTGCAGAGCGACAGTGCTAGAGACGATAGATACATGGTACATGGATGATGAAAATTTGAAACTCGAACCATGCCAGGACTCAAAAGCGGAAGCCGACGATCAGGGCCCGGTTCTTGCAGAATGCTGTGCCTGCGACGAGGCAAAATTTGAAGTCACGTTCGAAGGCCTGTGGTCTAGAAATACACATCCAAAAGTACGTGAACAAGTGTCGGCGACAATTGTATTACAGATTTAATGTTTCGCAAGTTGCGAATTTGCACTCTTCTAAGGTGTTACTTCTCCAACAATTAAAGAGAGATTAGAGAGAGAACAATTAATGTCGACTATGTATAAATAATAAAACAGAAAAATATATTATATTTGCCGATGAAAGAGTTAAAAAATAGAAAAACTTGGACAATGTCTCTCGAGCTGAAGTATTTGAAAAACAGAGACTCCGTAGCATCTCTTTCGTGTATTCGGCATATTTGGAATCGCGATCAAATCATATATGGGAAAGTCTTCGCACGTCCGACGATCGGATTTATTGTCGTTCATTCATTATTCCTGTCTCCCTACAGGATTTCCCTAGCAAGGGCTGGCTGATCCGATTTTCAGACGTGATCGGCGCGTCGCACACAGGCGATTACCGATTCTGGCATTACAACGGAAATGCTAGCGAAGGATTGCGACAGGTGGCTGAATTCGGTGCGACGCGGAAGTTGGAGTCCGAGTTAAAGGATCGAGTAAGAGTTGCGATATGTCAGAATCGAACATTCCTAGATCTATATCTACATCTCTATGAAAGTTTTTTATCCATCTTGTCGTATTTCCCGTATTATTATTTAAGATTTTTAAGATAAACTAATTTTTAATTTTTTACCTCTCATTTATATTGTGTACCGATCATGGCGCAGAAAGTTGTGTGTCTGCTTTCAGTGCCAAAGATTCAGATTCAAATCCGACTGGAAACAGCAGATTTTTATTCGATCGCTACCTCTCGGAAGGCAGCGGCAATCCATCGAAATCTGTATCGTCCAAACTGATTCTTTCCAATTGAATAATTAAGTTATAAGTCGAATTAATTAATTAATTAGAAAGTATCAATTTGGTATCATACAGATTTTGCTTGTAATTTTTTAAAAACTCTAGGAACTCTTCAGAAATCCAAAAATAGTTCTTTGTAAACATAATTATTAAGAGACATATATTTATACGATATAAACGTAGATATATGTGTGTGTGTGTGTGTGTGTGTGTGTAAATTATCAGCAACATTTATTATTAGGAGTTTACTTCTTATAGAGCGAACACATCAGGACTATAATAAAGGCAAGAGGAATCAGTTATCCGAATGTTACTGGCAGGACCTTTGCTGTGTTTCGAGTGGACAAAAAGCACCATTTAATGTCCTTAGTATCTATGATCTGTAAGATTAATTTTTATATAAAACACATTAAATTTGCATTAATTAAGTATAATAATGCCTCGCTCATTAATTTAAATTTTTCCGTAGTCCCTTCGCCGGATTGGTTCGTAGGTGTTTCCGGTCTTGAACTTTGTCTGCCTAATTGTACCTGGGTAGAACACAAACAATTAAATTTGTATCCTTATGATGCGGGAACCGACAATGGGATTTCATACATGGTAAGTGAACAGATGTTAATTTTTATTTTCAGTTCCTTACAATTTTATAATTGACAAGTGTTTTAGCGTATTTTATAGAGAAAAAAGAAATCGATTGAAAATTCCCAAAGCGGGATTCCCGCATCAAGATAAGCACGGTTGATTTGTACTCCACCGAGCGGGTGGAGGGCTACTCGAAAAAAGAGATACGTTAAGGGATCGTATGATAACCCCTCCTCATTCGAGAGAATACCTAATTTTATCAGTTCATAATAGCCACCCTCGTACGCAACCAAAATCGCTGACGTCGTTGCTCTCTCGGCATTTTTCCTTCTTCTATACCTCTTTCTTTATTTTTCTCACGAAAAATCCATCTTTCTCGTTAATTGCGGGAATTTGTTAATATGTAACTCTTGTAACAGCGAATCTATTTGTGTTATTGACCGCTACGTATCGCGATGTCTTGCAAAATATAGGAAGACATAAGAATTAAATGAATTGAGATAACAGTAAATTCGATCGGACGGAGAAAAAAAATGTTAAGGGAAATGAAATCTACGGAAGATCCTTCGCCGAACAAGGAATTCCGAGATATTTATACGAGAGAGATATATCTATCTTATAGCGAACATTTATAATTATTTTGTCAAATAGTACTTATTATTAATTACTTCTCGTATTAATTACTAGTCAAATGATTCACGAACGGACCCGCAAGAGCCGATACGACGTATCACGTCGACGGATCCGAACAATTCGAGCTCGCCTTTTTACGATCCGTCTGGTCTGGACATGAAACCCCTCGCGAAGCTCTACCTCAACAGGCAGAGGTTGTACGAGAAGACCTGCGACGACGCCGGCGATACGCTGACTGATGCAGGTGCAGTGGACACGAATTGAGTAAAGGAGAAAAAGAAAGAAACCAGAAAATATCGCTCGAAGAAAGCGCGCTCGTGGAGAATTTACGACAATTAATTGTATCACTTGGGAATTTTAAAGCAGCGCTTTAATGTCCGACTCGCGAGTTCTCTCTCGACGAGATGTAAAAAATTTACACATCTCACCGAGGGGAGAAAAATTACAGAATTAAACGCCAGTTTTTGAAACACTGAAACTCGTGAACGAGTTTCCGCGAAGTTGAACGATTAAGGTAACATTCATCATGCATCTCCACGTCATGTGCAGTTCCGCATAATTATTCCCTAATAAATTGTTCATGCGAGGACTGTTTTAAAAACGGGATAAGTCTTGGTGAGAGCGACTGTTTGCTCTTACTTCGCGCAATTCGTCTAACTACATATCTTTCGCTTCGCGACGTACCGTTTGCTTTCCGTTCTATAGACAGGTATTGCATGATAAAGCCGCTGTACATAGATAAGTCATTACTAATTACGACATAATTCTTGTTCCAAGTACATTAATATGAAATTCTACACGAGGTTTTTATGTAAAACATCTAAAAAGGTAATCGATATTTTTTTTTTAAATAGAAGCCTGTAGAGTCACGAGTTGGGGCAAATGGGCTCCATGTTCGGTTACCTGCGGTAAAGGCAGTCAGTTGAGACAACGTGATTATCGCGACAAAGCTGCATCATATGCGAACAAATGTAGCACGCCTCTCTCAGGTCGAAAACCCTGCTTCAACGCGGAGAATCCGTATTGGTATGTATAATCTTCTCAATCTCTCGTGACTAAAAACTAATTTATAAAATCTTCTCAAAATTCCTTCTTCGCTGAATAATTTTTCGTTATTTCTAAAATTTTTCCCCTGTGTGTTATCATTAGAAAAATTTCTGTACATTTTCATCTAGCGTAAAGCTCTACCTCTTATTTATTTTTCTAATTCGTTTCTCTAATTCTACTTTTGACAGGAAGCATTTTAGTCTATACGAAGAGCTTGTCGCAAAAGCATATAATTGATTGCTCATATATTGTTCTAAAATAACAAAATTATGTGGTTCGATAGATAATTAAATATATTCTCATGTTATCAAATATACAATCATAACATGCAATTGAACTTATTATATTGTTCATAAAACATATCGAAAGCAAGTATGAGCTGAGAAAAATTTGGTGCTGGAAACAGTTACGTTTTCAAATAGAAAAAATATATAGCAGTTATTATTCGCTGCTTATCATTTGCTAAAAATTTAGTGGAATGAATTCTACTAGGTAATAAGCGGTAACAATGGAGATTGGATTTTGTATATTCGGTAACGAGACAGTAAGAATTTATAAAAATTCTTGATTTTAAGAAATATATACAAATATTATGCGAGCAATCGTTCACATGCTATTAATGTGACAAACTGTATAATTAGAAAATCTGTTTAAATTGTGATACTCACGGCGATTCATTTGTATTGTACTTCAATTTGCCAGCCTCAATAACGGTGGTCATGGCGCAACATGGGACGACAAAATGTGCGACATGACTCCGTGGAGTCCGTGGAGTGAATGCTCATCCACCTGCGGCGAGGGTAGCAAGACCCGTTACAGGAACTTCCGGCAGAAGAGGTATCGAAAACATTGTAGGGCTGTGCCGCACGGGCCGCTGCTCCAGCAGACGATCAATTGCGGGAACAAGCCTTGCGAGGGCGAGGACACTACGGAGGAGGTAAGGCTACGACTGAATCATTTCGACAACGATGACATGGACGAGGATTATCCCAATGACGACGAGCTCGGGCAGGAGTGGCTGCAGGTATGAGAAGATTGAGGCACATCGGGCACTAAATGATCAGATGAAAGTGAGATTTCCGACGAAGCTGAAATTCGAATTCTTCGCGAAATGAGAAATTTTATTAAATTACGATTGCTGAACTTATTATTAACTAAGCTCATTATGATCGCTAAACATTACGTAACAGAAAAAAAAACGGTATTTGAACTCTGTAATAAATCCGACATTAATTTTTCGTCAGCAAGAGCTTTATAAAATATCATCATTTATTAAGATTTCTTAATTTTCAAGATTAAATATTCTTAAGCTGTGCATTAAATTTTTTGGATTAAGAATTAATTAATTGATTGATAACAATTAATTGAAATAAGGAATTTTCCCGTCTATCTTCGAGGATTAATGCGCGAAGCTCTTTTTATCTGCTTAATTTGCTTTTAATTAATGTTTACTAATTCCTCTTGAATTCATGAACGCGAGCTCCTCCGTTTACTTCTTCGGTGGACTCGGATCTGATTTTTAAACTGCAATTCAATTCGTGGACTGACATTTGCCGGGTTTCATCTGAACGTATAAAATAAATTCGGTCAATTTGGTCCTTCGAGGAATCAAGTTCGTCGAAAAGTTCGCTCCGCGTAACTACTAATTGTTTTACGGTACTTTATCGAATAGATATCAAGCGGATACTTCGTATCTCTACGGAACACGTAGAAGGGATAAACGATCCGCTCGATATTTATTACAACGAATCCAGCAGCTTTGCTAAGTATTAAATCACCCGGCAGCCAACGGCGATAGCTTCGCACGAGTAATCGATACCTATACCATTTCTCGTAGATTCATCCATGGCACCGGCACTCTCACGTAAGTCACGCGATATCAGCAAGGGAAATCAAGCACCTCGGCGTATGAAAAATTTAATCAAGCTCTTTTTTTTATATTTTATAGAATGTCATTAGTGCACGCAAGAAATAGGTATAGGGTATGCAAAGCGCTCCGAAGATCAAAAGCGCAGTGAAGGATCCAAGTATCCGACTGAATTAATTTCTTCTTTTTCTTTAAATATTACTTCACTCATTTCCGAGTGCTTTTAAATTCCCTTGCTGTATAATAGCTTTACGATCAAAGATTATACAGCTGCTTGTTTTCATTTTCAAGCGATATATTTTTCTTGCCACAGAGCTCAGAAAAGGGAGGAGACATATTTCAATCTATGCTCATTAAGGGGATTTTCTCGTTCAGGGCGATAAAAAAGTAACTTTAGCAAATTAAAAAAAATCTTTATAACTAAATCTTTTGTCTTTATTATGTTAGGTTCGAATAATACTTCAGAATCTTTTAGTCTCTATAATCATGCCAAACAATGATCTTTGCAGAAATTTCGAATGCTTCAATTCTTCATAGCTTCTTCGATAACTTCAATTTTAGAGATATCAAGATATTTTTTAGAAATATCCTTAAGATAAAAATTGAAAAAATTCTAAATATTTGAAGTTTTATATGATGAGAATCCTTTAAATATTGCAATCTTGTGATATCACAATTGTAACAAATCAATCCAATATTCTGATAATCGTTACTAACTGTCATCATCAATTATGCATTTATGCTTATAATATTTCACATGCATTATGTAAAGAATGTAATGATCAATTGAATTATTTTATGGCAATAAATAATTGATGTAATAGTAAGTGAAGCTTCGCGTTCAATGAAACAAGTAACGAATATAAAACTCACGTTTCTAAAAGTGAGTTCTTTTTTTGATATGCACTTAGAAGTGCAAACTTCTTTTATCATAGTCTTTTAGGCCGCGTTCCAATATTCACTGCCAGTACTGAAAATCTACAGCATGCGTTTATCTCATGGGCATTATAAATTTTCAGCACTGACAGTGAATATCGGAACGCAGTCTTAGTATGTCTCGAGCAATAGCGCATGACTAAGTAACTCTCGAAGAAAAAAAGAAGTCTACGCAATTCATGGAAGTGCGCGTTTGAAAGATTTTTCGAATTTATTGCGAATGTCTGCTTGGCAAGAGGAAGGAGGAGGGAGAGATTCGCTTCTACAACTCTTCCAAGCCTCTTTTTTTATGTTGATCGATTTTTCATTCTCGGCCATAGGCATGTCCTGCAGACCGCTTCTTAGAATGGTCCATGTGGTCGCCGTGCAGTGTCTCCTGCGGGTCCGGCATCCAGGTGAGATCCAGGCAATTGTTGGATAAGGACGACTTGGATAAGGACGACGACAACTTGGATAAGGAGAAGTGCAAGATGCAGATAGTGCCGTGCACGTCCCAAATTTCATGCAATTACACGAGGCAGGAAGCAGAAAGTACGTAGAATGTTGACTTCTAACTTTTCTGATTTACTTGACGATTTACGGAACGAAAGAGTCGCGCGCGCAGCGAGTCCCGAAAAGTTTTAACGATATTTGATCTTTATTTTAAATAGCAATAGTAAAAATAACCCGCAAATGTATCTTCGCTGTATATTTTCACTAGAAAAATTTCGTACAATCAACAACCATTGCAGTCGTTAACTTTAGCATGCACGCGTTTTATCTTCGTGTCACAGCTATATGTCTCTTGCATTGATCTCTATATGAATGTGTCACTGTCACTACTGTGACAATAAAACGTCACCACTTATAATTGGATACTTGTAATTAGAGATTTGTAACGAACCCAAGAAGGAGGGAAATTGTACTCACAATCAGAATATTAACCAACGAGCCTACTTCGACAAAAAGTCCGGCAAATGTCTTCCCTTTCTCTACATCGGATGCGGCGGCAATCGAAATAATTTCCCGACCGTGCAAGATTGTCAAAAAGTCTGCATTAATTTTCATGGTAAATTGATCCATTCACGCCATATTCACCGTTTTGTAACGACGCATGATAATGTTGTTATGGAATCCCCGCACACGCACTGCATGCGCTAACAAAATTTTCAATTCTTGTAACTGCAACAGCAATTCCCGCAGTTAGATTAACCGCATAATTACAATACAGGTGATATGTCCTGCATGACTTATATGTATTATACATTAATTCATTTAAGTCGTTAATTTTAATATTCTTAAAAAATTAATCCTAAAACATTAATTTTAATATTCTTAATATATTAAACAATGTATCGAGAATATATTAATATTTTAATATTTTAGTATATGAGAGGAGATTTATAATAGAACACTGATTATTCGAATTTGTATTATTCCTTTAAGACTTTCAAAAAATTATGCGCTTTTTCGCCGTCCGAACTCTTAATCTGCACTCCCGCAAAGCTTTCGCATTGTGAGTAAATTTATCCTTCCACGAATAACCACTTGTGTTATACCTTGCACACGCTTACTAACGAATTCAGGAGAATTGAGGGCGAATCTGTCGACAATCATGAAAAACTTGAAGGTGTCTCTTAGCAGCGTCCTCAGCTATCATATTCCCGTTCAACAACAACGCACCTCGAAAGCGAAGAGAGCGCAACACGGTGATATAATTAAGTGCTTTATAAAATTATTCAATATTTCTGATCAATATCAACTAATATTTGTGACCAAGATTCATATACATATATACATACAAACTTATATTCCGTTCTTACGCAAAAATGTAAATTTAAAAACCATTAGAGAAATGTAATGCATAGAAAAATTTCTGCTTCGCTGAAGATCACCTTGTGCCTCTTTGCAGGAGAGAAGAATTTTAATGCTCAACCGAGCAGTCAGATAATAGAATGGGATGAGAATGGTAAAGTGGACTGCCAGGTCTCCGAATGGAGTAAATGGTCTCGTTGTGAGAACTGTCATGGATTTACTACAAGCACCAGGGAAATTATGGTATTGTTAGAGACTTATTCGCGTACCTATTGAAATTTCTCGATGCTTACGGCACGGCACGAAAACAACGATGTTTAAACGAATAAATAGTAATAGAGATTTTCAATTGAAGAAATTATATACATATACATATATATATATATATATATATATATATATATAATATATATATACACGAATTATTGAATTGTAAAAGAATGTTATCTTAATATAGATACCATATTTATACGTATCTATAACAATATTATTTTAATATATTAAATTTAATTCTCTTACGAGCAGATCCCAGCCCAGAATGGAGGTAAAAGATGTCCAAAAATTTACCGAAAAAAGAAGTGCCGCAAGGTTCCCCCGTGTTGTAAGTGTTACTTTCTTTAATCTATCGCTATAAACTGATTTAATTATAGATACAACTGTGAAAGCAACGTATTCGTTGTAATAAATTTTAAAATCTTTTACCGCATGTGAAAGAAGAGTTCTTATAGATTTGGAGATTTTGCTTCTTTAATCGGTTCTCGATTGGAAAATAATATGACAAGAAATAAATTTTGCAGCTCTACAGGGTGATGGAACAGGTCGACGGTTTCATCGGGACAAAAATACTTCGAAAATCGATGCCGAGAGTAAGTCTCATATCTGTTTGAAATATCGTTTAAAACAGATAAAATTCACGGAATTCATTGTGAATTTCGGAAAATATTTCATTAAAATTCCCTATCCTTTTTAATTTTTTTTTATATAAAAGCACACTCAATTTACACGCGGTATACGCATTCAACGCCTCGAATATACATAAAGTAAAATTTCTCCGCACTGAAAAAAATTGCCTCTAGCGAATATGTAAAACTGGCGTTTCGATGAGCGTATTTACGAACGAGTAGGATATCCGTCGAACGAGTTAACGCGATAAAGCAAATCCATTGAATTTACGTGATTTGTCTATGCCTGATAAAATATTTGAACAAGGTGGCCTGTCAGTTCTGTTTGTCTAGCCGTCTCGTTCGTAAAGTTACAGTGGATTGCAAAGTGACACCGTGGTCAAGGTGGTCGAGATGTAGTGCGACCTGCGGTGAGAGTCTACGAACCAGAGTCAGAAGTGTGATGGTGAAGCCGAAAGGAGCCTGGGCCAAGCTCTGTCCGACCTTGGTGGAATTCAAGAACTGCCACAAGGTGGACTGTCCGCAATAGACGGGCGAACGTAACGTTTCCGCAATCTCTTGTCTAGCTAATCGATAAGCGATTTGCGCAGCGGTGCGAATTTATATGATTAGACTGATTAAACGAGACACTCCCTCTTACAAGATATGTCACGCGATTGAAATCTCGAGACGCGTTTAGGAGGAGTAGAGAAAATTATATCGATGGATAAGAATAACACTGGACGACAGCAATTTTGTCGAACGTTTTCAACACGAGCGGATGTTCGCCGTTTCACTAGCGAAGATAGAGTTAACGAGATAAAAATCAGGGAGGCAGCGAATGAAACGAGTAATTCATTTGAATTTCTGGATTTTCATTATCGAAATCAATAAGGGTAAATATTTCTTCAGAGAAACAGAAAAAGAATTATTTAGGTGTGATTGTATAAGAGTAGGAAAACTGGTTTCTCTCCATTTTGTGATATATACACGTATATCTACACAATTTGAATCAATCAGATATAGTACTTAAGACGCGTTGCACAATTCTGATTATTTTTTTATAGAAAATAGAAGTTCATGTGATGTTCTTCTGTAATGGCTATATAATGAAAGGGATTTTTCAATGAAAGGGATTGCTTCTCTTTACGTTCATGTCCATTCTCTGTCCTCCAGTGTAATTTATCACGCACAGGGAAATTGTACCACGCGTCGTTTCGCGACGGTCGTGTCGTGTTGAATTACTTCATCTTTATACTTCAGGAAATCTCATATAACTATTTATCTCAAAGCCGTAAATACGTGAAGTTTCTTTCCCCAACATGATATTAAGTTAAGGCAAACTGGATTTGCATTCCACTATGTCAGTTGTGTTTAGAAAAGAGGTAATTTAGAATTTTTACAATTATCGTACTCGTATAATAAAATAATGTTCGAATAGTCGTATAGTTTTTCGCGAAAGGCGAAGACAAATCATTTGATGTCTGTCTAACGATAGTGAAAGGATAAAATTAGAATCGCGACATAATAATATTAACATTAAGTAAATCCCCCTTCCCTTTCTAGCGCGGGTAATAAATCGCGAAGACCACTCGTAAAGTAACAGCATTTATTTATAATACCGCGTATCGTGTCACATTTGTAGCATTTATCACGTATTACAGATCTCATTGTAAGACCAAAGTTTGTAATAACAGCTTCAGTTTGAAAACTGAGAACCACGATATTTTAAAATACTATATTGTAAAATGCGACGTAGACATATCAGTAGCTCGATAGTCAGTAAGCCGTTTGTTTGACGTGTAACGGGAAGTTTTATTAACACGGAATTCTCTCTCTTCATTGACAATAACGAAATCGTAGGTATGGTACAAAAAAAGATATTTACCTGTTATTCTTTTGTAAAGTTATAATATATTCAAAATAAATATAATATAATCACTGAAAATGTATTCACATTCTATATACACATAAATGCATATATATATAAATTAAATTTGCAAGCAAATCAAATGATAATCATAAAAGGATCTTGGTGCTCATAAAAATTTCATTTACGATATTCTCGCATCGCGTTGGGAGGAGGGAAGACTCTTATGAGATGCTTGTAAGCATCAGTATTATTAAATTCATTATTAATTTAATATTGTGATATTGCTATTCTGTTCAATTAAGAACTCGAGATCGAATGTAACGGCCCGTAGTTCGAAGAACTAGAAAAACGTATATAAAAATCGCATGAAATTTCAGTGAGTATTAAGATCCTATATGGCCATCTCGCAAATTTAATTGAGTTAAACGCTGTATGCGGTTATTATATATACATATAATGTTTGCATATAGAAATACGTACACATATTATTGCATTAATTTAGTTACACAAAGAACCTATTTTTTTTTTTTACGTCAACAGCAGTAAATTATCACGTGAAATGTCCATATTTATAACATTCAACAAATCTCATGTATCTCTTTTATTAACTATGCATTAGCTGGCAGTCTTGTCTTTATTATCTACAGAAACGTCTTCATTTTTATCTAAAGGTTCTATTAAGAGTAAAATAACGTTCTTCTTGGACGGCATTCGTCTGATACTGCCATCGTTTCTTACAGCATCCTCTATGACTTTTTGCGTCTGATCCTATGTGTTACAAAAAAAAAACGTATGTGATTAAATGTTTGTTTCTCATGGGGCGTCCCAGCATTAATTTTTTTTAATATCACCCTTTAAACATTCTAAAAAATTATCATTTACTTAGATTACACAGACTTAATTACACAATTAATGTTAACTAATAATAATATAATGGAATTCCCCGTGTATTTTCTGACAATGGGACTGGCCGATCAGCTGTTGCGAAGAAGCAAAGGAGAGAATCGCACAGAACTCACCCCGTCAGCGCCGTCCAGGGTGATGACGACCTTGACCTTTTGCCCCTTACTCAACAGTTTCACCACGTTCCTCGTCTTCGTCAGTAGGTCATGCTCCGCGATCTTCGCGGACACGTAAAACAATTTAATGCCCTTGCTGGATTTTTGCGCGGCTTTATCGGTCTTGGTACCCTCCTCCTCCTCCTCCTCCTCGGCCACCACGGCTTCCTCGGCCTGCTCGAGGATGCCGGTGTTGCTCACCAGCTTGTAGATCGGCCGCTGCGACGTGGAGTCGAAGTCGTCCACCTTGACGAGATTGAGGCTGCGGTGCTTCGCCAGACGCTGGGCCACCTCCAGCACGGTCACGGTGATCGTGTTGTCCGGCGACACGAGCGTGATCTTGGGCATCCGCGTGGTCCTCTTCGGCTGCGACTTCTTGGCCTCGAGCCTGTCGTTCTCCTGCTTCGCCTTTCTGCTGATCGCTCGGCACTGCCAAGTCGCACGCGCCGCGCGATACCGACTAAAGCTCTGAGCGAAGTGCGAGGCCCCTCGTAGAGCCCATGGCAGCCCGAGAGCGAACATAGCTGCGGCAGCTCCGTTCGCTACTCCGCGGACTCCGGCCTTCCCTGGCGAATCCTAACCTACAATCGTCTCGTCGCCCTGTTAAAGTGTAAATACTAAAATGTATCAATCTAACCTATAATCGTCTCGTCCATCAGCTGCTCGTCGCGCCGGTCGCGCGCCACGCGTCCTAACCTCGCCGCGCGTGTCGTTTGCGTGCGGACGTCGCGTCGGCGACGTTTTTTCCGACCGAGTGTCCCTTCCCTGAGGACGCTGTCACAATTGTGGAATGTATCGGAGGCTCATCGCGATATAACTGACGTCAGTAAATAGCGAGGAGCAAGTTGGATTGACATGCCCGGTCAGAAGAAAGACATCTTGGCAGGGGCTCAAGTGAAGCAGGATGGAAAGATCGTCTCTACCTCCTCATCTTCCTCGTCCTCCTCCTCTACCCTCTGGAGGACGGACAGTATACTGTTGAAGACTTTTCTTCTAGTCACCTGCATCAAGATTCTCCTGATTCCTACTTAGTAAGCCAGAGCTCTCTGAACGGTCGCTCTATTGATCCGTTCGTACCAAGATTGTTTCTTTATTGTCTATTTCTACCAAGGTAGATTAACTTTAATCCAGATTTAACTTACTCCGTATCTTTTTTCTACTTTTAAGAATTAGAAGATAAAAAAGAATTACAAGATAAAAAGTAAATAAAACCGTGATTAAAGTTAATCTACATTGGTAGAAGTGAACCTATATCGAAGATTACATCTGTTTCACTGTTGCACCTGCAGCCGCTCCACTGATTTCGAGGTACATCGCAATTGGCTGGCCATCACGCACAGTCTACCGGTCGCGGAATGGTACGTGAACGCACAATCTCCCTGGACTCTCGACTATCCACCTCTGTTCGCGTGGTTCGAGTACTGCCTCAGCCGAGCGGCTGCGTTTTTCGATCCGGAGATGCTCAAGGTGGAGAATCTAAACTATGCCTCGCCAGCCACTGTATACTTCCAGAGAGGCACCGTTATATTCGCTGATTTGATATTTGCCTATGGAGTAAGTGAGTAAGTATATCTGTAAGATTGGTAATCAATTAAATAAATCTTTCGTGAAAAAGTCATCTTTGCACAGAAGAAAACCAAGTTTCTTTTAAGTTGTACATATACATGTAGAGAATGTTGTGCGATATGAAATCCTAAATGTTTCTTTTTGTTTTTTTTGCAGAACGAGTAGAACATTTTGCAAATCTTCGAACAGCCACGTAGTTTTCGTGTTTCTGTCATTGTGCAACGTAGGACTGCTGATAGTCGACCATATACACTTCCAGTACAATGGCTTTCTGCTCGGCATTCTATTGCTGTCAATGGCGAACGTCTCGAAGACTGACAAGCAGGTAAATCCCGCAGTGTACTCTTTGAAATTTACTCATAGTAAAAAGCAGCTCGTTTCTAGATGTCGGTGTTGCAAGGTGCTACGTGGTTTGCCGTTTTACTCAATCTAAAACATCTGTACCTGTACGTGGCACCAGCGTACACCGTCTGGCTGCTAAAATCATATTGTCTGAACAGTGGAAAGTTCCTCAAGCGGTTATTTAGCCTTGGACTGATCGTTCTGACTGTTCTAGCGGTGTCCTTCGGTCCGTTCAGAACTCAATTGCCGCAGGTAATATTTATATAAACTTGCTGACATTACATTTTCTTTCAATTCAACTCAGCAATTTCTTTTATTAGGTAATTTCCCGTTTGTTTCCGTTTAAAAGGGGCCTGGTGCATTCGTACTGGGCTGCGAATGGTTGGGCATTATATATCGGCGCGGAGAAAGTGCTGTCTGTGATATGGAAACGCTTCGGATGGCTGAGAGACGTTAAATCCGCGGTAATGACAGGTGGTTTGGTGCAAGAGGAAAACTTCCTTATACTACCCACTCCAACCCCTGCCGTTACGTTCATTCTGACTTTCGTGGCAATGCTCGTAAGTTTATTGGCGCACAACGACTTGTTGATTTTTCTATATTGAATATTTCGTGTATTAAATTATGTTTCGTATTATTATATTTCTTACACGGATGGATTACATCACTAATATAATTATTTCAGCCCGCGTTATGGTGCCTGCTACGTAAGGGGTCCTCCGCGAATTCGAAAGACTTCGTTAGGTGCATCGTACTGTGCGCTTTAAGTTCCTTCATGTTCGGCTGGCACGTGCACGAGAAAGCCATACTAACCGCGATTATTCCTTTGTGGTAAGCATATTAAAACACTCGAACTTGTTTTATTACAAAATGTGGAGTTTAGAAGATCTGGGAGTTCAGAAAATAACACGATTTGAAAGTTTAGAAAATGTAATAATAATTTTTAGCGTCCTCGCGGCGACACGCGCGGAAGACGCGCGCGTATTCATTATTCTAAGCGGTGCTGGACAAACTGCTCTTTCGCCACTGCTGCATCCCGATAACCTGTCTAGCCTGAAACTGCTGTTGTCGCTGGCGTACATGCTTTCGTCGATCTTGGTCTTGACTAATCAGCACGGCAGGTCCCTGTTACGATTGCATGAGTGGCTGTACGTGGTACCGCTGCCGCTACTTACGATCTACGAAGTGGTGCTGCATAAACTGTTGCTCGGCGACAAACTGCCGTTCCTGCCGCTGGCACTTACTTCTGTATATTGTGCCGTCGGTGTGACTTATTGCTGGATACTGTACTATTTCGTGTATCTGCAGAACGACACTCGTGACAGAACAACGGGAGACAAATTGAGTCGCCAAAGATTGAGGCACAAGCAATCCTGAGGTATACAAATTTCTGAAAATTTGTACATATCTTCCTGAAAGCAAAATAAAACATAAATTTTTTTTATAAATTGTACAAAGATAACCACCTCCGCATTATTGCCCAGATAATGTTGCCCAGAACACTGTTGCATATGTAATTTGATGATTATGAAATACGTTATTATATAATTAAATATTTTATTACAGAGTAGACATTTAAAAGAGACAATTTTAAGATTTAAAAATTGCTACGTAATCCTTGATGTGCCGTTTTCCTTAGAACAACTAATAAAAATATATGTCAATAATATATGTAATATTATTATTAACATATATTTTTATTGGTATATGTTCTAAGGCCGTTTCAAAATTGTATTTTTGCCGCGGGTATGACCGATATTGGTACCCCTGCATGAGCAGCGCCTTCAGATCGACGACGTATCGCATTGTCCCTTCCGAGTTTCCGACACACGTTTTCCCGCGGATTTCGTTGTTAATGCGCGCGGTGACCGGGTTGACGATGTGTGGTGTGTTATTTAACGTGACGCTCGTTTAAATGTGAAAATTGCATTTCTCTCAGTTCGTATTCCCCTCGGCACGCCTCCGTCGTTGCGCGGCGACGTTTTTCCGCACAACCGGCCGAATCGTCCCGGCGAATTGTTCCTCGTTCTCGTTTAGGTTATAACGCGCTAGACCGCACTGACAGATTAGTCCGTAATAACGTTTGAGGAATGCTTTAAACGTCGTGATACTTTAGAAACGACGAGGTAAATTCACGACGGTTCGATCGCCACCCCGGCGAGAACACGCAGCCTCATTTTTGTCTTTCTAATATTTATGAAAAAAAAATGTCAGAATTTTTGTACGATGTTCCAGATCTGACAAATAAAAAGTATGGACGTTTCGATGGAAGACAACGATTGCATAGTAGAAGTGACTACTCCGAAGAGAAAGAAAATGAAACAAGGTACTTCGATTTTCTTGTATTATTTATGTATAAATAATAGCCATTATGCCTTATATCAGGCTTGTTCTTTTGAGCTGAACTTCTTGCACTGTTTCATCTTTTCTTTGTGTTTCCTTCAATGTGGATAAAAAACGAGGAAGGATAAAGATATGAGAAGCTTAGCTGAAAAGAACATGCCTATCATATCAATTTATTAATTCCATTCAATTTATTAACTCCAGCACAATTATCTTCGTTATTTCAGCACAACTGCCATTTCAAACGTTAAATTCCTCCAAATCGCCAAACAGTACAGACAATGTGTCTAACAAGAAGAAGAGGAAGATAATATCACCCTTGGTAGGCTCTAAGAGCTCCAAGGTGATAAAACTTGCAGCGAAAGAGAACTTGATCGAAGACATACCTGAGAAGGAAGAAGAAAAAGAAGATGCAAGCGAGATGATGCTCAACAGTAGCAATGATAGCGTCGAAATAATAACACCGAATGACGAGAAGAAAGACCTGGAGAGTGATCAGCAAAAGACTAGGAAAGACGATAGTACGCCAAGAAGGAAGGGTCTAGGAAAAAATAAGAAACTGGATGGACCTCAGCAGAAACCCGGTGCCTTAACTAAGTTCCTCAAAAGAACAGACATGGAGGTTAATGAAAGCGATATTAGTAATGACAATAATTTGTCTGAATTAAAAGATAAAAAGGACTGTCAAGATACATCTGTACATAAGGAAAAGAATGAAGACAGTTTGAATGAAAGCGCGGGCGCACAATTTACTTCATCTGAATTACAAAATACATCTCAAAATATGTCACTGAGTGAAACGGATGTTTGTGTTGCTAACAAGGATGCCGATTCTTCGCTTCGGGAATCAGACTGTGATATTACCATTTTATCTTCGGATAATGAGGCTTCAAGCGAGTTGGACAAATCAGTATCGAGTAGAGATAAAGAAACACCTGGCAACCCTACAACTCCTGTTACTCCAAAAAGCGACAGAGATTCCCAGAATAAAATTAAAAAATTAACACCGAAACAATTGGAAAAGAGAAAGGAAATTGCCAGAAGAAAGGAAGAGAAGCAAAGATTAAGAATGGTATGTATTGTATAAAGCAGAGGTTCAAATTTTATTTTTGTTTATTTATGAAATAACATCAAATTATATAAATTTGATTATGTTGCACATGAGTATTATACATATGTATATTTTTTTATTTATATTGTATTATGTTTTAGGAGAAAGAAAAAAAGCGGGAGGAAGAGAAAGCAAATCGACGAAGGGAGAGAGAAGAGAAGCAGAGGGAAAAAGAAGAAAAAGAGAGAATGGAAAGAGAGCAAAAAAAGAAGGAAAAAGAATTAAAGGAACTTAAGAAACAAATGGAAATTGAGTAAGAAAAATTGTATCTTAATGCGCATTTTGTGTTGTATATATCTTTCATACTAAAGTCATTTATTTTCTAGACAAAAACAAAAAGAAAAGGAAGCCAGAGAAGAAGAACGGAAAAAGCGAGAAGAAGAGAAAAGAAGGAAAGAGGAGGAACGACTGGAAGCCGAGCGCAAGAAGCAGAAAGCTGCTTCGAATTTTGCGAGCTTTTTCGTTTCTAAAAAGCAGGAGGTCAAATCGGCGGACGAAGAGAGTGTCGTTGAAGTGAGCAATTTTATGCCTTTCGAAATAAAGGCCGACATGAAAATCGCGCCGATTTGCCGAAGAAAATTGAGCGAACACGATAAATTATTGTTCGATAACAAGTACAACGTAGATTTAGATAAAACCGAATTGTATCTCGAGGATATTAAAAAAGGAAGAATCGTACCACGTACTTCCTCCAAAACGTGGCCGCTTGAAACAAAGGACGACGATGATATCATCCTGCTAGGTAAAAATCACGTTTGTAATAAAACTACGTTTGCCATGTAAGTCTCTTGGTACAATTTCTTAAATGTTTTAATGAATTGATTGATGTTTGTGCAGACGAAGACAACAGTGGCAGTTCCAACATAATAACGGATACACATAACTTTGAGAAGCACCGACCGAAGTTACTGCAGTTCGACGAAAATCGCCGTCCTCCGTATTGGGGCACGTGGCGGAAACGAAGTAGCGTTCTAAATTCCCGGCGACCGTTTACGAAAGACAAGGTAAGAATATTAATATTAATTAATAGGATGATTCTCTTATAAACTCTTTAAAGATTCGCAATTATTTATTTCAAAATGTTAACCTTTAAATAATGATTATTAAAACGGTCAATATTTCGTACATAAATATATATCGTCGATTATTAGAACTGCATTAACAATCTTAATTGTTAATTTTTTACAAAAAATATTTTGAGTCATATAAAACGAAAAATGATATAGAATTGTATAGAAAATGCATTTTTCGTAATTTTATCATTTTATACAACGTTGTATACAATTTTTGGTTGAAGTAACATTAACTGCCATCAATAGGGACTAGTCCCACTTATTAGTTTTACTCAATCTAACTTTAGATTGAATATATCTTCTTAAATTTAATGTAACTTTACGATTTATTGCATTAATTCTGCTTTTTTGCAATTGATAAAAATTTCTGGTAAAAATTATCTCAAAAATTTATATAATAAATTTCTCGATCTTCTTTAACGCAACATTTATGATATTATTTTATTCGTGTTAATACTAGTGGTTCTTGAACAGAGACATAGGTAAGTGTATTAAGCAGAATTAGCCGCCGAAAATATATTAAAGATTAAGAATTAATCTATACCATTGCATTGGCATAGGTCACTTACCAAGTAGCAGGATAACATCAAATGACGTTTCAATAATGTCTTATTGACGTTATAGACATTATTAAGACGTCTTTTGACGTTATTAAGACATCACCTTGCCACTTGGATTATTATCTTTATATAAAATCAGTTTAAGTACTTTATTTGTCAACTTATGTAGGAGCTATGTCGAAACATGTTTTCATGTTCTTAGTGATAAACTTTGGCTTGCCTTTTTTATTAATTACAAGGAAATTCTTAAAGACGCGAGGGAGGGAGGGGGGCGAAGAAGTTTTAGATTTCTGATGGTAAAACGTTTAGCTTGCCGCCGCGTATGCCTCTAGCTCCATGGAACAATGGATAGGCGTTTTTCCGATGCACCTTACGATGCTTGGCCAGATGATCGCTACGCGCGAATTTTTTCGTGCATATCTCGCACGAGTACGGTTTAATGCCCGAGTGCGATCGTTTGTGCCTCGCCAGCTCGTCCGATCGACTGAAACGCCATACGCAACCGGCCCAAGTGCACGCAAACGGTTTCTCGCCGGTGTGTCTGCGTAAATGAGCCTTCAAGTGAGACGCCTTGGCGTATACCTAAAATAACAAGAGATAAATTATTATATTTACTTAGGACTCGATCTTCAAATTTTTTCCTCCGTTTTCTCTTTTTCTTTCTCTTAAGAATCAATTAAAAATTCTTTATATCATTAATCTTCCATAAAAAAAATTAGATTATGATGTAAAGATAATTTTAGTTAAATTTTAATTATTTTTATTTTTTAAAAGGCTATATGGTAGAATATTTAGCGTGAAATATAGCCAATAAAATAGCCGATAAATCTTGTATCAAACTTACTTTTAGGCATCCTTGGTAGGTACATGGGAAGCATCGATCTTCGGACGCGTTTGCTAAGTTACGATTGGTGTAATCATGGGTTGCTAAAGCGGCAGTAGCTGCTGATGAGATTAGGAGACTGTTGTCTATCGGATTGTTGTTATAATCTGCAATAGAAATGTATGTTAATCGTCTTTACGATATGATCATTGAAATAACGATGCATTTTAAGCAGTATAGCTGTCGTGTCATTTTCAGATAACACCCGCGAATGAAGAAAGAATAGTTTTTTTTTGCGTTATGTAATTGAAAAAAATCACTTTTAATGCTCTAATTAATCCTCGATGTTATTTTGATCTCAGAATATACATCCTCTTTAAATCCTGTACCTATCGTATTTGTTCCTAACGTTTCCAATGATCGTAAATCGATGTCGAGTACTAGCAACTTTTCTTCATATTGTGGCGTCTGTGGACTTTGCGGATTCGGTAAGGGTGGTAGATGCAGAAATCCTTCGCACCCTGCGGTACATAGTGGCGTTCTTTCCGGTAGGCCAAAGTCCCAGCTCTTCTCTAGACACCAGTCCGACAATGCCCCCAATTCCGAATCCAAATCACCCAGTTCGCTAAGATAACCTGTAATTATTCAGCACACATTTTAATGCTAGAGTACCTATAGGAGCGGCAAAAGACTTCAAACAAATCCTCCAACCAGAGGAAAGTTTACAAAAAAAGAACATTTTAAGAAAAGTTTTTTTTGTTTGATTAGAAGATTTCTCTCTGTCTTGGGAGGTGGGAGGGGGGGGGGCATAAAATCTAAAATTTTTTCTAATGAAAGTCTAAGCAAATTTTCTCACGATAAACGGGAATATTTGTAATAAGTTGAACTTAATTATTATTGTTTTCTACGTTCGTTAGATATAGAATATATAGATTATCGTATACATAGTTGTATATTAAGAAAAAAAATACCTGACGATGTGGGCGTACTGGTGATCGACCAGTCGTTCCAAGACGATTGCGGAGAACAACTTAAATCGGTGTAGCAATCTGTCGGGTTTGTCATGTTCAACTGACTGTCAAATATTCCGAAATCATCACTAAATGGAGTCGTGCATGAGACTTCGTAATCGCTAGATAGATTTGTCCTAGTCGGAGAAAATAGCTGTCTCTCGATGCTGGTGTCCGTCGTCAGGCCGAGAGCGGAGAACAGTATATCGTCCGTCATCTGTAGATGAAGAGAAATATATATATTTTTTAATTATTTTTTAAGAATTATTTTTTGAATTTAATGTCGACACATGAGTTAACATTTGACTTTCGTTTTAATGACAATTTTGATAGGAATTTGCCAATATTCCATTATTAAACAAGTGATTATACGGAATTTAATTTCCATAATGCAGAAAAGAAATGTATGCACTCACATCGAACGTCATAGCTTCTTCGATCATGATGCCGAGAAATCAAATCGAAACTAGGATTGCAGCTGATCTTAGAAAATGCGCTTTTCATACGAATTGACGATCACGCACAACGAAAACTTTTAGATTAACAATTTCATATGACGTTTACAAGATTGCTCTCAAGATTAACTCAGTCATGTTTCCCGATACCGTTATAGATGCTATTTATCGATCACCACATCATGATTTGCGTGGAGCTAACAAAGCTAGACTTCTGCTCGCGGTATATTTAGGCTAAGACTCCGTATTAGATCATAGACGCGATCTTGTGCAATTTGTCTGTTTACGATCGAGAGACACTCGACTTTGAGGTACGTTCCAAAATACGGAACTACAATAAAAATAAAAATAAAAAAATCGGTAACAGAAGTCGGTAACAGTCGTAGCGAGTGCGACACGTTTGAAACGTCGCGCGCGTCGGAACGTCGCGAGGAGAAAGATACACGAAATCGGGTAACTGCCGATCCACTCGTCACGACCGATCGGTAGTCGTATCGATACTGCAACTGGTGATCGAATCCTCCAGGCGAAAAGACATCGACAAGCGTGTGCGATGTCGAGAGAATGTGTGATGAGGGAGCGTGTGGTTCCCGAGATAAGGATGCTGGCCTGTGCCACCCGGCGCCGTCACCGTGTCGATCCCCAGGGACCTCGCGATCGCGTACGTCGCCAGCTTGTCCCAGAACGTCGAGAGAGAGAGAGAGAGAGAGAGAGAGAGAGAGAGAGAACATCGGCACCACCATTCTCAACGGCGATCCGTCGGTTATTTTATCCCCTTCTGGTCCGCGTTAGGGATGAGATTAAATATCTTGCAATAACCGCGAATTTCTTTTACGATTATTTAAAAAAAAAATTGTATTGTGAAACATTAAGGTCGAAAAGACATAAATCATGTTTGAAAGCTTTCAGTCAAATTCGAGATATATATCTCTAGACAAAAAAAAATAATCTCCAAAGGGACCATGAGATACTAATAGCAAATTCTTCAAGTTTCAGAGGTTTTTATTCTAGGAAAGGACAAATACAACGCAGTTTAGAAAACTGGTTGGAAAAGTCTGTTTTCAAATTTCTTGATAACCTATTGTGATAATTCTATGTTGTTATACCTAAATAATCAGCAATTACATCATTTCATAGGTACTGTTTATTTTCGTAAAGAATAGAAGAGTTAGTATTTTTCGAGATTCTCAGATTTCGAGAGCACTACTCGATCCAATTCCTCTCGAAATATAATCCTTTTGAACTCTCTGGCATCTACTTGCACTTACTAAAGTTAGAAGAGCAATTCTTTTCACATATAAAGCGATCACTTTTTACAATCATCACTCGAGTCTCGCGAAGCGAAACCCGGCTGTTGAAGTTGGCCCGCGACTCGCAATCGATACACATCGAACTTGATCCCGTCCCTACTGAACGAGCAGATCAGCCGTTTATTTACGGTCCCTCGAGATGCAAATTAATCGGACAGCGCGCCGGATAATCGCGATGCTGGGATGCTGGCTATCAGCGCAACGATTTGGCCGAACGAATCGCATCGCATCGTCGCGCGGATTCGTGAAAGAGGGAAAGAGAGAGGAACACCCCCTCTCTCTCTCTCTCTCTTGTCTTCGGGGATGTCTCGAGAATGCCATTGCGCTGTCGTGCACGTGGCTGCCAGATATATTAACAATTTCGATTCATGATGTAATGCGAGGAGAGCAAGCTGCTGAATCCGTTTCGATCGGTCGCACATACGTGCGCGGAAATATCTCGAAATATCGTGACGTTGGGCGCATGTTAAGAAAATTTTCGACAATTTGGCTCTGCTAGGTGACAAATTATTGCTACAAAAATCCACAGAAAATATAATATATAGAACTGAATGTTTCAATTTCTTGATAAGTTAACTGATAGTTAAATCAGTCAGTTTTTGTTCTTCCTTCAAATTAGACAAAGATATATGATTTAATTATCAGTTAGCTTACTAAGAAGTAATAACAACCGATCCATAGGAGTGTACATATGGATCGCATATGTGGAATGTACGTGCTACATGTGGAATCTTTTAAGTATAGGTATATTGTTGCATATGTTAGAATCTATGTTAAAGAATACTTGCGAAACTTAAAATACGTGGATACACGAAGAAAAATTATGCATTGATATTAGATGACAGCAGTTTAATCCAATAAGTATATCCAATAGTATTAATAAGACAAACATTATTTTATTAAAACAAGAGCATGACATATTAATACGTTTTTTTTTTGTGTACGAACGAGATATTGTCTTTCCCGAATACTTTCTAGACATCCCGTCTGTGTCAAGACTTGAATTTTTCTTCTAAAAACGTAAAAACCAATGTTATTAATTCTTTGGTCCTATATCGAATTAAATTTGACATATTATAATACCTGTGATAGTCTATCGCATAATTTTTCAAACATTCGAATTTGCAATTGTAATCGATGAACTATATTTTTCTTTATTTCAAACAAAAAAAATTTTTTATGTTATCAACTAATTACATGGAATTAAAAACGAAATATTTTGATCTTCATTTATTTGCGAGAAATAGTTTGAATCGCAAAAGAAACTAAAAAAGAAATAAAAATTCTTTTAAAATAGGAATAAAATATGGAAATAGAAATAAAAATTCTGTTAAAGATATCAGAATTATTTCAAGTGATTACGTGTTAAAACATATTAGTTAAAACATATTCTCTTATGCGGATATTCATATGTATCTGTCGTATACATTTATAGAACATGTATACATTTGCGGAAGTTTTAAACATGCAGGTACATACAAGACTAAAACATTATCTTCTCTAATGTTTTTTAGTTATCTTCTAAAATATTTGAGATCATTAAGATATCCTGTCATACATCGCACTGAATATTCAAGATTTTTTCTCGCATAGAAATCAATGCTATTAAAAGATAAAAATCTTTGTAGATTTTTATAGAATTTTTTCTAGCAATTAGATGTACATAGAATTAAAATATCTTTGTTTCTTTGTGCGACATTTCTATCATTTTTTTTACATGTAAAATATCATATAATTCAGAAATCATTGATGAAGTATTGCTGAGAAATATACATCATTACGGCGTCTGAATTTAGATCGGTTGTTTTCTGATTGCGAAAATTTGTCAACCGCGAGCCGTTGACCCGGATGGAATCTTTCCGAATTACATTACTGTCGAGGCAGAAAAGAGACTAAGAGCGAAGCGCGGATCCGATGATTTCGCGCGCAATGCGTTGTGTTTCGCTGAATGACTTTGACCTAGAACGCGACACGAGACCCGATAAAGGTGTCTCACCCGAGTGCCACTGCCATTAGGAGTTCGATCGCTCGTTTATCGGTACGAGGTTGACCTTAGATATACAACGTTGCACATATTGTCGCTCATGATTCGGGTTTGGTCGGAAAAAATAACACCACATAGGTGAGATTAATCCGGCAATCGGCTATAAGATTCTTCGGTGGCTCGATTCATCTCCGATTCTTTTGATTTGTTCCAATTTGATTTTGACGCAATTATGAAGGAGCTAAAGAAAATAAAAATATGAATCTTTGTACAATTCGCAAGTATGTAAGACTTGTCTGAAATATTAAATACGTTGTAAACAATCTTGAGAATTGAACTTCCTCGCACGTTGCGGCGTGTTCTCACCACATCCCGAAGAGATGATAAGCACTCCGACGCTATCCCTGCACCAATCTTGAGATTATGTGATCAGCATTGTCAGGGATAACTTTTCATAACTTTCCGACTCTAAAATGTCGTAGCGTTATAATTCTATTTTATAAACTAATTACATTAACTGTTATGAACGCGTAGAAAGAGATAGAAAAATGTTTGTTTTTTTTATGCAATAACGTTATCGGGTATTGTGTATACGAGACAAGCAATACACTGTTAAATCTGTAGTGTCAAATTTAACCCTAGTTGAGTCACTACTGCTCCTACTTAATATATAATTATTTTTAAATAAAATAATGGAATTTAATCAAAATTTGTGTTAAATTTGAACAGTTTTAAATTATTTAACTCCATTGTTTTAGTTGAAAATAACTATATATTAAGTAGAAGCAGTGGCGACTCAAATAGGATTAAATTTAACACTATAGATTTAACAGTGTACTTCTGCAAAGAGATGCAATATTGAACTCGTAATCTCTGTCGCTTTTTTTCGTTTATTTCCACGAGAATTTGACGTAATGTCTGTTAGCGTAGATATTCGGCGTTTTAGATTAGGACAAGCGGCGCTAAAAGGTATAGTTATCGGTACGATTTACGTGGTGGTTTGCGTTATGAAAAACAGACCACGGCTCGGCGACGATACAGTGATCCATCGACGGCACGTTTATCTGGCGGATTCATTTTTATTATCTGGCGACCGCGAGCGATCCGATATATCTTCGCGAGTGCTCAGATCCATTGCACTCGCGTCCTTTTCGAGAATGAAGCCGGGGAGAAAGAGGGAAAGGTGCGAGAAAATAAAATTATTCTCCTCTGAGAGAGAAGCTCTCTGCTTGAAAGTTACGTTATATGTAAATTTAACGCATCTATAAGGCGCAGTCCAAACGTAAGAGTCGAAGAAGCATTTAATCAAGTGCGCCTGAAAAATTAAGATGTTTCTTTCTTAAGAATTATATTTCTTATAAGAAGCTGTTTTTAAACGTCTTACTTTGATTTTTGGAAGAAAATACAATTAAAAAAATCGAAGTTTCAAAGAATATTAGATCTCAAGTAAGGATAAAAAGGACATTATATCTCTCTGATATAAAGTAATAACGTGAGAATGTACATAATAGTAGATAACACAGAAGGAAATAAGTACAGAAGAAAATACGATTAATTAAAGATTTTTAGAAAAAAAAAAAGGAACGGAGATACCGCGGTTATATCGACATCTAATCCACTGGCATACACTGGATATCGGATTGATTTCGTGTTTTATTGTGTCCAGAGGAACGATATCTCACACTGACGTTCGTATACGCTACGTAATATTCCGCGAACATCGCGCTTTCGCAACTCACGTGCGCAGCTTTAACCCTTTCAGTACCCATATATCAGGTATCAATTTTCATCGGCTGCCGTATATCGCATCGCAGGTTCTTGTCAGGCAGTTCTATTTGATTCTCTCTGAAGGTTGTATCGAAATTAACTTAAAACTTGTCTTTTTTATAGCTATATTTTATAGCTATAGATACTTATTATATTTTTTGTATCCATCTGGAATCGGATACAAATATTCTTTTGTCCGAGTTAAGAATTCGAAAATCGCCTCAAATGTATTATTATTTAGTCTTCTGTCAGTCTTTTTCCATTAAGATTTATTGAATTAACTTAAGTGGACTTTATTTTCATGTATGATACATTTTTTGAGAAAGGATTCGCGTTTATCTATCTTGTGTTGCAAATGGTACGAATGTACACTCTCAAAAGTGACATTATACGCTTCTTAACGTGTATATGGTAATTAATGTATCAGCCGATGATTGGCAATAGTCCGCTTCGCGTGAAATTTATGCGTTCGGCGATAACACGCCGCGTTTATCTTGCGAGAGACGCATTTTAGATCCTGTGTCACTATGAGAGCAGCACGAAACGTTGTGCGCGTGCCATCTCATTTGGGAAATTAAAAAAAAACTCGATCGCGCTTATTAAATGCGCTTATCAAGCGTCACACTTTCGTGTGACGTAGATCGTCATATTTTACAGGAAACGATGACTGATAGTTTTACGTTAGTTTGACGTCAATTAGAAAAAAAATACGGAGAATTTACGACGGTTTTGGATCTTTTAATACCTATACATATAAATTAATCGATTTTCTCAATATTATTGAATATACGTTCCTCTTAAGCCTTCTTTTTTTATAACCTTTGGCCCGTAAACCTTAAACCGTAATTTTATAAGCTCCCAAGTGGGCAACATATCTGGACGGTGGAATTATACGGCCCAATCATCGTTCTACGGCGATGACAGTTCACGTGGCGAGCAGCGAGTATCCAATTTCCATGCGGAGGCAAAACGCCGCCGCCGCCGCCGTCACGCTAACACGGTAACGAAGTGCAGGAGGTCTAGCAGTATTCCCCGAATATTCGGGGGAATAAATCAGTTCGATTGTCGGGACCGCCTAATCTACGGTGTAGCCACGACGAGGAGCACCGGTCGTAATCTTAATGGGGCATAAAACAGCCATTACAGATGGCCCGCCGGGCGACAACACGCTGTAAATAATGTACGACGCGCTTCGCGGCATGCATCCGGCGCAACGTTGAGCGCATCCATCGCACCCTCGGGCCGATAACTGCGCTTTTCTTCTTGGGCGTGTTGCATCCTTTCGGTTTCATGCGTGCGTGCGTGCGTGCGCGGAGGGTGCCTTCGGTGATGATGCGGCAGATCTGTTCTCAATTCTTCACGCCTCTAATCAGAGTGACTGTGACACCGAATCAATTTCAGCGGTAAAAACGGAATTCTGATTATGAAATCAGTGAAAACTATGGATGATTCAGTCATTAACTCTGTGCTAATAGTTGACACGTAATAATTTTAAGTTTTACATAAATTTAGAAAATTATAGCGCTTGTGGCAATTTTATTCTGATTGTATCCGAAAGTGTCTCCGAACGTGTTTTGCAATTTGCACACACAAACTAATCTTATCAACTTTTCTTTTAATTGCGAATTTCTTCGGCAACCTTGAGTTAATTTTTCCCAATTGAGAATTTAATATTATGTTATTTTATTTATTTCTCTATCTTGATTTTTCAATGTTAATTTTTAATGTTAGGCGTTTCAATTGTCTTAAATCAAGATTTTATTAAAGTAAAATACATATGGAGTTGCATTGTTTTAAATCATTCAATAATTAAAAAATGTTCTCGATGCTCCGATATGCCCGGTAATATAAGGTGAAATCGGCTTGAAAATGATTAAAGAATCCGCAGTTGGAAAGAAATACGGTTCGGCGGATCTGGGACACCTTGTATTCTTGATAATAAATTACACGCTTCGCGAGACGTCATATACGTACCTTCGTATTGCTGCCAAAAGCTGCTTGAACGTACACTCTTTCTTCTTCTCTCTTTTTTTTCCTTTTTTGTTTATTAGCGATGAACCGACGATTGTTTTTGTGTTACTCGCCTCAGACGACGAGTGTATCAATCGCCCGTGTGAGATTACGTTTCTCCCCGATAATAAATTAATGTCTCGAGAAGAGTCTTGTAATTGATGCTCACGTAGGGATGAAATCGACGTTGATTTATCGAACAAAGAATATCTCGCGCCGCGGCGCAAAGAGAAAAGAGAAGGAGAGACAGACGGAGAGGAGAGGAAAGGGAGAGGGGAAATTTATCGACTTTTCGGCGAGGGATAGCGCACTACCGCGATGCGTTTTATTACTGCTTCGAGCTAATTGATTTCAATTATGTTATCCCCGGAATTATCGCGCTTCTCGACGCGCCGCGACTATTGTCACACAAAAGAAAGCAGCTATGATAACGCGCATTCAAATCGTCCCGTCGTCATAACCCAAAGCGCCCCGCGTACAACGCAAATAAAATAAAAAAAGTGTCACAAAAATAGCTACTCGACAAGCTACTCCAGAACGCAAACGCGGAGGTGAAAATAGCTACTTAACAAGCTACCAAGAGTACCAAGTTGCACGCGAATAACGAGCGGTATATTATACATTCCCGTTTACTGAGCACGAAAATATGTTGTCGGCGGAACATCTTCATACTTCTCGCGATGATCACATTACACACATCAAGCATCGATACTTCGATCGGGGTGAAAGATTTCGCGCATTACAATTATTTTCGCGACGAGGAGATGTATCTTCGAATCTCACTCTCGTATCGGTGGTTACGCGAAAACAATCGGGCCAGCATTTACTTTAACACTTCACCGAGGCCACGACGGGGGAAAAAAAACGAATGTTCACGGGACTTGCATTTACATTTTGATGGAAACGTTCAACGGCCGACCACAGCTTCGTAACTAAAAGAATCGGAGAGTGCGTGCGGGCCGGCACGTCGGAGATGATTGCAAAGCCGAGATATCGCTTGTCGAGGAAGTTGGCTTGATATCGACGTCCTGCTTGTTCACGACGAACTGAGATTCTGTCGCGGTCGTAACCAAAATTAAGATAAACAAATGTCGATGACAATGCATGAAAAACTATAATACGATAGCGCTCATCGAATTGTCTACATTAATCGGAAAGCGTTCATGCGAGTGGCATTCATTTAGAGCGTGAATTGTGAGATCAAATGCGTCCTCTTTTACTCACGTAATACGGGATTCTTGATGTAATCGGCAAAGAGACGAGAATTTCTGTAAAAGATAATTAATTCGAAAGTAGAATAAAATCGTTTTATGAAACTTCGTTTCATATTTTTATGGGTATTAACTGTATGAGAAAAAAATGAGTTTGTTTAAATGTCTGCAGAAAAAATGTTTTTTATTTTTCAGAAATGGTTCGATTATGAAATTGATTCCGATGATGAATGGGAGGAGGAAGAACCCGGCGAATCTCTCAAAGGATCGGACGACGAGAAAGACGAGGAAAATTCGGAAGAAAACGAATACGATGTCGATAATGAGTTTATGGTTCCTCACGGGTAAGTAACATTAGTTAAAAATAGGTATGTTGAAATTATAAACTTATATGACAAATTATAAATCGAAATATGTATCTTTAAAAGTTATCGATGTTTTGCCTTTACATGTCAAATAATGACAATTTTTTAAATGACCTAAAATAGCAAAGTAAGTAAATAATACTCATCGCTTATTAAAATTAAGGTTTTATTATAAGAGAATTTTCTTATAAAAGTGGAAATTACAATTTTAGAAAGAATCTATAAAAAGTCATCTTGCTGTCAGAAAATAAAATCTGAATCAAAGTGATTAATTTTGTTACTTTTGATCCATTGTGCATCTTGAATACAATCTTAAAATTACATAAATAAATTTTTAACGTTCGTAACTTCTAGTCTTTGCGTGCCTGTGTGAATTCTTTCAAAAATTAATCAAAGAAACATTTTACAATTCAGTTATTTGTCCGACGAAGAAGCGCAGGCTGATGAAGAGGAAATGGAGGATATGGTAAGTATATTATAATAATATAATAGATGTTACAAAAAACTTTAATGCAAAATTTTTTTTTGGAAATAAACATCAAGTGCTAAACGTACTTTTCTATTACAGTCGCCGCAAACACAAAAGATGAAATTGAAGATATTGGGAGAGCAATTCGAAGCCGAAAGAAACACGAAGACGCATAAACTTAAGCCAAAAATAATCGGATGCATCTGGCAAGGACCCGGCAATTCATTTCCGGAATATAGTGAGTATATTTTATTTATGGATATATAATAATATAAATATATAATATATTTGTGATATAATTGTTATGTATTATTATATGTATTAAAAAATTATTAAGTATTATTCTATACTATAACTATATTTAAAATTATTCAAAATGACATATTCAAACTCGTTTCAGTTCCATCGAAAGTCAAAGAGTTATTGTTGGCACGTCAAGCTTGGGTCAACAATCTACCGATAATACTTCCGTCGTCACCGGAAGAGGATCCCTCGGCTAACGCTGAATGCAAGACGCCTGTCCATCAACAGTCCGTGAGAGGAGCAAAGAAGACTAAATTTTCCGACGAAGCTTTGCCCGATCTGATTCGATTGGTGCACGGGAACCGACACGGCAGGCACGTTCTTATGAGAGAGTTCATGACGTTCTGGAGTAAAAAGGGCGGGAGTCACTTGACGAAGGTTAGCATATTGTCGAAGATCAATGAAATCGCTGATAGGATAGCATGTCCTGAAGAAGGACCGATGCATCTTAAATCCTGCTGGTACGTCCCGGAGGACATTCGGAAGCAGTATCTTCCCGACGTCGAGCTATCGCTGCCGAATCGTTGGGAGTATATTTTGATAACAAACGAGACTCGAAATCGAAAAAGCGATCCTCAAAACGTTACAGTCGATAAGACTGAAAAAGAGGAAAAAGATAAGGAAAAGGAGAAGAAACACGTACCGCTTATTACGCAATTCACTAAAAAAATCACGCAGGAGGAGATGAAGAAACAGTTGGTGAAATCGAACGAGGAGGAGACGAAGAAACAATCGGCGGTAAAACCCGACCAAG
This sequence comes from Wasmannia auropunctata, assembly GCF_000956235.1. Taxonomy (NCBI): domain Eukaryota; kingdom Metazoa; phylum Arthropoda; class Insecta; order Hymenoptera; family Formicidae; genus Wasmannia; species Wasmannia auropunctata. Next base: position 1,101,076 of record NW_012026903.1, on the reverse strand, counting down.
ACGAGATCAAGCAGCAGTCGACATCGAAATCCGACCAAATTTCCGTCCTACCGAAACTACCCCCGCTACAAAGACCTCCTAAACGGGCGACTTTAATCTCCGTAGGTAGGGGAGAACAATTTCCGGAAAGATCTCGACAGAATATGTTAGCCAAATTCGTCGGTCTTAATAAGAAGAAAGAGAAACCGTTGAGTAGCGAAAAGACGGTCGATTCGGACGAGGTCACAGAAAATGCAGGTCGTGGAAAATAATGATACAAATAAGACAAATTGAAAGTTGGAATTGGGCGATGAGTAAAACTTTTGCGATAATAAAGGAGAAAGAAATTTCGAGATCGATATAATAATCGTCAATAACCGTCGTATAGAAAGAATAAACGATCGAAAACCATTTGGAAAATAAAGTAGCAATGGCAAAGAATGATAGATAAATATATGGTCGCAAGAGCAAAGGTGATTACAATATATAACATATAATAACAATCCAATGAAGAATAATGCAGAACATAAAAAAAGAAGAATGCACTATTTTTCCATTTGTGCGTAAACGTACTCCATTTATTGTTCTGTTTAGCAAAGCATCTATTTTAATCGATTGTCGATGTATTAATGATATACAATGTAGGAATTAATATTTCTTTTTATGTATAAAGCTTTAACGAATAGTTTTTATTATTATTATGTTTCGAACATCACGTAATTTTTTTTTGTAAAATGAAATATGTTGATGGTATAAAAACACAGAGACATCGTAATATTTTGAAATAACGATTTTAGATCATATTTTAGGAACTTTAAATATTATATACTATAGATATATAAGATTTTACCCACGTGACTATCCAATTAATTAAGTGAACTGCTTTCCAATGATGAAAATTTAATTCCTTTAGAAATAGTCATCGAATAATCGTTCATAAGTTCGAAAATTGTCAAAACGTAATCACTAGCTAGCGTTATGAAGGTAAGAACCAATTCCGCTATTTCTCTTTATTAAGTTTTATGCACTATCGTTTTATCGAGATCGCTTTGCTCGCAAAAATCATAGTCTTTTAAACAAATCGTGCGATAAACCAAGATAACTGCCAAGATAACTGCCAAGACAACTGCCAAGATAACTGCCAAGACAACTGCCAAGATAACTGCCAAGACAGATTTAACAGTTATTTGTCTCATGTACATCGTAAGTGCCTTTATTCAATTTAATATAAAGTCTATTCTTGTAATTAGCCATGTTATAAAAACAAAAGTGAGAAATTCTAGGATTTGGAACTGCTGAAAAGCAATCTATTTTCTTTTTAATGTAAGGCTATAGTCGATAACATGTAACTATTTTAGATCAAATTCTATTTGTTTAAAGTTTCAAGAAGTTTGTAAGTTTTTTCGAAAATGACGCGACTAGGGTATTCGTTTGAATCCAATTAAACTAGTATTGAAATATTCGTAATATTCTATTTTATCTGATTGAAAATTGCAATTCAGTCAAAAACCGCGAAAGTTTCCCGATTAATAAATTCAGATGCCTTATACTTTGTATGATTATAGATTGGAAATGATGTCAAGATAACGCATGTTTCATGCGCCAATCTTATTTTTTTATAAGAGCTTTGTTGCGTCAGTTAACGTTTGCTAAATAAAATATATTTTATATCAATCAAAAAACGAAACTTCCCTCTTTTTATCATTGCACAGTAAAGCGGGTTCACTCGCGATTCTTGTACGCAAGAGTTCGTATAACAAGACGAAAAGATGCTGTCGTAAATACCAGACTCATTTCGGGGAGGTAATCTGCAGCCTTGCCGGTGCGTACCTTTTTTTTCTCCGTGAGACGGTTCGAAGGCTTCAATTGACAAGCACGGAATCGGACAGGCGCCGTCTCCGCGGAGAAATCCGTTTTTGGGGGCACCTCGAGGGAAGATTCCCTCGCGAATCCGCTCGCGGGGAGAACCGGGGGAAAAAAAAGAAGTAACGCGCCATTCGGGGAGGAAGTTTTACAGTCGGTAGTTCGGGGGGCCCTTCGTACCTCCGGGGTGTACCGGTCGACCGCGCGGCATATGGCCGGAATAACGAAAGGGCGCTCCCCGTGATTGCGGTAATTATCGAGTCACGTTACGAGATCCGTGCCGTTAAGATCTGCAGAAAACTGCGTGAGGCTGCGGACCCGGCCGCGAGGGGACCGTGCGTAACGCATGGGAGAGAGAAAGACAGAGAAAGTTTTATATGTGAATTACGCTAATTTGCGTGATTGCTCCGCGGCGGTATAAGGAGGGCCGCCCCGGGGCTCGCGATGCAGTTGCGGCGATTTGCCCGAAAAGCGTTATCAGGGGCGCGTTGTAAATAGCAACGAGATTAGTTGCACTCTGATTAGACCGCAAATAAACAGGAACGTTTGATGATTAAAAAAAGGAACGGAGATTTAATATGGTAATCATTATGTGACTGCTCGAGCAGTTGCGTTTCTGTGGAAGTAAATCTTTGATTACTTTAATTTTGAAGGGACATGAATTCGTTTGATTGCCCTTGAATTTTCACGCATTTGAAAATTTTGAATTAATTAAAAATCTTCAGATATAGTTACTGTAAAAAAAAAATATATGAAGAGAGAAAAGATTAACGCAAATACAAGCGAGTATGGTGAACGGAAGGCAACACGTTATAAAAAAGATATTTTGCTTCTCAGAACTCGGATGATGGCATATATTAACGGTGCATTCAAGAGGACTATCACAGGAGTGCATTGTTTAGTACGGCACAGCGATCGCGTATATTTATCTACTGTATATACAACAAAATTACCGTCCGCCGTGTACACCGATGCCCGGCGAGAGTGCACGGCGTAATCATCGGGTTAATTAAAATTACAACTATTTCCATTCCCGCGGGATATCAACGCAGCCGCGGCAGTATTACCTGGCAAAAGTGCGGTACGCGCGTTGTTCACTCGCGCGCGAGTAACGTCCGTTAATTATTTGACAAAATGAAAAAAATATATATCCGGCGGTTGGGAAAGAGTGCACTTCACGGGCACGGGGCGGTCGATTACGGCAGTGGCATTTGGATCTCTCCTGGATACATCTACTTCTACGAATATCTTTTTATCTTTTTATCTTCATTTTAGCGGAAAACAAGCGGTATCTTGTTTTTTCTTTCCTCCTCGTTTTCCAATATTTTGTTTCTGCCACAGAAACTTGAAAAGTTATTGTAACCGATGGTACTTCACATCATCAGGACTGATTTTTCAAATGTTAAGTTACGCATTCGCTGTGATAAGAAATGAACGCACACTTTCTCTCTCTCTCTCTCTCTCTCTCTTGAAAACAAGAATGTAAAAAATTTTTATCGCATAACGATGGTATGTTGTGGGAATATAAAAATCTAGAAGATTCAGAAATATATATGTACAGAATCTTTTGATGCGTGAGAATAGGGATTAGGATAAGAATTAGAATACGCGTTATTGTTACAGCAGCAAACGACAGGGCAAGACGTGAAAATTACGGAGGCGCGAAGTGGAAGTGAATATAGATATTATTGCGTGCTCGTACGCACATAGAGGAGTTTAATTGGGTGGAACTCTAAGTGATCTCGAAGTAAGCGCTGGCGCTATCCTCAAACCATCTAGAGTTGTGGAGTATTTTAGTTATATGAATAAATAACTGTAACTCAATATTTAAATAATTTCTTTAATACATATATATATATTTTTTAAATATGTACATATATGTATAACTATAGATAATGTATAGAAAACTAAAGCAAGAAAAAGGATTAGTCGAGTAGAAATATCATACATGGTGTCATCACGTTGCAGTTTGAAATCAAAATGAATAGATATATTGAATGATTATTATCAAGATCTATGAAATTTATAAATAGAAACATTTTTGTGTACTCTGCAAAATCTATATAGTTTGTGTGATCAGTGTCTAATTTTGATCAGGAATTTTTTTTTACTATACATATAATTCTTAAATAAATTATACATACGTGAAACAAAATATAAAATTTTTTACTATAAAATATGAGACGAAGGAAAAAATATTTTTTATCAATCTTATACGATTTGATTCAAAACGAATAATGCGTCTCATTTCTGGAAAAAAGAAACGTTCTGGTTTGCGTTCGATCCTGACGAATTCAGCGGAAAGACGAAGAAAAAGGCTTTTCTCGTCTCGGTCCCAGTATATTCCGTCCTCGCGAACGACGCGAGAGAGCACAACGAGGAAGAGGGACGAGGAGGGGAAGGAAGTGGGAAACAGAGAGAGGGCATGGAAGCGAAGCGGGAATAAAGTGGAGTAGACCGGAATAGAGTACAAGGTGTATGCCTAGAAGGTATAGAGAGAAAATGGTAGCCAATGGCGCTGCCTCGGCGTCGTTGCTACAGTATTGAACGTCTCCTACGCGGGGTCCAGATCTCGTCCTCCCTCTCCCTCTCTCTCTCTCTCTTTCTCTTTCAGTATGTCTCTCTCTCTCTCTCTCTCTCGCACCTTTTTCGCCCCCTCTCTCTCACCCGAGCCACCCGACCTCCGTTTCCTCCTGGTCGTCCTCGTCCTCGTCCTCCACCATCTCCCTCCCTCACCCCTTTATCTTCCCTCTGTCTCTCGTTCCGTGTCCCTCTCTCTTCCTCCCTACCTCTTACCTCCCTCGCTTATCCCTTTCTCTCTCTTTCTCCTTCATCTTTCTCTCGTCTTCTCGTAACCCGACGACGTCCTCCCTCCACGATCTCGTCGTAGGGTGGAGACCCTCCCTGGTACTCCCTACCTCGTACTCCTCCTCTGTGCCGGTGCTTCTCTTCGGCTCTCATCTCACGAGGTGGAGGTGGGAGGAGGAGGAAGAGGAGGAGGAGGAGGAGGAGGAGGTGGTGGAGGCCTCTCGGTAACCTCTCTCCATCAGAGACGATCCGTGAGTCTGCTGCCGAGATCCGGAGTGGTGTGAGGTGGCCGTCTCTATATCCTCTCATTAATATCCGACCTTAGGAGGTCCGAGGCGGCCCGTATGGCCGTGGCGCAGTCTCTCTGTCGGTCCAGACCTTCAGCGACAGTCGCCTCGGAAAGGTGCGCGACTGCTGCTGTCGCGAGAAATACTCGTTAAATCCACCGAGGCAATAATTGAAGCATCCCTCTTCAAAGAACACGTTTCGTATTATTTCTAATAATTTATTTTTCAAGCGGGGGAGAAAACTTATTATTGTCGCAATAATTTAGATTAATACGCATTTGTATTATACTTATTAAAATCGAAACATTATCATACATACATTTGAGTATAATACAATACTCGTAGTAAGACACACATTAACATCTCGCAAGTCTACAATAATAATATAATCATAACACATATGTAAATTTACTTATTGAGGAGATATTGCACAATATAATCTCTGTGAGATTCTATCAATATCTAATGGATCTAGCGATTATTCCTTTGTTTTTAATTTGTATAAGGCACTAATTAACAAAGAAGGTAATTTACAGTTCTCGACTATTATTTGATAATACAAATCTCGCTTCTTTGCGAAACGGAGTCTCGCGCGTGGAACTTCTCCTAATTATTGCCGTGGCAAGATATATCGATTTAATAGCGAACGACGGCGAATTGCGGCGCGACCGACGATCGGAGCCGCGGATCGATGCGAGTCGGAGAATAATTGCGGAAGAGCGAGATGTATGGCAGGTAGGGGGAGGGAGAAAAATGAAGGAAGACAGAGCGGTCAGAGGGGCAAGACGGTGTACTTAATTGAATATTCAGGGATATACGATTGATGCGCGGTGTCAGTAGCCGTGGCGTAGAGCGGCGTAATCGACGTATTACACCGGGCCTTTACGAGCAATTATGCTAAAACCAAAACGCATTTGAAGTGCACCCGGTGCTCCCCTGACCGGCACGTATAGTTAAATGTATACCTATTACCATTAATATGTGTGTGTGTGTGTGTGTGTGTTTTGTATAAGTTTCAACGAATTTCTTGTCAACGATAAAGACAGAAAGGAAGAAAGAGAGAGAGAGAGAGAGAGAGAGAGAGGGAAAAAAAATTCGACATTTTGCGTTTGCAGCAAAAGTAGTGGACTAAATTGCGGGGTCTCGATTAAGCGATCACGCATCTCTGACGAGACATCGCGGGAAAGAACGACATCCCGGGTCAAGTCAGAGGCAACGGCGGCGGCAGCGACGGAAGCGGAGGGTGGGGGAGTCTTCTTTTTTGCGCGGAATAAAACTCAGGGGAGAGCGACGCGTGTAGGAGCGGACGGGGACCTCGACGCGCGCGGTCTGCAGCTGCTGGATCTTATGCTAATCCCACCCCCGGAGGCTAACCCCGGCGTGCGCATCCCATGAAAAAGTTGCTCGTTACACGCTCGCCCATAAATCTCCCTCCTAAGCTTAATCTGTCCGCCGCCGCCGCCGCCGCTGCTCCCCCCGCCAACCCGCGTCGCGGAAAACTCCTGCGAACCCAGGCGGCAGGTGTATACGTCTCGGCGCGCCCGCGGATTTTCATAATTTTTTATCCTTCGGCGAGAATTTAAATCCCGACCGGGGTTGGCCGGCCGGACGTCCGCCCCGAGAATGCAGCTTCTCGCTCTTCTCGAGAAACAGCCGCGGCTGCGAAATCGCGGCGTGCGAGGGAGCGACTATGTCGCGACAAGGGGGTGGGAACTTAACGACAGTTTAGAGGGATGACGATACGTGACGATTGTTTCAAGATTGAAGTTTGATTTTTTTTTCTTGAAGAAAAATTAATTTCAAATCCGATTATGTCGATTTCAACTTGTATAATCCTTGCCTTAAGTATATGCAAATATCTTATATGCACGATAAAAAAATACTCAATACTTATATATCTATCCTATATAAAATAATTATAAAATATATATACGTGTATATAATTTTCATGTCCATATATAATATATTACCAGCATATATATGTATATCTATATATATATAAATATTGTGTGTTTTCTTACCATAGATTTAAATTTTTAATGCCAGTGTTCTAACAATAAGACCATTTAATGGCACATAAGCCAGGAGTTTCGGAAGAATATATGGAGCTACATGTTACGCTCACGAGGAAGATATGCGTATGTACATATACCGGCACATACTAGGATCCCCTCGGCAGAGGGATACGCTCTCGCGATCTCCGAAGCGATCTTCGTGCCGTTCGCGAGTGGATTGGACACGCATAATGAGAGCTTCGCCCCCGAAAGGTTCGTGCCGCTGTCGAGCCGGGTATACCCCGAGATACGAGTAGGAGGGCAAAGAAAGAATTATAAGAGGTGGGCAGAATGCAACGTATAGCGTGAGAACTCCCGGCGAGCCGGCTCTCTCGCTCGTTCTCTCTCTTTCTCTCTCTCTCTCTCTCTCTCTTTCTCCTTTCCCTGCCTCCCTCTGCTCCCGGGTTTCCGAGATGCTCGCGTGAAATCCCAAATGTAGATATCTGCTCCGTGAGGGGCGTTCGGAAAAAGGGCTCGTCCGCTCCGCTAGGAAGGATGCGTCGAACGCGGAGAGCCACCCGCCCGCCTCTCTCGTCAACCCCCTTTCCCCTCCCCTCCCCCCTCGTCATTCTGCACGCCACCGAGGGATACACGTCGTCGGCCGACGAAGTCGGTCTACGAGCACATTTCTCGAGCGTTGTGCCAAAAAATCTCTGGTTCCTGTCAGACGATCGGTCCCTCCGAGACGTCTCCGCCACGCTCGCATACACACGTGCGCGTATGGGTACACCGGGAACTTTCGTAGGTGGAACGCCTGAATGGAGCGTGACACTTAAATTGCGAAGTAGCTTAATGAAAATTAAGGATAAATCGAATTTCAAACTATACGCCATAAAATTATTGGAAGACATTTTATTCCTCATCAGATTTTATATATGAAATTTACTTTAATGAATAAATTCATTTCCAAAAGTTTCTAGATTTTAATCGAATATTAACAGACACTTCATGTTCATATCTTGTGGAAGTTTATATACGGACGTCCATATGAACGTTGACTGTCAATGTAATTATATAAACTGATACAGTATATTTATAACGACTGTATAATTATATCAGTAAAAATTTTAAATTGTATAGTTAATGTTAGAAATCAGATGCGTGAGAAAATAAGTATCGGATTAAAGTTCTGAATTATCCTTTTCCAGGATTGATGTTATATATTCGTTTTAAAATAGTGGAGAATCTGACAATTGATATTGAGAATCAAATATTGGTGTTCGCCGCATGTCGGCATTAACCACACGTCCGCGAAAATACTAACTTCCACTTAATCCATGACATTTCGCCACTAAAAATCCACCGCAAACTCGCCGAGGGACTCGCCGAGTTGAGGGAAACGTGCTCGATTTCTGAGACAGCCGGTACATACCTCGTATATGTACATATTATTTACGTACGTATGTGTGGTCGTCGAGCTCGTGAGTTTCCAGGACGGCGTATATACAATGCGGATAGAGCGTGTGAGAAGTCTATGGGCGTGGGGGCCATTATGGAGATGGATCTTCCTTCGAATAAAGCTCGCAGGACGGGCACGACGGGGACGAGGGAAGGAGTGACGGGGAGGAAGAGAGGAATAGGAGGAGGAGGAGGAGGGAGGGGGAGGAACGGGAAGGGTAGTTTGAAGAGCCGCCACCGGGCTGCGGAAGGAAAGGGGACGGTGAGGGGTGGTAGGAAAGAAGACGAAGGAAGAGCGACGGAGAGAAAGGAGGAGGGTGGAGGGAACGGGCGCGGAGGTGGTAGTGGCGCTGGCGTGGGGTCCCAGTGGGTAGTTCGTGGTAATATATCACCCTCTTGTCGTCCGTGAGACGCGAGTAAGCCTGTCGGCCAGTACCCACCCCCTCCGCGTCCCCCGACTACGAGCAGCTCCTCCAAGGCGGAGCGGAGGTGCGAGAGGGAATCGATACTCTAGGTACGACGGACATTGCGCCGAGGAGCAGTCCGGATGTGCTCCCTCAGTTTTCGTCCGGCAAAGATCAAGATCGATATCCCCGAGGGTCCCTCTCTCCCCGGTCTTGGGAGTACCGGTCGCGGCAACGATCGATTCCGACTGATTTTTACTTCTGTTTAGCCGATTAAGTCCGAAACCCGAAGCTGACTTCCGAAGCTGACGTCTCGAGAAGTTGTAATTCCGCCTTCAGCCGTAAAATCTTAGTGGCGATGTTAGTTTTTTCTTAGCTCTCGGGAAATACGAACTCAATATTTTAATTATAGACATTTGAAGCTGAAACTTCTTTTTTCGAAGCACGGTTGATTCGTATTTTATTGAATCTTCTGCATCTTCGATTATAATATTGATAAAAAAAATCTTAAATTCGTTACTCTTTATTTACTATTTTATAAACTCTATGCATGACAAGGAAAAGATTTTGTAAAATGTACTTATAAAATAAATAAGATGCACGCGCGATAGTCAGTAATTATCGGTTGAATTTTTTAATAATTATTTTGACAACGCCGCTTGTCGATTACAGCAGCAAGAAAATTCTCGAAAAATCACCTTATTAATCCTTAGCAATGCGCCAAGCTGTGCAACCTCTGTACCCTCTCTCTCTCTCTCTCTCTCATCCCCGTGGAACGTAACAGGAAATCCCCCGCGCCGCCCGAGAGAGTGGCCTGATACTTTCACGAGCAACAACGCGGCGGCGGCGGCAGCGAGCGCGGTTTAATCAAGGAAAGGAGACGGAGGTGGATGTGGGGGTGGTAGATGGAGACGATGGCGGATGGAGGGACAAAGCACGAGGGGTTCCCGAAGGAGAGGCGTGTGGAAGGGGGTGAGGGAGGTGGTCTAGGAGGAAAAGGAAGAAGAGGAGAAGAAAGAGGGGGAGGAAGTGAGGAGAGTGGCGGGACGCGGGCGGGGGTGGAGGTTGTGGAACCGTGGATCGATGTGTCGCCCGCGTGTCCAGCGGGTCGCGAGCGCTTGCGCCTTGACGTCCTCACGTTCCCTCTCTCTTTCTCACTTTCTCTCCTATCTCTCTTTCCTCTTTGCGTCTACCCGGGGCCCCCTGATTCGCCGAGAGCGCGGTGACAACTCCTCTCCGAGTTTGTCACTCGACGACGCCCGAGTTCCCCGCGCGTCGTCCCTCACCCGGTCACCCCGTCCAACGTCCTCGTGCCCTCCCCCGAGCGCGCGGACACGCTGGTTGTCCCTTTCCCTACGGCGTTTGACGTCGCTGACGGGACCAGACCCAGGCGTTGGTCGTCGCCGGGGACTTTTCCCTCCGCGGCAGTGCTTGCGACACAAACACCGTCACCGCCCTTCATGGGCTCTTGCTGGCTATGAGATGCCTGTTTCTCCTTTCTCTGTCGCTTCATTTAAGTCGAATTTAAGAGTGGGAAAGTAAAGTAATAACAATATGATATGATATACGCATAGATCGAGCATAAGTCGAATTAAATCGGACGCTAAATAATTCAAGACTTAAGGAAAGAGAGAAAGCTCCCTTATTTGGCATCTTAGGACTAATTCTTCCTAAGCGCAAGAGCGGTATAATCGGTTCAGTGCAAAGCTAGTATTAGTTTCTACAATGTGTATACGTTTCCGTATTTTAACGTATTTTAATACATATACATTTAAATGTATATTTCTGTATATTTTCTAACTGTTTAAATGTTTCTCGTATATTATACGATAAAATTATAAATTACGGAATTCTATTTTGAATTCTGACACAAATTATAGAGTGCTTAAAATGAGCTTTTATCAAAACGAGAGCATATATAAATATTCTTTGTGTAGGTACGTCTGATGTGTATAAATACATTAATTTTCATATTTTTCAGATATAGGATAAAACAAAAAGAAAGACATTACGTGTTTAATTTAAATAATTTCTATATGGGGAGCCTAGTTTAAATTTCCTATCCTATGAAAAAAATTGTACTTTTTTTAAATGTATTAAAAATTTAAAAGAGTGCGTTAATTTTTTACTCAAATAGGTACATTGTGATTGTTGTATACCACAGTATTATTTAATGTAACGTTCCACAAGTGGCGTAATAACGTATAAATCATTAGGAAAAGATTCTATCCGAACGAAAATTAAATAATTATCCCGCTCAAATTGAGAAATAACAGCTTTTGCCAAGCTGATTACGGATATTTAAGATAATGTCGCCTTTTTTACTATATGTATACGTAACAGCGCGACGATAGGTCACGCAAAGTGTCACCTGTTTCCTCCTCCCCGGCGAATCAGCTCGCGACGCGCGTTAGGCACTTCCCCCGAATTAAGAGCGGAGACACGTGTATTGGATTTCCTCGCCATATTGCGCTTCCGTCCTCCACGACTCAGAATGTCGCTGTCCTCTGTCCCCACCACAGAGCGACACAGGCGACAGTGGGGATTGGCTGGCCGTGGGGACAAGGGCGTGGTACACCTCCATCGCGTCTTTCGATTGTACGGCTCGGGACCATCCGGATTGCAGTTCCCACGTGTTTGTCGCCGTTTTCTTCGCGTACCGCGTCGCAAAACAACCCTCTGACGTGCCACACGTAGTGATCGCGCCACTCGCTTTACATATCGAAAAGTGCCGATGAGCGCCGCAGCAAACTTGAGAGTGCGTTCAGCCTCGCGGATCGCATTTCTTAAAATTTGATTATACATTACAATCGAAATATATTCTTTCAATTAAAAATTATTCTTTCTTTATTAAAAATAAATAAAAAAAAACTGTACATATATAATAAATTTTATTTTTACTTTTCATAACACTTATCATGACAGTATCTGATGTGGAACAGAAAAAGCGCAAACGCGCTGCTTTGGCATTTTTTCTACTGATTTTCATGATTATCTTCGACGTTTTTAAACGGTTTTAATGCTTCGTTATCATGAATTACGTGTGTGACACACACTGATTGACGTCACACATATCTCTACATATATTATGTAAATATATGCTCAGTTGCCTGTTTATATTTACGTGTGCTATTAATAGGTAATAAAGTCCGTTATAAGATTGATTTTTTGACCGCATGTCAGCGTTAATCGTGAATCGCGAATCAACCCGCGCGAATGTCTTCATATAGAAGAGACATCTTATCTTTATTTTATTCATATATTTGCTCGTCGCGTTTATATATGTATACATACATATGTATAACGATGTATCTCCGTAAACAGTCTTTGTGATAATACTGTGCAAATTTGAAGAAAGGTTTGACACGTGGTGTCGCCTCGTTGGAGTATTTGCTCGAGAGCACTTATAACAACTAAATCCACGCCTCTCTCGTCGCTGTCACGATCAAAGACGTGAAAATCCTTTCGACGTTCTAGCGCTCCACTTGGAGCCGTTCCACGGTAAATATATATACAATAACCATTTTTCGAGACTAAAGTAGCCGGCTTTACCGGCTCCTAACACGCCATTATGCAAGCGCATAAAGGAAGTCGAGTTTACGACAGGTTGAAACTCGAATTAGGTCGAACATCAGGCGCGCTACCACGCGTCCCGGAGGCTTACGCGTTACGCGAGCTTAGAAATGGGAATGTTCATTATGCGACTTTCCTAAGTAAAAATTAAATTAATTAGCCAGTCCGTGGGTTCCAATGCAAAACGCGAAAGGGACGATCGGATTGAAAATTTTTCATCCGTCCTTTGAGCGTGGCGCGAAGTTAAAGATGTTGCTTTCAATAGACTCCCGGCTCTTGCAGCCGTTTTATTGCTCCGGATTTCGAAAGGGACGAGCGTAACGCGCTCCAGACTTTGCGTGCGTTAAATTGGCTATCCGTTGCTAATAGGCGTTGTGTTCGCTACAAACCGTTTTTTCGCCTTTTTTATTTATCGTTCTCCCCTTACTTAAGGGAATACATTATTTATGCAGAGCTACATTAGCGTAATACAAAGGCACACGATTTAAACGTACTATCTTACTTTGTAGCGGAGAAACCTATATTAAATCACACCGCTTCCTATCGTCCGCCTTTATGCTAGAACAAACGTAAAGCAATTCGCGATTGTAAGGCGGGTAATTGATACATCGAAGTTTCAGCTATACAACGTATTTTTAGATTTTACGAATAATTGAGAGCACTCCGCCTCGACGGAGGATTTCTTAAAGATAATAACCCGTTTAAAACGAACGGTGGAATAAAGTAACATAAAAAGCGAACGGTGCAGCTCTTCCAAGCTGCTGGAATGCCTGTCGATGGCGGAGAGTCGGGGTCGGAGTGTTCGCGATTTACAACGTGGAACCGATACACTCGTCGCCGTCCACTGTGGGGGCCCCGACCGTGGCGAGGGGCAGAGGGGTGACGAGGGGGCAGGGGATGGGCAGCAACGGGGGCGTGTTGAAAATGCTCTCACGGCGAACGAGCGGGCGAGCGAGCGAGAGCGCGAGCGAGCGAACGAGTCTCGCCGAGACACGGCGGGGCCCTTGCCGTGTCGCGGGATAATTGGGACACCGTGTATTATCGCTTGCGTGCCATATACGCGGTGCGCGGTGTGTGATTGGATAGGCGGAGATGGGTCGCGCGAGATAGCTGACCCTAACTAAGGTGGAAGACCGACCGCGGGGGTATATCTCGGAGGACCATCTTCTCCATCTGCAACGGCGTTACCTATCTACGTCACGGTTGATGCATGGCGTGGGCGTTCCTGCGTTCGTACACTCACAGGGGTTCTCATTTAATTATCGGAGGCCAACTTCCCCTCCCCTCCCCTCCTCCTCTTCCGTCGGTCTCTTCTCTCCCTACGACTTCTCCCCTGCGCGGTGTGAAAGTTATAAGTCTGCAGATCTGGGAGAGAGAGAGAGCAAGGATACCTCTCTCTCTCTACCTAAGTTCAATAGAAATATTCCGCGTTTATTTTCTGCCACGTCGAGATTATTTATCCATAACGTGAGAAATTTGCATGATCCAAGAGAGGAAAGATATTGGATCTGTAATCGCGTGTAACTGTGTGGCGCGCGATATACGCAATTTAATTCGATATACATTAATTTCGTGATTATATACGTCGCGACTAAGTTGTCGATAAGAATCTCGAATTTCCGGCGCCGTTATACTGTCGGCACGGATCTTCCGAAGGTGTTAAATTGGATTTCTCTCGTCTAACGAGCTCCCCTCGTCGCTCGAGATTAGTCTGATCGAGTCTCTGTTTCGATATGTTTAGGTGTACCTATATGCCGAGTGACTTGGAATTGAGACTTATTCGTTTTGCTTATCCATTCTGATATCTTATCCAATCAATAACTATTATTATTGATCTCGAATAGCCAATATCGTTATCTTAGCTATTGGACATCTTTAGCTCTTGAACAACTATAAACAACGAGAAAATTCACGATGTAAGATTCTCATATCTTCTTGATTCAAACCCAGCTGAAGAACGGTACTGATTATATTCTGTGTAAAACTAGCGTAATTTTATATTTCTATTATTAAAATATTATATTATTTAAATATATATTTTGTTAATTATTTTTCTATTACTTGAAAAATATAATTAATTTACTGTTAACCGTAAAGTCGCAAATATCTAATGACGATACGAAACGATTACATTATGTGTAATTAAAATATCCTTTAATACTAATTATAAAAGCTAATGTAACCGTTTAGCAATTCACCCACAATTCTGTTACATGAAGTTCTGTTACACTGTTACGTGAAGCGTAACAAAGTTTCCTCGCGATTCTTAACAATTTTCGAGCATCGCGATCTTCACTCTTGACGCTTCAATGTTCCGCAGTTTTATCTACGTTGTATAACGCATTATAGTTCATCATCGTATCGTCGATCGCTAGGAAATAAGTATCCTTACACTCAACATCGCCGCGTTTTCCTTGAGACGGGAGTCTTCAACTTCAATCTTGCTCCTTCCCCACCGCTCCTTCTCCCTATCCTGATTTTACCCGCTGCTGCACGCGGCCGATTATAAATCACGACGTTCGGCGGAGCCCTTTGACGACCGCGCGGGCGCGAGTACAATGCGATTCGTGGGCGCGTGTGAAAACGTACGCGTATACCTATACGTGTGCACGTGTATATACGTGCGCGATCATCCCCCTTGTCCACGGTGGCGTGATACGAGCGTACGCGGTCGGTCCTATATACGCACGCACGTACGACAGGGAAGCGGGGGCGGCAGGGAAGGGATGAGGGGAACGAGAGGGGGACGAGAGTGCCTCATTAACTGGTTATTAATAGCCCGGCCCGCTCATATTAATGACAGACGCATCTGCTCCTTATATATCTACCTGGCGTGTACGTATATATATAATATACGCCGCGCGGACCCCTTCTCCCGCTCGCCCCCTCTATATACGGCCGACATTTTTAGCGCTCGTTGAGCGCGCGGTGCGCACTCTTACGCGGCGCTCGCGCGAGTTCCGATCGTCTATCTTGTTAAGCTATCTTCGCCGATGTAAGTTACAGGCCGTCGCCGAACGTGGATAATAACTAAAGATACATCGTACAATTTTCCTCGGACGGTGATTCTCCGGACTCTAAAAAGATTTAGAAAACACGAGCGATTCTTGGAGATGAAGACAGGAAAAGAGAGAGACACAAGCACTATCCTCGGAGATAGTAAACGAACGTTTATCGGTGCTAAATGTAGACTGCGAATGCAGGTCAATGACCCCTACGCCTCTTTCCCTTCGGAGTTCACCCTCCCATACGTAATCATTAGGTCGTCTCTATCGAGACGACTTAACGGTGCTAAATCGTCCGTGTATAACGGACTACCAATTGCGCAAAATCGGTAACGAGATCTAGAAACCTAATGAAGGCGGCGAATGACGTTTGTCCGATCTCCTCTCACCGGCGGCGCCGCAGAATGCGGATGACCGATCTACTTCGATTGCCAATTCGGCACGCCGTTCCGCGGGCTCTTGCGAGATCGGCGTTATTAACGAGTCGTTACCTTCGTTGTGCCCGCAACGAACTGGATCGGCGCCGATTGGCGCCGATTCTGACGGGAAGATCGCGCGATTGCGCCAATTTTAGTCTAATCATTTTTGCATTGAATTTTTTTCTTTAATTTTTGAAAGCTTTATTTTCCTCGGCGCGCTCTCGCCGAGGATCTGATTAGCCTCACAGGTTCCTGATGGTATACCGTGGAACGGTGATAAATCGCGATGTCCGCGCGGGGCGACGTTCAGTAGCCTCCCTTGATGGCTCGCGTTCCCCAATTTAAGCGGTATTCAAGGCGACACAAAGAGCCCGGTAGCTCATATGTCATCGCGCGGCCGGTGACGGCGCGGCCTCGCCGCTTCCTTTTGTCGGGGACCACGGCACGGATAGATCCGTTGGACATTTAAGCGCGCGCGGTGCTCGCCGACTGGCGAGGCAAGGCGCGAGAGAGGACGCTAATTGATGTTACTGACTCGGAGTGACCCGCCGTGTCGACGCGTCGTGTGCGGTCGCGATGCGGAGCGTCTCTAAGGGCAGCAGCGCGGCTCCGAGAAATCTGCCGCAGTAAAGACTGACGCGTATACGCGCGAAGTTGTTCTTTGCCTTCTTGCTGCAGAACGCATGCTTATAAAGTAGCGACCGCGTGTTGAGATCGTGGCGATCTTGGAATGAATCTCGATGACGAGTATAGACGATCGAAATTACGGAATCGGCATTTAACGACGCGTGCCACCAGATGTCCAAGATTAACATCCTGCTCTCTTTCTCTCTCTCTCTCTCTCTCTCTCTCTCTCTCTCTCTCAATCTGTGCATTTTGCTGTATCCGCTTCAGACCCAAACGCGCGCCTCCGTTCGCCTCTTTAGATGACCGTGCGCGTGCAGGCGCCGTGGTAACATACAACTGGCGATGCAAACCAGCTTGGATGAGTCTACAGCGCGATGGATGATCGCAGCTGTCGGCGAGAACGGTACCAAAAGTCGGCAGCTAGCCGAATCTATGCGAGGGCTGTTATTATCTTTCACGTCCAATGGAACCGGTGAGAGGACGGGGGGGCGGAGCGAGGGGACGTGAGCGCGCCGCGTGTAATTTGACGTTTAGCGATTTAAACGTTTGTCTGTGATCATCGCGACGCATCTATAATCTACACGCGTCTCTCTCTCTCTCTCTCTCTCTCTCTCTTTTTTTTCTCTCTCCTGTCTCTGCCTCCTCTCTTCCTCGCTCTCACATTCTCTATTTCTTCGGGGGCACCCTGTGCATGCGCAGCGCACGCACGGCGACCAAGAAACGCAGCTGCTGCCTCGTCGACTGGAGGTGAATCCCCCGTGTGCAGCGTGGCAAACGCAGGATTCCCTTCCCTCCCCGTCCATCCCCTTTTCGTCGTTCACCTCCTTTTTCGTCGGTCGGCGTTCTCTACGGCCGGTGTGCCGGCGCTATCGCCGGTGCAAATCAGGACCCAGGTCTATCCGTAATGGGAGTAGCGTTTTAGTCGTATTCGAGCGGCCCGCCAGACTCCCTCCGGATGGAAATGGAAGTCAAATCACTGGGGCCGTGGGTGCACCACCTAGCGAACGGCCGGTCTCGCCCCGAGTGAATGACCACCGAATCTATATGCTTATCTCTCCGCGGTCGTGTATTATAAAACGATGTGGAATCGATCTGCAGGATGGGTTCTGAAACGTTCGAAACGCTTCTTCACGGTATCGTCGCTTCTCAATGATGTCCAATAAACGATATATATATATATAGTAATTACCGTGAACAATAAAGCTGACAATTTGCGCTCTCACATTTTTTGCGATAAATAATCAAGAGGCTTCTCCTTTAAATACTTCTTTCTTCTTTAAATATCGATATTATCTAATTAACGTTCAAGCTTGATCTTCGAAAAATACACCTGTGGCAGATTTCTCACGTATGTTAATCACCGGCGCTCGATTCATTTCGTAGAATCGTCCTCGAAGAAACGAACGCCTAATCGTTACCGAGCGATGTATATGTTTAAAATTCCAGAAAGAATCTCGAGTTCTGCCGGACGAGCGTTAATTGCTCCGCGTTCATGCGTTTCTCACCGTCAGCTCCCCATTCCGGTGGAGGAAAATAAGCGCGGCGCCTACAAATTTGCTGCAAAACGTTTCTCTCCCCGTCCTTTCTCGCCGTTTTTCAAAAATCTCCTGGTGTGCCGCTCGCCCGTTTACCGAGGGTGCCAGCGACAAAAACCGTTCGGGGCTCCGTGAGATACTCCGGCCGTCAGCGTCATTCCATGCGCTATGGTGCCGGCAATTCGGGGGTCCGCGGGAAGGCAAGGGGGATGGTCTGGTTCTCTCGCGACCGTTGGCGTGATACCCTTTTTCGACAACGACCATCCTCGAACGGCCTCGACTCGGTATCACACGCTTCTCTCCGCGTCCCCCCCCTCCCCTCTCCCCGTCGATGCTCCTTACCTACCCCCCAATCGCGCTACGCGCAGACCCAGGGTTCGGTGTAAGTGCGAATTCCTTCTTTTTCTCTCGTTTCCTTTCGTTGGGCGGACGTGATTACTGGGAGGCCGAGAAGTTCTAAGCTGCTGCCCGTTCCTCCTCGGAGCACGGACATCTTTGCGGAGGAGGAGGAGGAGGAGGAGGAAGAGAAGGAAGAGGCGAAGAAGGAGAAGAAGAAGATGGAGAGGAAGAGAGAAGAGTTGTTGTGATGCTGCATGGGGAGAAAGAGCGAAAAGGATGGTTTGGGTAGGACGACGGCGGAACGGGAAGGGGTGAAGGGGAGGGTCGGGTGAGGAGCAGCAGCGATCGGCGGAGGGACGGGGGTGTACAAGAGCAGAGGTTACTTTTAATGTCTCGCGTCACGCAGCCCAAGGCACCGTGAGCCTCGCCTCGTCCTCCTTACTAATTTGGCGCCAATTTCCAGGCAACCTCCCGAGCAAAAACTAACCGAACCATATACCGCTCTCTTCTACTCCCCTCCACCCCTCTCTCTCCCCCCCGCAGTATACGTACACGTGTACCGTGCACTTCGACGCGAGGCTCTGATTAAATGCTACTCCGCCGCGTTCGGAGTCGTTCCTTCTTCCTCCTTTCTTCCTCTCGCGGCCTTTCCTCTTCTTCCCTCGACGGTCCCCCTTTCTCTCTCTCTCTCTCTCTCTCTCCCTCTCTCCCCCTGTCTCTCGACGGCGCGGTTTCCCACACTGTGCGGACGATGTGATACGAGACGGCGGTTGCTCGTCGCGCAGCACGTGTGCGTGCCGGCCACGGAACGACCGGCGCGTATATATATACACGGCGGATGATGCTCCTTTGGCTCCGTGCCGCTTTCCGCCTCGGATCACCATTTTTCTCCGCCGCCCTCACGGGGCGCGCGCCTCCCCCGGGAGTCGTTGCGCGAGATCGCGAGACTAAATGTTAAGGCACGAACGCCCGGCGCTGGGCGTTCACGCTTACGTGGCCTATACGCGTATACTTCTATACGGGAGTATCTCAACTCAATCGGGCGATGCGGTATTTAATCCTCGACCGCCATGAAAAAGCTGTATTATACGATAAGATAGACTGCGCCCGACTGACGGACATTACTCTTGGAATTCCAGGCTCAACAATGATTTCCTCAGCATGATTTCCTCGCCGATTCGATTTTTGTACTTCAACGTACTTGGACGTACAATACAATTCTCTTTTCTATATCAAATTGTGTGTGCGCGCACGCGCGTGGAGAATTTTTATTCGCAGCATTCTTCCTCGAGATAATTTCCTCGTGAAAAATGATAACTGACTGAAGCATCGCACGGCAGTAAGTAAGAAAAGCGTGAGCCGATCGGAGTCACTCATGCAAGCCGTCAGTTTACAAATCAAAGTGCATAATGCACCCGGCTTTCAGGTTCCCACGCGAGTCCGGTGTAAGCGACGCCGGAAAGACGACGCCGCTCGTTGTTCACGAGCACGCTCGTCGATAATGCCGATCGGTATACGCGCGGCCGGTGGGTTATGCAAATACAAATCTCAGCGGGCGTCACTTTAATGGCGAGGCGACGGCGTACGGGCAGCGTGGCGTACGACGCCGCGGACGAAGCGAAGGCAGATCCCTTCGGCCGTGGATACGCGAGGATACGAAATCAGGCAGTCTCAAGGTAGGCAGTCAGTCAGTCAGTCAGACTGCCGGTCAGGGAGGGCAGTCAGGACCAGGTCGGTGGAGAGAAGAAAAGAGAGAGAGGAGAAAGAGAGAGAAAGAAAGAGAATGGAGAACGCGCTTGGCAGGCATCCACGGGCAGTATATCACGTGGCAAGGATAAGTTTTTGATCGGGCCTCGCTATACGGATGACTCCCTGCTGGTTGACCTCATCACGCCACGCTATGGGGGTCTTTATAAACCACCATCGACTGCGCGTATCCTAATCACCTTTTGTCTTAAGCCTGCCAAATTCTTTCTTCGAGAGAGGGAGAGAGATAGACAGAGAAACCAGCGCGCTGACCCCTCTGTCGATATCCGTCGCCACCAACGAATGTAAACCAGAAGAAATTGCATGAAAACACGATCACTCGATGCGAACGACTGTGAGCGAATTTGTAACGTAAATTTTTTTAAAATTAAAAATAAAGAGAAAAGAAATTGAAATATAGAGAAGAAGAAATTTAAGCTAAAAAAATTATCGGTTTCAATAGACATATACATATATTTCATACAGTCACCGAAAATAAATTGCGATAACGTAACTCCAAATCACCATTATTTTTAGAAGTAAATTATTTTTAAATAAATTTTTGAAACTAAAATTACTCAAATATAGATATCGTCAAATGTTGCATATAAATTTTAATCTGTCTTAATAAATTAGGCTTATCTAATTCATTTTAAAACTACGTACTTGATTCTCCAGACGTTTGTATAGGCTTCCCCTAAAAAAAAAGAGAGATTTTAATTGCTTACATCCTTTCGCGCCTCAGGTGCAGGTTTATTGAGCTGAATCGATAAAGTGTGAGTGTCTTGTTTCAATGGGGGCTGAATCCATCTTCCGTCAGGATATTTTAAAGTACAGTTATACAATAAACATGAAGGATGTTGCAGGAGAATAGTTGTCACTGGTTGAATTAAGCAGAGACAATGGAGGCGCAACAGTTAAACAGGTAATTCTCTGTTGCAACGTTCCTCGCACCGTCGTTAGTTGACGGAATGAATGGACATCATATTTTCCGTCGCTTTTAAATGACATTGTCTGCTACCGGCGCATATGTTGCGTGGATGCAGACCTTTCGTTAATTTTTCATGAAATCTTTCATTATCATGACATAATACTGTTGAAGCTATTGCCTTGTTCCTGCGCTTCGATAAACGCGTTAATCGTATTACACATTTTACATAATTTGAGAAGACGAGCTTTTTAATGTGGGGGGGATTATTATTGAATGCAACATTCAGCATTTACAGATGACTGACACGCGACGTCAAGCGCGGCGTTGTCTGATCTGGATTTACTTTTTCGATATGAGAAAAAAAAGGGGGATTCAATCCCCAGCGTAGCGTGGAATTTTCGGTTTTTATGTTGTTACCTTCACAATGGAGAACAATGGAAACTTTTAACTCCATAGGAAATTAGTCTCGAACATTGCCGAAGGCATAAGAAGTTTGCCTCGTTCGGATGCAGCGGCGATGAATAGCGCGTTTTGAAAAATTGGATAAAAATAACGATTATTAATAATTACTGATTGTAGTATATACTTTTTTTATATTTACTTAAACCACAACGTTAAATGCAATTTTTGTGAACTCATAATCATTTTTAAATTAAAGAAGAACAAAAAGAGAGTTAAATTCAATTTAAATTTAGATTTACAATTTTCATGTTAATTGCGTAATCTGTTATTTATCTTTTAATCTTATCGACACATAAAAATAATTGCAAAATTGTCAAGTGAACAAATCAATTACTGTGACATTGCCATTTAAAAATTCATAATATCATTCAATCTGTTTGTGACTTGTTTCTCTTTTTGGCTCTTGTCAAAGTGGTCATACGTTCATTTAGGTTATTATTTATAATCAACTGACGATTCTATCAGCTTAGTGTCATAATAGTTATAAGTAGTAGTATCAATATAGTTGCAGAAGATACGATGGATCAAGTTACGAGTTATTCGCCCTGCTGGGTCCGCGGCGGCAGGCTCGAGGAAATAGTTTGGATCGGCAGGGACGTGCTCGCCTGGTGCACCGGCCTGTACATCGTGTTCTTTCACGTCGTCAAGAAGCAGCAAACGCTACATTGGTGTTGGAACGATGCGACCGGCGACGGTGCTCGCTGCATATCCGGTCACGTGTCCGCGCCGATCTTCGCCTTCTCCGAGAGATCGCTGAAGCCGCGTATCCTCGTCCTCGAGTATCCCTCGATGACGAGAGTCTGCGAGTGCGTCGGCGGTTGCGACAGCGGCTACTTGGCGACCGCGTTCACGCCGGACAATTATCTCGTGTCGCTAGGCTCCCACCCGAACTTCCCGATGATCGTGTGGTGCTGGAGAACGGGGAAGAAGATCGCGACGGTCAACACGTCTATACGCGACGGGGTTGGTCAGACAATCAGGATAACGCTTATGGGACGCACCGTCATCGGTCAAATGGGAAAGACCTGCGGAAAGTTGCTCACCTGGGAGCTCGACGTCGTCGATAAAATTATTATCTTAAAAGGCACGTCATTTCGCTTTACTTTCCGAGGCAATTTTAAAATCCGGCTCTTTAATAATACTGCATACATTAGCATAGTCAAAGATTCTAAAATGAGTAAAATATTTTCATTATCGAAGATCACGAGGTGAAACTGCCAGGAGACGCTGTAATTCGCGGGATCGATTGGTGCCCGACCAATCGGTCGCCGAACGACCCGCTGTTGGCCATAACCGACGCGGACGGTCACGTGTATCTGAGCAACTACGACGGCACCAACGTTCTCCGCGTCGTTTTCTCGCAACGTTGCGGAATCTGCGTGGACATCGAGGCGCCGATCGTGCACTGGTTTCGCGACGGTATCATCCTCAAGACGACCTTCTGTCAGATTCGTTACTTCAAGAAAGAGCCGACGACTGACGTCTGGCGCAAGCAATGGTACGTCAAGTCGACCCACAAACCCCACATCCTGGTCGCGCATCCCTCTAAAAATTGGCTCTTCTACTACACTCTCGAGGGCTACCTGATGCAGATGGTGTTCCCCGAGGATGAAAGCGCGCGCGTGATGCCGTCGGTTCATAGGTATCTGCATCACGGCGGTAAATACCGCTTTGTCGACTTCTTGTATCCTTGGTGCCATCATCTCGTGGCGACAGATGATCTCAAGGAATTGACAATCTTCGAGAGCTACAGCGGCAGCGAGATCGCCAGAGTGGAGCTCGATATAGAAGGCAGTATATCGGCTCAAGCCTCGCATCCGGATGATCCGCTGATTGTCGTTGTTAGTGATCACGGTGAGATGATAATTCTGGGTGTCACCGATCCAGAGCAACCAACGATACTGGCGTACTTTCGTCTCCAGATGAAACTCTTGGATCTCATAAAATTTTCCCACTCCGGCAAGTGAGTCTGATAACGATGTAATTC
Source organism: Wasmannia auropunctata (assembly GCF_000956235.1). Lineage (NCBI taxonomy): Eukaryota > Metazoa > Arthropoda > Insecta > Hymenoptera > Formicidae > Wasmannia > Wasmannia auropunctata. Next base: position 1,077,659 of record NW_012026903.1, on the reverse strand, counting down.
ACATATCGGTTTCTTAAAATTTACAGTCACATTAAACTGTTAATATAATAATCGTTGATGACAACATTAATTCGTAGCTCAAAGCAATCACATATAATTTTAAAACAATTCTAATTTCGTATCTTTAAAAAATTGACAAATATATTAATTAATTATAACAAATTACAAAAAGTGCTACTGTTAAACGCGATATTAATACAAATGAAAATATTGAAAGATTTGTAGCTATCTACTTTCTGACTCGAGTATAACAGAGTCTGAAACACGAATTCCGTGTCGGCATCGTTCATTACATTTTAAATACAGTTCTCTATTATGTGAGCATTGATTTTCCACTCCATAAGGAGCGGCCGATACTGCTCCTCTAAATGCACTTTCACCGAACGTATTTAGTCATGAGCAAGACGTTATTTCGAGGATTATATTGTACATCTCTCGGTGGATTTACGTTGCTGCCAGATTTTTGATCGTCGCGCAGAAGGAGACAGGCAATTGCTATTGCGTGAACCTGCGACGCGACACGCCGTGGCAGGTGATGGCCCAGGTGCAGGTGAAGGGTCGTTTCGCCGACGTGATGCTGTACGACGACGAGACGCGCGGCAGCCTGAAGGTGCTCGTGCTTTACGCCAGGTACGAGCCGTTTCGCTCGGTGGGTCAGCAGTTGCTTGTGTACGACGTGCCATACCTCCTCACCGGCGCGGATCATCGTCTAATCACCGAGACCGTCAACGACGTAACGCTGCCCGCGCTCTTTTACGAATTGTGTCACGCGCCTGACGATCCTTGGCTGCTAATCGGCTCGCCTTATCTCGAACGGCAATTGTACACGCTGAAGCTGCGACGCAACTTCGAGGGCGCGACCTTAACGGAAGCGGCGCCGACGGGCCATCACGTGCGGCTCGCTCGCGTCTTCGCCGATCATCATTGGATCGTCACGTGCGCCTACGACGGATTGGTCGTTATTCGCGACAGAACGATACGGCAGATCGTCGACGCGGTGCCGGTGCATCACAGACTCGACTCGGGTAGCCGAAAGATCGTCGTTAATCCCGACGGTGATACGGTGGTCGCCCTCGGCCATGACGGTTCTTTAGTCGCGACACGCATTCGTCATGAGAGTGAAAAAGTGTGTATTAACAATCGTGTGATTTTTTTATTTTCTCTTAAAGGACGGCGTTCGATTTTATTCATTCTTAAGAAAAAAATGGTGACAATTCTTGTCTTTAGTACAGGAGAGTAAACCGTCACTGGCCGTTACTGAAACCAAAAGTGTCTACCCAGTGGATTATGAATGGTATGAAAAGCGAAAGGAAAATATACTCTTGGATTACGCTTCTCTGGACCAGGCGATCCGTGCCTCGTTGACCCGAGCCAGAACAGATTTCCCGGCTGCCGGTGAGAAAGAATTTGCTACCTGGGAAGAATGGCAGCAAAACGTGCAGCTGCAAGAAGAAGCGAGATTCTACGCCAAGGAGAAGGCCGCCATTACGAAGAATCTGGAGGCCTTGAAGACCACCGTCAGACAGCTCCTCGACGCCAACGAGACCTGTTCGGAGATGGAGAGGTTGCCGGTGTCCGCGTTCGACCTGAATAGAGCAGGCCGCGAGCAAAAGCTGAAGACGGCCAGGGACGAGCGTGAAGACGCCCGCATGGAGCTCGAACATATCTGCACCTCGATGGAGCGCGTAGTCGGCTGGATGAAGGCGGCCTTCTGGGACCCGCAGGTCGTGTTGGGTCGCTCGATATTCTCCTTCCGCGATGACACGGAGGTGACGAATTATCCGCTGATGAAGGAGGATCCGTACTTCAAGGAGCACCTGCGATGGGCGCAGTTCTCCAAGGACTCGGTGCGCAGCACCGTTTGCGACACCTTCCAGCCGTGGCACAGCTACACGGACGATCAGCTGCATGCGGAGCTGAGTAAATCCGTCCGGGTGTATCGCGAGGAAGAGAGGCGCAGGATGGACCTGCTTCTGAAAGAGGAAGGGCGCGAGATCGATCCTGAGGAACTAGCGAAGCTGCGGGCGGTCGATGGTAAGATAATAACTTTCTGTTTCTCTTTCAATGTGCATGTATGTGCGGATCTCGGAGCATTGCGCTTAAATTTCTTAGCTTCCGACAAACGGTAATAATACTTTCTTGTCATTCTTTGCGAAAGATCGGTATTTTGTATGTCCTCAAAGATTTTTTAATAATGTACTTTATATTAAATTCTTTTTTTTGAAAAGGTTTTCTCTGAAAGAAATTTTGAAACGAGAATTTGTAATTAACAGTTTTATAAAATTTAAAAAGGTTCTCTTAAAGAAAACTCGAATAAAGAAAAAATCTAGATCAATATAATGGGCGTTTGAAATTGCTTAAAAAAAATTGATTTGCCAGAATAAAAATACGAAATCTAAATTAAACGTCAAAAAAAGGAGAGTTAAGAATTCCAGTTTTACTCTGTATGAAGCTGCGATACTTGGGATTTCCGACTTTGCTCGATTAAACCTCGCTAATCGTCTGGTGCTTGTCCGCAGGCATGACAACGCATCGGTTCGTCGAGCAATCGCCTTACTATTACTCGCAGATGGAGTCTTACGGGTTCGCGCACGTGATGCTGGACAATTGTTATCTGATGCACGACTACAGTAAGCTCTATGCCTACTTCAATGGGCTCTTCGACGACATGTACGCGACGAAGGAGCGAGAAGCGAACGTGATACGAGAGAGGAACGAGCGGATACGTCATATAGACTCCGAGCTGAGGATAATGTTCGGTCAGAGCGTGCCGGAGGTTCCTGTTGATCCGCAGTGGCATCCCAAGGTAAACACGAGGTACAAGCACCGCCTCTACCGGGTGTCTAAAAAAGCCGCGGCCTTATAACTGAATTATTACAAGAGAAACGTGAGTCGATGTTCTTGCGAACATTAAATTAGAGGAATTAAAATAACTTTCCTCGTGGAAAAATACAACGTGCCAACATTAAAGCTAGTCGTAAAAGATACTCAAATTATATTTGTAATTGATTACAGACAAGTGCATAGTAATTTTCTATGAAAATCTAGATTTTATAAAATAATAAATTCTTTTTCAAGTGATCAAACAGATGCTATGACAAAATTTGTAGTATACATTGAGATTCAATTTTCAAAATTAATTCTCTTTTATAAACCTTCCTGTGCACGATGTTGCAATTACGAGTAATTGTTAACATTAGCGATTAAATATCGATAACGTAAATACGATATCGATTAGGAGAAAGTAGAGAGCATTATTCAAGTGCTCCACGACGAGGTCAAGGCGAAGCCGTACGTGTCGCCGTCGCAGCAGGACATCCTGGATAGGCAAAAAGCGGAAGCCGAACAAATCAGAAAATTGTTATTGGCCGACGATTTTCGCGAGCGCGCCCTGATGAAGATGATGGACGGTATGCTGGAGATTCGTTGGGAGGACACCATCAAGATAGACGTGCGCAAGCCTCTGTGCATGCTGGAGAAACAGCCGGAACAGTATACGTCTGACGATATCCTCGTCGTAAAGAAGTACGAAGCGGATGTGGAGACTCTTCGGCAGGAACGTGAGCGTTACAGGAGGATGCTCGAGGCTGATTACGCGAAGATCAACGGACTTCTGCAGGAAGGCATCGACAAGTTCGACGCCAAGTTGGATGAATTATTTCAGGTCTTCCATCAGTCGAGATTCTAACTTTTTATTATCATATTGTTTACCCAAGAATTGAATTAATTTTTTCTTTTTTAATTTTTTTATTTTAAAATTGCAATATTAATATAATACATAATTTATATAATATTTTATAATTATATTTTTTTTTATTTTAACATGATACAGCTAAATTTGTCAGACTCTTTAGAATAACGTTTACTTGGTAGCTAAAGCTAAGAGTCGAAGCGGCGATGAATCAACTGAAGCTACGGTACATTCGCGGCTGTTTGCGTAACCTCGCGCGAATCGAGGCTGTAAAAGAGGACGATAGGGTGAAACAAGAGATATCCAAGAAGCGCCGATATGAAAACACGCTGGAGGAACACGCGCAGAAGCTGCACGCCGTCTATCAGGATATGCTCACGCAACACGACGCGCTCTGCACTCGTGAGAAGACGTTGGTGAAGAAGTTCCAGCATGAATTTGCCGCATTGTCGAGGGTCAACGTCGAGCTCCTCGAGCGGCAGTACAAGCGAAGACCGAAGGTATCCTTGAAGAACTCCATTGCCATCAGCGATCTGTTCAATCTCGCGAAGTATCTTGTGGACCGTATCGAGCCGGCTTACTTCCCGGCCGAATGCGCGGATTACTCGAAGATCTTGGACGGTCTGGACGCACGACCCACCGGACTGCCGCAGCAGATCGACTCGAGTCACTGGGACCACCTGACGCAATTGCGCCGCCAAAAGATCAACGTCGAGCTGAAGATCAGGGCTCGGCAACTGGAGATAGCCGCGGCAGAGCGTACGATCGCCGTGTTCGAGAGTAAAATCAACGCGTGTAAGTCGAGCGTGGCTCTCTTCAAGGATCGGTTCAGGACAACGAGGGACGAACGGATAACGTGCGAGCAGGACGCGGAGGTGCAGCTAGTGCTGAAGAGGGGCCAAGTCGAGCTCGAGCTGCGCGGCGAACGGCGCGACGCGGCGGATGCTGTTTTGGTGCCGCGCGAGGAGATCGAGAGGGTCAACGAGCACATCCGTGTCGCGGGTGCGCGCAAGCTGAACGCACTGAAGCGCACGATCGACTTCCGCCACGGGATGCTGTCGATCGAGTGGGAGCATCGTTGCCTGAGAACGCGCTTCAAGGAGCTGGAGGAGGATCTGCATTTCATAAGGGACGTCACGGCCACCCGGGACATGCGAACCTACCTGAAGAGAAAGACGAAGGGGCTGCGCGACGATAAAACTGCGGTACATCTCGAGAGGGAGATCGATACCGCGAGAAAATCTCTGGATAAAACTTTGTCCAAGGAGATGAATAAACTCGAGAAACTTCGGCAGAGGATCACCAGCATAAAGAGAAAAAACGCCGAACTCGATCGGACGATCACCGAGATGAATGTGGCGAGGTGGGAATTGGAGTATCAGCGCGACGTTATCGGAGAGATAAGGCAATACGAGCATATGGACTGGCAGATGCGTCTCTTCAGGCAGCGATCCGACCTAATCAGGAAGCTCCAGGACAATTACGCTGAGCTCTTGACGTTGCAGACTGAGCATGAGTTGTTGCGGCTACGAACGTATCCCACATTGTATTTCCGGACGTTGGACAATAAGGACGAAGTGTGCCAATAATCAATCGATCATATTTAAATGTAAGAATTATAAAATTATTATTTAGTATAAGAATCATAATTTTATTATTTTTGAAGAGAAAATGATAGAATTTAATTTGGATGTGGCAATTTTGCAGAAAAGAAAAACTATTTTTGGGGTTTAATTATTTCTCTTTTAACTGGTTTTTTTTGGTTCTTTACATTAATTTTGTTAAAAATAATATATTATTTCTCAATGAAGACGAGCGGTAGAGGGGAAGATAAGATGCCTGAAACAAATCCTCCGGCAACAGTCACGTTTGGGTTCGTTAGATACACGTCACACATTATCTTAATCTCCGTCGAGTAATTTAATTAAGTTTATAGATAATCGCGACCCCGACGAAACTACACGCGCGCCAATAACGGAGCTGTGCCACGCCTGTATTTTTCGCGCTTATAAACTTAGCGTAATCTCGCGATCGCTAATTTCGCAATCACGGGGCGGCGGGGCCGGGGCCCACCTCTAAACTCCGCTAAATCACGATCAACGTGGCGGCGGGATTTTAATCGGCGACGTTTCACTACGATCTCGGCAAAGGACAAGCGGCAATTTACGCCGCCGGCATAAATCACCCGGCGACCCGATCTCGATACATAATGGGTGCCGCTCGCGGTCTAAGCTTTTTTTCACCATAAATAACAGTACTAATAGTACACCGGCGAGATGAATGATGCGGTCACGGCGACGGCGGCGGCGGCGGCGGCGGCTACGACGGCGGCGAATCATCGGGTCGCCGCAAAGTGCGCGCGTACGAATCAATTTAATCTGGGAAATTTCCAGGTGGTCCTTTCGAGAGAAAAGGAGCGAGAGGAGTAAGGAAAGTGGAGACTCATTCCGCGACGATTAGCGACGTCAGATCGGACCGCGCGGTTTTCTCGATCTTCCGCAACATTCGTCTCCAAAGTCCGCGGCCCCCCTAAAGTGGGAGCGGACCTCGTTGCCCGCCGTTTGTTGTCCGCGACACTGTAAATACTTTCGACTTAATAGCGATTTGATTTTTATTAATGGAGGCGCGCGGTGTTGCGCGCGGCCCCGCGCGCGGTATTACGCGCCTCATTCCCCGCGCGCCTTTTTTTTCCGTCCGCGACCGTGGTAGCCGCGCGCGAAGGGGAGAAAGAGCGATATCCGTGACAGTCGATCGATTAATCATCGTTCCGCCGCTGACGCGAGCACAATGCTGCCGTTGTCGTGGAGAAAGACGAAATTGGGATGCCGCTTGCACCTATCGCGACGCTTGTTGTAAGGCGTCCCGACGAGAGCAGCGGGAGTTTCACGGTAAAAACGGAGCCTTTTATTACACGCGAGTGATATTGCGCCGCCCTACGACGGTCGCTTGTTCGATCACTTGATATCTATTTTTAATCTAATATATTTTACTACTTGTATGTAGTCAGTATTTAATGCGCTAAATATTATAATATGTGAAAAAGAAACATGCCGTGCTGAGGATGATAAAATTTAAGAGAGAAACGAATTTCGCGTTGTTACAACGATGGTTGCAATCGTTTATATTTCACGTTAATGCTGCAAATAACTACATTATTATATGTGACTAATGTTGCATTAATATTTAATGCGTATACGCGATATGTTATTATATACTACACGATTCTCTTTACAAATTATTGGATTATTTCGAACAACACTTAATTGTATTATTAATCGTATTGTTTTCAGAGTGTAGCGATAAAATCCCTGACAATCGGTTTAAGCTTACGAAATAATTCTTTGCACGTGATGTTTGCCTCGCTTGCGCTCATACGGGGGATTCGCAGTTAAAATACGTTTAGCAAAATCAACGCGCGAAAGCGAAATCGCGCGTGTATACGGCCATGCTGCGGTCGAGTCGCGGATTCGCCGTTGGTTCCGCCATCCGCATCGCCGAAGAAGAACAGTCGTTATCGGGGGAGAGCCGGCCACTCCAATCAATGCAAATCAAATCGAGAGCCGCGGATACGCGTAGCGCGTAGTCAAATCAACCAGATAAAAGCTTCATGAATGTAAAGGACCTCTTCCCTCTTTCTCCTCCCCCGTCCGAATGTGAACGCGAGCCAGCCAATCTGGTAATGCGTCTTTGCCTCCTCGCCCCGGCCGTGCGCCTCTCGTTCGACGAGCAAAAAAAAGGGGGAAAGAAAATATCGGCGCGTCGCGTCACGCGAAACGTCAGGTAGTCCAGCGATGTAATAGACATCGCGCTGAATATTACACGACGTAACGTGAAACGCGAATGTGACAATACGGGATCACACAGGGGATATACAACTTGCCCACCTTGGATATTTCTGCTGTCAGTGGATCGACGCGAGTTTTTTCATTTAGAATAATTTGAAAACAGGGATCTTTCAAGTTACATTTTTTTTTATCGAGCAGACAATTTCATCACATTTTTTTCGTAATGCGTAACTTACAAGCTTATAAAAAAAAGTACTAATTTATTTCGCTCAACTTGTCAATATTAGCTCATTCTTATTAATTTTCTTCCTTTTTCATACTATTTAAGTCGTAAGTATAAATAATCGAATGTTTGCAAAAAGTAAAAGTTAGAGTTGATATTGATCTAAAGCAATTATTATTGAAGACAATGGCCGAACGAATCTTCCGTTTTATCCGAGCCGAGAACTTGGCGCTCTTCCGGGATTATACCGCGCAGCTCCGAGGCGTCGCGGGCAGATTTCCCGCAGGAATTCCCCGACTCGCGGTAACCTTTCCGACGCACAGAACGGGTGCAGTCAATGGTGTCGTAGAACGGATTGGACGAATTTTCGAGTGCAGTGAACACAAATTTGCGAATGAAGTTTACTTGGTCAAAGAGAAAAAATGTGCACGGAATGGAAATACCGTATCAGTGATCTCGACTAATTTACCCGGGTAAACAGAGTGGAAATATTTGTAACTGTAACTTTACTGATGGATATTGCACGAGAGAGAGATTGGATTCTTTTTACAATACGGTGCACGATACAGGACGATACCTATACTCTCCTCTCGGTACTGCAGTCTTTCCCTTTTGAATCCGTTGAAAATCCTAGCGCGGTCGCTGCTGTAATTTCGGAAGATGTTTCTTGCGCCTGTAAATATATTAATTATTTCATAATTAGAATATTCACGATCACAATATTTTACGCTGCTGTGTTTAGATTTCGATCTGTCTACATTTGAGTTTTTCAAATTGTAGACTATATTTCCTTTCGGAATTTTTGCTAATGATCGTAATCATCTTACCATTAACGGATTTATGGAGGCAACAACGTAATGTGGAAGTGATCATGTTTGCTGCAATCCGATGTCGAGTATCCCTTCAACAAGAATTTAAAATGTGAGTTTTCATATCAGCTAATTGTATCAATTGAAATTGGAAGAGAATTGCGTTAAATCGAATGAACAGAATAGTTCAGAGTAGTTCAGAGTATTTTTTTTTTTACTGTTTGCAAGGTTATTTAAGGCATCCAATTATCGAAATTCTTAAATCGAGAGCTATCGAATTACTCAAGTGACGTTTGTCTATGAATTTGTGGAGGAATATTGCGTTTACCACTTATTTCACCAATACGTTTACTTATCTCCCTGCTGATAATTCTCATCCAATTTGTCAGAACATCTAGGTAACTTGTCTCTCTGCCTCTCCTTCGGTATACTTGCTCTGTACTTGCATCTGTACCGCTATATTTTATTGGGTTTATTATCACAATTTATACAATCCTCATCGTTATCCTTCGCAATCTGTCGATGTTCAGGGAGGGGGATGGGTCGCCGCATCGATGCGATCTCGTCTCGACGGTAAAATCCGTCTTTCTTTTTCCTCGTCGTTCCAGAGTGCCGTATAAGGCAAGGCGATTGCGAGTACCCGCGCGCTACGGGACAGGCTTGTTGGCGCAATAAAAATTTGACACGATCGTCCACATCGCCGTGGAAGAAAAACGGTCGGGCGGGCGGGCGAACGGCGCGGCGGCGGTGGCGGCGCGGGGGGAGTTAACATCGGCTGACTTTACGACTCGCGCTACTCGCGCAAGGGCGAGAGGGACGACAGCGAAACTCGTTATTATCCGACCGTACTTCTTCGTGGCGTCCAAGAAGAAGACGGCCGCGGCGATGGCGGTGACGGCGACGGCGACGGCGGCGACGGTAGCGCGGCGATGCCGTCTTGGGTCTCTCGAGCTCTGCCGCCGCGTGGCCGATCCACGGGCCACTTTCCGACCATAAAGAGACAAAGGAGCGTTTCTTCTCTCTCACCCCGCGGAAGGCAGTAAACTCTCATTTTCGCAAAATAAAAAAGGCGCCTGTGGAAGCGCGCGCGTTCGACCGCATCAGGGAGAAATGTGGAATTCTCTCTCTTTCTCTCTCTCTCTCTCTCTCTCTCGCCTCGGAATTCCACTTCGGCGGGATTGACGCGTTACGAGAACACGCGTAGATTCTTCGAACACGCAATTTCTGTTTCATCGTTGAGTCGATAAGATGAACAGCAGCAGATCCACTCAACAGCGCGAACGATACGGATAGTAATGATAGTATTTACCACAATTTTAACGTAATTTAATTTTCTCGTATGTATTCGCATCTGTTCTTCTGAAGGATTTGTGTACCGTATTGAAATATGTTGTGAAGAGAGTGCGGTATATGAAAGAGGAGTGCGTTTGAATGATCATTCAAATGCAAAAACGCGAAGCATTTATCCTTTATCATTCCACGTACATTTTCAACGCGCGCGCGCCGCTTTCACGAGAACGCACGCATGTGTAAGACGGGAGAGTACTTTCGTTCCCATCGGTCCCACGGGTGGACTCTGCCAAGGCGTGACGTTAATCCTCCGTAAGCTGGACGTTTCTGCCGTTCCGCGCCGTGCTCCGGGCCGGCGTATTTGCGTATGCACCGAGTCGACGTGCGCGGAACGGCGGCGAATCGGCTGGGACGCGTTAACGCCACCCCTCGTCCGTTTTCGGCGGATTGGGCTGAACGATCACGACGTTCCATCGTCGTGCCCGACGGTTAACCAACCCGAAGACGATACGCGACCGAGCGATTTTCGAGCAGCAATACGAGCGTGTTCCCTTCGTTGTCCAAACAAACGTTGCCTAACAAAAAGCCGTACGCGAATCGAAGGTGTGAGCATAAATCCAGAAGGAAATTAACTGTCAACAGGGATGAACGAATCTTAAAGTAAAGACAGATTCTTAGGTTAACTTCCCATCTAAACTCTTCTCTTGGAATTATGTAAAGAGAAAGATTGATTTAAATCGATGATAATCTCATATAATGTTTCTCTCGACAAAACAAAATTAGGGGTTGACTCCTCGAGGCAAGCAGGGAGAGAGCTTTTACGTCGCTCTAAAATTTCAATTTTCTAAGTTTGGGAGTCTCGGCGCGATAACTTCCGTGGACAATCTCTCGCACCGGCGAGGGAGTTCTTTTCCCCGGGAGGGCGAGCTTTCGGCTCTCTCGGCGCCGCGTCGACCGCGCTCGGGGTCTTGAATTACGACCGGTGCTTATTACCATCTTTATTCTACTTTGTAACTTAGGCTCGAACTCTCGGAGAGAACGGGTGATGGAAGGGAGAGGGGGGGAGAAGCCCACGACGCGAGACCTATCGCCGGGCGGACTTTACGATTACGAGACTAATCTCGTTTTAATGACAGGATCCCACGTGGTCGGCGAATAATGAAGTGTCAAATCGGCTGGGCGCGGTGGGCGTTGTTTTCCACTTTGGGTCCCCGGCCAGATATATACATATATATATTATACGTGTGTGCGGAGAGGCCCAGGCCCACGGTAATGTATTCCGCGGGCAGATTTTAATTAGCAGCGGGAGGATCTCGCCCTTTACCACCAGGCCCACTGTATCATTATGTCCTGAAACTCCCCGTGCCTGGTGTTACCTGTTTCGGAAAACGTCCCGCCAGATGTTTCGCGGCCGTCACGCTCATCGTCGAATTTTACGCCGGCTTTTTGAGACGGGAACTCGAGAAAGAGAGAGATAGGGAGAGAGGCGCCGCAGCGCCCCATCTCCTTATGGCCCTCCGTGATACGTATTGTTCCCGAGCGCTTGGGAAAGCCGAAAGAAATCCGTAACATCGCGGGCGATATGAAAATTCTATAGCGTATCTAATTCCTTGGAGCGTTTAAAAATAATTCAGGCCGCTTTTACACGCGGCGTAACACGTCGTTACATGGCCGTTTTTTGGAAGTTTACTTGAATTGATACCTGGATATAATTGGTTGTTAATTAAATCCGAGAAAATAGCAAAATATTTTATGCACGCCCGGGAGGAAGATGACAAGAGAAACAAAATTGAATCAAGAAAATTGCCATTATTTTTGATGTATCTGAATTTGAGTAACAAAAAAATCTAAAGATGTATAAAATCGTTGCGTATTTTATTGTCGGACGAGATTAATCTGCGCTGAGCCAACGTAACATGGTCCCGTATACAATGACGAAGAATTTTCTTCGACAGTATACACGGCGCGAGCGGTGAGAAATGGACAAGCAGAAAGTCTTTGTAACGTCGTCGCAAGAATGTCCGCGCGCGATATTTACGATCGAGGGAGCGTATCCCCGGGCGGCGAAGCGCCGGAGAACAATGCATCTCGCGCGTACAGCATGCGATTGGCTGCACGCGACGCGTGCGGCGCGATTCTCCTTGCGCACCTCGCAAGGAAAAAATCACGTGTGCACTGCACTCGGCCGATGGCATAATGAGTTTTGCATGCCGATATACCGCAAGAGCGGATCGATCCCCGGACCGAGTTGCCGCAATGCAACTTCGGTCGCACGCCGGAGACGATCGCGCGTGCATATCAAGTTGCATGGAAATATTCCTGTGCGAGGAGCTTGATTCCACCCGTTCTCGTTCTCTCTCTCTCTCTCTCTCTCTCTCTTTCTCTTTGAGAGAAGACCCTCCGTCTGTCCTCCTTGTCTCCTTCTGCACGAGCACTAATGACCACCGCCGCGTATCAGTAATTTCGCTTTTTCGCCGATGGTAATTCCGGGCCCAAATGATCCCACTGTTTTTGACTGATGCGCGCTATTATGACGAACGAGAACGTCCACGGGACGACTCGGGTATAAGAGGGGGATACGACGGGCCGAACGGATCGCGCGCGCGCGCATGTTGTTAGTAATTAGCGTATTAGCCGTGACTCTGTGCCGAGCAGTGAGTCGACGACGTAATAATCGCGTCGCATGTGGTCGCGTAAGCTAGCCCGACGTCTCGAGGCTTAATAGTCGGCCGATTCGTTCCCGTGTGCTCGTTAGCGCGCGTTAGCTGTGCCACTCGGAATGAGAATCCGGCCGATTTATCAACTCCGCAACTTGTACACGAAAAATACGGGCCCGATTAAAAGACTCCCTTCGGCCGTGCACGACCCGAAGTTGTCAGTTGTTCGATCAATTCCAGATTGGCCTGAAAACCCAGTTAAAGGGTCACTCGGTAGGTCTGGGACAACGTGTATAATGCGTATAATTAAATCGAGATTTCCTTGGGAAGCGCCGCACGTGGGGAATGAGAGATAGCCGTGCATAATAGCGCGCTCAATTATGCCGCGGCCGTTGTCGATTTGTTCGAAGTCGAAATTTCCATTCTCAAAGTACCGTCGCGCAGACGGTGCCCGGTGCCACATTTTTTTCCAGGCAATTAGGAGCGCATCAAGCGACCGCCATAAATGCGCCCGAAACGATCGGTGCCGTAGCAACGCGCGCTTGCCGCGGTTTGTGCCCCGGAACGACTTCCCATTCAATTAGCGCGAGATTTCCAGCCACGGTCATATGCGAGTGTATACGCGTCCACGATCCTTCGAGAGAGAGAGAGAGAGAGAGAGAGAGAGAGAGAGAGAGAGAGAGAGTAAATTGTGGGCATCCACCTTCCAAATCGGATAATAATGATGCTCCGTACTGCGAGAGTATCTTATTGTTAGTACGACAGTCGTTAATACACGTTTAGTCAGAGCCGCGATTTTTCAATAATTATAGTAGCTGTGTGAGCAGAAACCTCAAGTGTTCGACATAGAAGAATTAAAGCAGCAGCTCGGGCAAATGCCAGCAATAAATCTTTCTAGAGCCAGGGATACGCGGCGTAAGATTTAACAAATTACGACACTTATAACTGATCGAGATGTACAATTTTGCGGTCGCGAGAATTATCGTTGTTGAAGAATATTCAAATCTTCCATCTTTCTTCTAATTTGTACGGAGCATAAAACGACGATAAGGGCTGCAATATATACGGCCGCAGTTCCATGGAAATATGATTATGCGAGCGAGCTCGTCCACCCGATTCACGTAGGAGCGTGCGTCACGACTCCGGAGACTGCCGGCTGCCTCGAGAAAAGGAGAAAGAGACGGACGATCTTCCACCCTCTGGGGCCCCGGCTCTGCAGCCGCCCCCTTTCTTCCCTACGCGGCCGCCTTCGCCTCTCATTCCTCCCCTCCACCCCGTTTCTCACCGCGCTTCTCGTACCGATCGTCTTCGTTTCCACGCGAAATCTCGGCCGCCATTAATTCAGCCGCGGCCGACAGGTCACTCGAGTAGAACAGCCCATTACAGATATTACGAACTCGCGTAAGTCCCTATATACTCCCTCTTCTGCTTTGCTCCCTCTCCCCCTCCCCCCTCCTCGTCTTCCTCTCTTCCATCGACTCGTATCAAATAATTATTATTGTTGTTTGCTTTGCGGCCGGCTTCGCTGCAGCACTATTCCCTCTCCCGCTCCTCGCCGCTCACGGCGGCGCCTCACGGTGCCATCAACCCCCTTCATCGCGGGTCCGTTGCACCTTACCGCGATGCGGGTCGCCGGGGTGACCGGCAATTTGTTCCTAAATTTATTACCGATGACTGATAGACCGAGCAGCGTGCGGAACGCGGCGCGCGAGCAATGCTCTCTCTCTCCTCCGTGGCTCTGCGTCGGTGATATCAAATTGGAATCGACTCTCGGGACCACTGCCCGGACGCTCGCGGCCCCTCGGACTCTTGACGCGCGCGTTGCGGAGAGAGGGGGGGGGGGACGACGGCGGAGGGGCCCCCGATAAGGGTGCGAACGGGCCCAGGCGCGGTCGTAATAAATATCGAGAGAAAGGGGGCGAAGGAGGATGCGGCCGTAAGCGAAGGAAGTCCTCGGGAAGATGCTCATCGCTTCGCCAGTCGCCCATCGGTCAAGTGGATCTAGGAAGGATTCTTCGGGGCCAATCGTACCTCTCGCCCGAAAATGTTGCACCGTGAAAATGGAATATTTTGCATTGGGATATTTTGCTTTTACTAACGTAAGTTTCACTAACAAATATTTAAGAATCTAGAAATAAGATGAAAAGTTTGCTGCGGTTGAAATACACGAATTTATTCTATTCTTTCATAAGGAGGATAGAAGGAGAGATTATAATAAAAAGATATATAGGTTTTACTCTTTCAATCCACACGCGATACAAGACGAATTTTTGAGAATAGCGATTCTCTCTCCGAATCGCCTGAACCGAGATATGTATCCCGAGATAGTTCAAATTATCCAAATCGGCGAAAAAGGGAAGAAGATAAGAGACGTCGTTGCGAGCGGCGGCAAAATAGAAAGCGCGCGAGAAACTAGGACGGTCCTGGCCGGAAATCGGCGTTTTACATAGTCAGCTAGTCCTCGGCTATCAAATTAGGGCGGTCGGTTGCACGCGTTTCACACGTGGTTCGACGAAAGCTTCGAGGACTCGCGGAGGTTCTCACGTTCGCGTGCACGTTCGCGGAGGGGCAAGGAGAGGGTGGTTTGCAAATAAGAATCACACGAGGGGAGAGCGTGGCGTCGGGCGGCGGGGGGGGAGGGAGGGGGGCCTTTGGTCTTTGGGGCCCCGTCGAAATCACCTTAAATACAGGTCACGCGTGCTTTGCCCGCTCGCTTTTTGCATCGCGGTTTTCGGTGTTCGCCTGCTGCCTGCGTACAAAAGTCATCGTTAGAGGATGCCGTCTGATATTCTCGAGCGCACGCTCGTGCTTCGTATTACGTTTGCATTGTTCTTTCGAGCAGTTAAACTGACACTTTTGTCGGCGATATCGATAGAAACTCTTCAAGAATAGAGTTCGAAAAATAAATAACTGCATTCACGAATTTTGACCGTTAAATTTTTAATCAAATCCAACTTTTGTTGTCCGTTTGAAATTTAGTTCTTAAAAGTTTCTTTATTTTCAATTCTTGATAATTACAGAATTCTTGATTTCTTAACATTTTGATTAAGATCAGAATTAGTGAATCAGAAGATGTGCATGAATCAAACGACACGGTTAAAATCTCTGGGAGATTATGTTGAGCCGCCAGTTCGGATAGAGAGAGACTCGTCGCCACGAAAGTAGCCTTGATTTCGGGAGTTCGGTAGGATGTTTGCATACTCTTTATCGGTTAACCCGCTTCCTCGTGTTCTCTTTTCGAGAAAAATTATCCCCCGGGCGGCACGTAAGCCTCCTCCCGACAGTCGGTGGGAATGACGGGAGCAACGATGCAAATTCCTAATCACTATTTTCGCATCAGCGCGCGGCTGAAAAATAAGAGCGCGCGATCGTCGGTTTCGAAGCCGGGATGAGCGTGGTGCCCGCCCTGAACCCGGCCAAATCACTCACGCGACTCTCGATCGGCAAAAGCAAGCGTTAACACGCTCCGTGCGTTTCGGGACGCACTCGCTTTTTCCCCGGCCGCTCTCATTCGACGTCCATCGATCATCGCTAATTTCGGGTATGCGGCAGCGTAGCCGAATATTCACGAGCCAGTATGCTCTTACAATGTATGTGGCTAGGAGAGGTCGCTAATTTCGTATTTTTGGCTGGCGACTGGTTTTTCGTCGTAAGAGGATGCGATATCGTTCTTTTGGTCGAATTTCACGAGATAGTACACACGCTCAGCGAAGCAAAAGTGGTTGTGACGATATCCGTTTCCTTCACGATTCTGAAAATTAATAGCAATCTTATCCGATGCGTGATAACCGCAGATATGATGGCATTCCTTTTAATTTGATTTAATTTATTCTAACTTCAGCTAATTCTAATTCTAATCGCAGCTTGTGAATCTGTAAAACGGATCTAATGTCTAGGTATAATCTTTATTTTGAACCATGACAAAACTTGACGCGCTTTGCGCATTTTTAATGTTCCTAATGCAAATCTAATCCCGACACTAATGTCATATTTGCGGTTACGGTACCTCCTCGATGATCATCAGCGCCAGTTCTCGATCACGTTACGTCAGGTTTCTGATTTGTCGATACCGCTATCCAATACATCAGACCGCAGCCGGAGAACTTAATGGTCCCGAAACATTAGTCTTGCCGAGTTTAAGAAATGCACACGACAAATCGTGAATCGTGTGCATCCCGAGAGTCTTCGTCTCTTCGACTTCTGCTCCCGATATTATAGCGACGTTTCATTGTTGCGTTCAACTATAATGTCGTGCCTCTTTCGCTTCTCCCGAAGCAGAAAATCCAACGATCTCTAAACGCCGCTTCCCCCCTCGGACGACTGTACTTCACCTGTCCTTCGATGGCGAGGTATGGACCGTTCGGCGTCTCGCCGCGAGGACGCCGTTGGTTCTTAAACCTCGAGCGGTCGCTCTCGCTCGCTCGCTCGCCCGCCGCAGCCAGAGCGGTCCGTTTCTTCGTCGGCAGGGGCAGCCATTATATAGTAGTAAATATCGTAACGACTCCTCTCTCTGCCCATCGTGCGAGAGAGCGCCAGGCCGTGCAACGGGCTAACGCGCAACGGGCTAACCACGAGTAATTATGTAATTGCCGAAGAATTACTTACCGAGCCGGTCCCGCGGCCCGTCATTCAGTGACATTCCGTCCTTTTTACGAGGGCCTGAGTGGCGGGTCGTTGTCTTCTGCAGGGACCGGGTTGTCTTCCCTCAGCCGCCTCCCCCGCTGCCCACCCCTCGCTCGGCCCGAACTCGCCCGTTTTCTCCCCGCGCGGTTCATCCCGCGTCCCGCCCCGTCATCTTCTTCTGCTCTCGCTCTCGCGTGATATCTCGACGTTGAATCCGCGCGTTGTAACCGCGGCAGCTGTTCGGCCTGTAGTTTGGATGTGTATGTGTGTGCGCGCGCGCGTGTAACTAAGCCCGCGTGGTTCCCTCGGCTTTTACACCGGCACTTTTCTAACTTCGAAACGGCGGCGACGGTAAGCAAAGCGTGAGAGTGTCCGAGAGAGCTGGGACCGGCTGCCTCGGTCACTTTTACGAGTCCGAACGGAAACGAAACGGACGCATCACACGCTCCGCGAACGCGGTCCGCCGCCACCGCGAGAGATCTCCCCAGGTAGGATTCCACCCCTTCCCCATACAAGGCTGCTCGTTCGGACTCGCGGTGCCGCGCCACGCACTTTCACGGTCTCCGCGACGGGTTATCTTCCTGCGTTTTTGCACCCTCCTCGTACTGTTCAGAGGCGATTGATTACGTTGTTACTTGACTTGTTTATCGGTGGAGGTAATATAGAGAGATGAGGAATCCTAAGAAAAATGAAAGAAAGTCAACGATGTTCAATCTGCTCGTATTTTAGCAAAGTTTTATTGCGTTATAACCGATTGATCAGAATTCTCGTTTTTTTTAATTAATTATTCTAATTTATTATAATTCTAAGAGTTAGTCTTCTCTCCCTCTCTCTTTCTCTCTCACCGACTAGTCTCACTTACAGGACATCCGTCAACGTCCGTCCGCTTTATCGCGCGAATTGAAAAGGAAGAGGCGGCAGCGCGACGTTCGATCTGCACGTAAGCGGATTTAATCGTACCTCCGCTATATATGCATGTGTGTTTATAACACTCACGAAGACTCCCACTGTCGCAGGCGGAGTTATCACTCCTCGAAGTATCGCGTTAATCTCCGTATCGCGTGCCGGAGCGCGCTTCCTCCTCGTATACGCAGGAATACTATCATCTTGCGCGAGGGTGCGCACGGGACATCGATTTGATATGCGGAAGTGCCGGCGTGCCGTCACGATATCGTCTCGCGTCTCGTTCCCTCTCGAAGGGGGAAATCGGATCCTCTTTCGCGCATGAAGCTCGAAAATCTGCAACATCGATCGTGGCTTAGCCTTTAAAGCAATTTTGTCGTAAAAATAGGAAAATATTATTTTTCTAAATAGAAGTTATCCTTCGTGGAAAATGAATCTCTCTTGAATGCTCAAGGAAAATTATCCTCCCGATCGGACAGCCATCAGGCCGATTTCTTTTCACTGTAAATCCGCAATTACGAAACACCGCGAGTGTGGCGGACGTCGCCAAGAATTGAAGTCGAAAGTAATGGGGCGTAACAACGTCGTAAAGCCGCGCCGTAATAAAGGATTACGGTAGCGCGCCTAGCACCGGCGCATAAGAATTAGCCCGACATTTGTGTCGTGCCCAAGATGGCACCGTGCTGGGGCCGCGTAAAATCGTTCCCTGAGAAGCCCGGCTGTAGAGACTTTTCAGGCACGGCACCGCGCGTCGCCGCGGCGGAGAACGCGGTGACGCAACTTTGTTCCGCGCGCGACTTGTTTTCCGCTCTTAAGGCCCTAACGGCCATTAATGGTAACAGTAATTCGCGCGCGCGCGCACTCGTCTTTATCGTTATTGCGGGATCGTTAACGCGCTCGCGCACGCACGTATACGCACGCACGCGTATACGCCGCGTGTCGTCATTACGCGGCCGTCCGGCCCGTTAACGCCGAGAATGACGTAATTAATGCTAGTCAGCGGGGCCGTAACCGCGCGCGTCTTCCGTTTTTTTCTACGCGCTCGCGACTCGTCATGCCGTTTTTTTTTTTTTCGTCGTCCTACTCACACTTGTGCGTGCGTGTGCGTATGTGCGTGCGTGCGTCCAGCCGCTGCGGATAATCGATGGACGATGGCTGCGCGATATGATGAACGTCGTGAGAGAGCTGTGAGAAAGAATGCGTGCATCCTTCTCAGGGGAAGGTCGTCATAGTTAAAAAAAGGAAAAATGACGCGTTAAGTTTTCACACCGAAGTAAATGCTCTTCATTCAGTTTACATGCGCGCATATTATCATAAAATTAAGGGGACGATATTAAATGATAAAGAGATGATATTAAAAATACAAATAGATTTACAATTGTAAAACAGTAGTAGTCTGTATCAGACTACGCATGGGAGATTAAAGATTGCAAATTAGAGATTAAAACTCCATCAAAATGAAACTAATTAAAATAATATGATTCGATTGATCATATTCTAATCTTCAATTCGCAATCTTCAATTTCTCAATGGCAGTCTGTAATACCAGATTAATATTTTCTCATACCGCTGGCATCGAATGATGGACCGTAGTTTGTCAGAATGTTTAAAAATGCAGTTATGCTTTCCACGCGGCTTTCAGAATCGCTCACATTCTCCGACGAGAATCGACGAGATTAACGGCGGCGTATCGGTATGCCAGCATGTAGTACCACTGAATGGGACGCTTCGTGACCAATCTGTCCCATTCTCGAGATGTAAAATCTTTGTCGCGGGCAACACGAAAGAGAAAGAATCCTACCGCGCGCCCATGTCGCGGCAACAAAGGATCCTTGCCCTCTGAAAGGCGCTCGAGCGTTGCGTGTCACTGCACGGCGACACCGCAAAGAGACTCTTCTTTCTCGCGTCGCGGGACGAAACGCGTCCAGAGGAACGCGAAGAGGAGAACTTGTCGCGCACGGCGACAGACAATTCGGTGTACCAGATGGCGGGCTCACGGTCGCATCGCGTGCAGTGTCACTCCAACTGACGTCTGATCGGAGGGAAGGTCGCGTCGGGGAAAAGTGTGGGGTCTTGCGGTCGTCCTGTCTGAGAATCGATCCGATCGAGATTACGTTTAAGCGACCCGCGACCGCACCGTCCTCGCTGTCCCACGTCGAGATCGAGACGTCCGGTTCCGCGGGGACGTCGAACTATCCGACGACTATAGACGTTCGACGAATATCAATCTGGCGATTGAAATGTGCACGCGTGACGTGCGAACTTGCTCACCGACAACGTTCAACGCGTTGCGATTTAATGAGTTTAAAAATAAAACACGCACAAGTTGAAGGGGATAATTTAATTCTAAGGAGAAGATAAATTCAAATTGCTCAATTAGTGCACGCCTGCGAGTTTCGACCCATTAATTCAGTGGCATCCCGTTATCCGATCGCGCATCGAAGATGACACTCGCGAAACAATCTCGGTAATTTCGTAAAATGCCATTTGCATACCGGTCGACGTGACTTTATCTAGATTTTTTCAGGTACTCGCGATGGCTATCTCGTTCACGAAGATGCGATCGCCGGCATCGAAACCTCGAGTGCGCGTCATCACGATAAGATCGCGCGCGGTGTGACGCATGATTGGCTATTAAGCGATCGGCGACATAAAATTTTATTACCGTCATCCTCGTCGCAGCCGAGGTGCGAACATGTGATCGTCATGATTTTCGATCACGCGATAAAGACAACTAGTTTGACTAATTTCGAGATCAACTGGTTCTTACACTCGTATAGAGTACACTGCAACAATATACATTTTACAGCAAAAAAATTAAATTAATAAAAAAGTACTCCTTCTCTATTTATTTGCGCTATTCTCTATAGCGATCTATAGTTTAATTTATTGATAACAATAAAGATAATTTTTTTACTACGAATTTTTTTTCATAGAAATTAACATGTCTTAAAAGTATGCACTTTACTTTCAAGAACTCGATGTATTCTATAGCGTCTTTATTCCCTCGATAAATGACAGCACTCGAGCGCTTGCCTACTTCTCTCTCTCTCTCTCGCACACATGATCGTCGTCCGCGTGATTAGGCACCGATAAGCAACCACCTTACGATCGATCGATGGCGATAAGGACGAGGATTTCCCCCGTTTTCCCTCTCGTTCCGCTCGGCGTTCCCCGGATTCGCTTGTTTGCGCGTCGTAATTCCGGCCGGATCGACCGTCGGATCGGCACGACATGTGCGGGACGCCGAAATTGCCGTGTGGCGCGATCCTTATCGGCCCGGGACGGCCGAGCAGGGCGAGATACGAGGGACCGATATTCACGGTTCGGCATGGAAGCTCGCCCGTGGCGTCTGATTAAACGGCCGAGTGGCCGCGCTCTAACCGTGTGTTTAGAACGCCGCGCCGCCCCGTTATATACATGTACGCTGCACGCGGCCGGAGCCGCGGTACCTGTTCGTACCACGGCGATTAGCTCCGTATCGCTCTTCGATTAGGGAACGGTGCGGGCACCCGACATACCCTACGCGCGCGCGGCCCCGATCGAAACGATGCGCCCGTCCGGTGCACGCGTGCCCCCCCGACGTTCGCCGCGCCGACCGGATAGCTGATGCGGATGCTAGCCGTCCCGAAAACACTGCGATTCTCGCGCAGGTGCGTCTAGGCGAAATTCGCCGGAAAAAGCGACTAACAGCAACCTTGGTCCCTCACGCTAACCGAGACCGTATCGTTACGGTCCTTGTGCGTGCGACTCGCTGATGATACATCAGGTGACCAAGAAGACCAATTTAACGGCGATCGGGCAATCGATGTATGCATTTGCAATGATTACGGGGGCCATTTCTCGGCGGGACAATAATTGCGGCGTACGACCGAATGAGGATTCTGCAGATGGTTTTTTCGAGAAAACAAAGAAACTTCAAGAGCTGCGAATCCGGTCGTTCCTGGAGCAGAGTGAGACGTAGACTCTTCATTAAAATGCGCGTTTATTTTCTCAGCGTATCCCCGACGGTGTTATTAATCATGGAAAACTTTCAACGGTTGATCGAACTCTGCGCGAAATACCTATTAAATAATCGTTTGTTTATACCCGCGAATGAACGGAGACGGGATTAATTAAATTTTTAAGCAGCCTTAAGAGATTGTATGCGCATGAAAGAATGAAAACTTATAAGTATAAGGAAAGGAATAATCAATTACACAAACTGCATTGATGTAGTTACTCGGTTAATGCGTTTCTCACGCGACCGATTAAAAGTTTTACGATCACAGAGTGTAGCTGGGTTTTATACACTCCGCTTGAATAAATAAGCAAGTAAACCGTATATGTGAGAGAGAAAAAGATATCTAACAAGAATGAAACTTTACTTGTTACTCAATCAGCTGTATTAAAACTTAACTCGCCACGTTGTGCATCTGATTCCTATATTCATTTCAACAACAGATATGCAATATAGAAAAGAAATTTCGTTTCTTTTCGATATTTTCATTTTTTATTGCTGAGCCTTGTTTGTTGTATAAATTTCATGAAACGGACTAAATTCCTCAAAGCAATCTGAGATAACAAGATTATTTGGCCGAAATTTTTGACAATTTCGATTTACGATTAACAATAATTTTATCATCCATTTCATTGATTTATTCTTTTTACTTGAGGCTTTTTATTATTTATGTGATGCAGAATGTGATTGCGGAAATGTTATCTCGATAGAATTACGCCTTGGCACCAGATTAAATTTAAACATTCAAAGCAGTGAGATTACGTTAACTGGATCCCTCGTTTCTGCCTATACTCTTTGTTTATCGGATTTCTTTGTCACGAGCGTGATCAGCCAGCCCGGAGTCCGAGACCACGCGAGAGCAATGGTGAGGCGTCCGCGCGGAGGACGCGAATGGACCGGGGGGGTAACACAGCGACGGGGGGCTACGCGGGGGGATCGATGGGCGAGTCGACGCCTAACCGAGAGGAGACCGCCTTTTCTCTCTCGCCGTTTCGTTCGTTTTGCCTTCCTTCTCCCTCTGTCCCCTCTGGCCTCCCTTTCCCTTCTCCGCGGTGCGAGAGCTCCCTGCGAGAGAGCGTGCACCTACCTCCGCCTTCCCACCCTCGTTCTCCCACGCTGCACCTGTCGTGCGCACGAGAGCGTCGAGAGAGGTGGTAGAATAAAGCTTCAGCCGGGCGAGCGCGTACTCGGTAAGGTCGAAGCCACGCTAAATCCATTTATCTCGCGTACGTCGGTGCTATACGTATACGAATAGGAAAAAGAAATAGAGAGGATGATTGGGAGTAGGAGAAAGAGAAATACAGATACATCGAAGAAGCTTTACTTTAAATTTGACTTTTTAAAGAAAAGTTTTTCTCGATGATCTTTTAAATCAATTTTGAAAGGCGCCAAAAATGAAGGAAGTGGTCCAGGAGATTCACGTGAAAAGATTGGATTAGCAATTAAAAACGGGAAAATAAAAAGTTAAAAACGTATAGTCGTTACGAGTCGTACGTTTGCAATGCAGATTATTATCTTCATCAGCTATATGAATAACTTAATTATTCAATTTAATATGATGTAATTGAATTATTATACAGTTGCAATTAATACGCATCATCTATGTCTTTTTTAAGTCTAACCTTCACGGAAATTGTAAACAATCTCAGAGCGCAGCCGTTTTTACGTCTCTGACTTCTACATCGTGATTCGCGTTTCAGAGCACCACTTGGAGATCCAGTTGAAATTCGATTTCGTGCACCGGTTATTAGTCTCCAGTCGGGACCCTAAGTTAACACGAGAATCGAAAGGTCCTAATCTAATCCCACCTGGGCGATTAAAGGCCGGGGGTCCAAACAGGGAGAGGGAGGGGGAAGGTGGGGGGCGAGCGGAGTGGCGATTCGGGTCTTCTCTCTGCGTCTTCTTGCTCCGGAGGACGAGGGGTGCCCGCGCTTGGCGTTTATGTGTAATTAAACGTCTCGTTTGGGTGGGCCCGAACACGAGACACTTCTAATTACCGTGGTCCGCTACGGTGTCGGCCTGTCGTTCCGCTTTTGCGAAGGGAATTTTAGCATGACAATGGCGAAGTTATTGGCGAAGCGGCCTGAACTGTTTTCGGGCCCCGGGTGGCCCTCCCGAAGCCGTTCTGCAAACATATAACCGTTTGTCAAGAGTTTGCGATAAGAAACATAATTAGCCGTTTTCGCGCCCGATGCAAACATTATAATTGCATTCTCCACAGTTTTTCAGCGCTGTACAATCTCTCATCCTCCGCGCGTATCGTCGCATAATTTCGTTGTAATTATTTTGAAAAAACTTTATTGGTTTATAATATAAATATATAGTCTATGATATTATTTTTCCTTTGCATTCTTCTTAATTCAAAAAATTGTACTTTGAATGAAGATTGACAGATAAGATAAATGCAAGTTCTATCAATAAATGTGAAAATAAACTGACGTCAATTGTATAGTGCTGATTAAATGTTTAAAATAATTTTCTAAGGTTTTGTTTTGTAAACATAAAATTGATAGATCACGTAGGAGTAAATAATAGATGCAAATTTAAATGAGTCGACCGCAAAGATCATTAAGACCAGGATTCCATCGTTCTATCGCGAGTGTGATTCTTCTCGGAGTCGAGATCGAAGAACAACCCTTCCGTCGGGGAGATTCCACTTCTCCGTGAGGCTCGCGGATTAGTAGGCGTGCACGTGCACGCCCGCGAGATCCTCTGATAAACGATCCGGCATCGCTGGCAAAGGAAGGATCTTCTTTCCGCGAAAACGAGGTCGACCTACGTTAGAGCGCGTGGGCGTGGTGAAGTCTCTTCTTTCTCTCTTTTTTTATTCATTTTTTGCACGCGTGGACGTATCTGTTCCCGTCGACGGCCCGAAAGCTCGAATGAAGTGCTGCCCACTCTTTCGTCAAGGCGGAAACGGAGATATAAATCTAGATCGCCCGCTCGGGCATCATATTTTTTTTTTCCACGAACCTTTTCGCGAGAATGTTCTACTCTTCAATCATAATATTAAATTTATATATATTCTATAATTAAATAATGAAGAGACGAAGCTGCATCTTATATCATTATCGACGATAGATACCTATAGCCGTTTCGGGAATGAAATAAAAGGGTGCAGAGAAAAAACGCATGTACAGCGGGGATTAATTTTGATAGGTATTTATTTTCATAATGATGAGTGTGTTCTTTATAATCGATCTATAATATACATCGTAGCATTCGGTTTATACATAATTACAATTGTAAATCTCGCTCGCTCTTAATGCGTAATAGTAGTAGGGTTTTTTTCGTCGTGTGTGTCGCGGGAGAAGAGGGAACTTCGCTCGCTCTCTCGGGAGGCGGAAATGCAAAACGTAGGATCGAAGGCTCGTAGAAAAACGCGCTCCGCGCCTGTGTGTTTTTTTTTTTAACGCGTACACATTCCCGAAGAACATTTCGTGCACGCCGCGACATCGGTGCGCACCGCCAAAAATTATATTTATATATATATATATTTATTTATTTATATTTATTTATATATGTATAGATACGAAAATAAAGTATATATGTACAACCAAATCGTCTCGTGGGAGAGGTTCGCGCTCCCGTTCGATCCCGGAATTGATTTCCGGAATCGATTTCCTTCTTCAACGTGTAACGACGGAGGCGAACCTCCGGGCGCCAATTGATTCGCCCACGTAAAAACGACAACGCGATTTTACAAGTCCTAGAGGAGGAAGTTACTCGCGGCAGTGCCCGCTACTGGCCGCTCGGGTACAGTGTATCGATGTACATGTTGTGTACATGTGCGTGTCTTCTAGAGTATGTGTCGTTGTATGCTCGTGTGTATGTGTACGCGCTTCGTGTGTGTATGGGGGTTTCTAGGGAACAATAAATAAAATCTATCTATTCTCATTTACCTAGCGCGAGACACGCCGTCGCCTTTGATTTGCTGGTCGATCCACTTGTCTATCTATATACCGAACGCCCGATCGTCCCTTCAGCCTTCGAGCTCTCGAGGGTGCTCCCTCTCCTTAAACTAAGATTGCATTTCCTTCTAGCTGCCGTCGTCGTTGTCGCGACGTTGACATACGTCGCTCTGTCTTTTCCTTCCTCTCGGCAAAGAGTGCACCGGCTCTCTCCCCCCCGTCTCACATTTACAAAACTAATCGCCGTTAACCGCGCGTCGCGTCGGACGCGCGCTGGTAGAACTTAGTCACGATATAGTTACGCATTTACACCGAAAGGTACTATGTCTGTTTATTATTATATACAGCGGTAGTAATTGGTTACTGGTTAAATAGTGGCGTTATTCGCTAACGTTACGTTATCACAACGATGATGAAATTAGCCCTTCGGGGACCGGGGACAATTCGCACCTCAGTCCGCTTTTCTAACGCTTTCCCGTCCTTCGTCCTCACCCCCTCCGACGACCCTCTCTCTCTCTCTCTCTTTTTCATCCCCTGATTATGTTAAGTTAAACCCCGACGATCAGACAGACGAAACTACATACGGCCGTCGCGAATTCAACGGTTCGCCATACCCCGTCGTCGGTTTCTCGGCGTCGCGCGCGTGGAAGAGATGATCGCACGCCACGCGATCGTGGAGATCTTCGAAGTCAGGCAGTTTAGTTTCGACCAGACAAATCTTGAACTTTTACGCCAGCCAGTGCTTATAATGCGACTCGTTATAATAGTACGAAATAGATATATGTATTAGGGACATTCGCGCGCTGCACCGTGCGCTTGTCTATAATTAAATCAAGAGGAATAAAAAATCTTACAAAATTTTTTTTTCAAAATTCAGTGTTCTCATTGAGTAAACTTCATAAATGGAATCAATTTCAATACTACTGCACAACATTACTTGTGTTCTTTTAATAAAAATAATTTTAATATATTTTTACATGACATTTCTGATCTCACATTAATTTTTTTTTAATTTAAAAAAATTGATGTGAGATTAAAATAAAAAAAAAATTATTATATTCCAATATATATTTCTTTACGATTGGAAAAAGCGTTATTTCAAAATGTCAAATAAAATTTAAATATATTTATTAAAAAATAAATTTATTGTGTATAAAAAATAAATAAATAATAAATTGTTTCTCCATTAAATGTTATAAAATATTTAAGAAAATTTAATTTTGTAATTTCAAATTACAAATTATTTAATTTTACTCAGAAAGTGAAAAAAATATTTAAATTTTGTGTGATATAATTCACGTATCACTATAAAAAACAAATATAAAAATAAAAATTCTATACAATAATCATTTGTTCCTTGTTAAAAAACTTGAAAATTATTTTATGAGATGGATCTCTTGATTAAATAATTGCTTCATTACCATTGCTATGAGTTTAAAATTTGATATGCATCGCTGAGAATTTTGCATGATATTAGTCTGATTAATCGAGCGAAATAAACCGGCAGCGATTCAGCGCGCGACTTCTACCGTCGTTTCCGACAACGCACGAAATCGAGATTTCCAAATTGACTAGATTAGCCCAACAAACTCGCGTGTTGCGTTCTGACGTATAAATCTGAGAAATGGGAAGAACTGGCAGGCAGATATTACCGCATTGGAACTGGCTCGTTCACTCCATGGGCAGGCGTTGTTCAACGGGACCGCTTCATGTCGGCCACGTTGACGGTCGATCATTCCGCACGCACTCCGCTCGATATTGCACGTTTTTACGCACCTTCGAATGGAACGTTTTGGGGCAACGGAGCGTGCCCCATTCGTGGGGAAGACCGCGTCTAGGTCTGCCGATCCTAATAAAGAAACGAGATCATCGGCGATCGATCGGCCGAATCGAATCGCCGAGTTAGGATTTTGGCATCACAGTAAGGGATAATAATTGTGTCCGCGGCCGCAGAACGAGATCGGTCACGAGCCGCTGCTGCTGGACAGGATCGGCAGGTCGCGGTGGGCCTGGGGATCCCTGGAGTGCGCATCCCGCACGGCCCGGGAACCGAAGACGCGCTCGCAGCCGGGTACAGTGCACCTAGCCTCCTCCTTGCGATCGTCCGAGCCCGGCGAGGACACGGGCGAACCCGAGACGGACGCGTGCCTGTTGCCCTGCTCCTGGGTCAGTCTCGTCAGATGATTCAGATGCTGATGGGTGAGGCCGTTTAGACCGGCCAAGTGAGACGCGAACGAGGACAGACCCGGGAACGTGGCGCCAAGATGCGGCGGTAGCAGGAGCGGGTGCGGCGGTGGTATCCGGGCCGCCAAGTCGACCGCGGACGGTAGCCCGGGTGCTAAGGGGTACGCGCCCAACGCGCCGATACTAGCGTCCGCATAGAGTCTCGCCAGGAACTCGTTGTGCAGCAGCGGATTCATCTGCGGGTCGTCGACACGCGGCGACAAGCTCGGTGGCAGGCTGGAGGAAAGCGGCGGGCTCGACGAGGTCGACAGCAGTTTCCGGTGCAAATTGAGATTCGCCGAGTGGCGATCGCGAGATCGTTTCGAGGGAAAGGCCGCGTTACAACCGTCCACACTGCAGCGGTGCATCAGTTTGAGGTGGACGTTCTGATAGTGGGTCTTGACGCCGAAGTGATTCTGAAAGACCTTGCCGCAGGCGGTGCAACGGCGCGGATTCTCACGGTCGAGCGGCACCTCCTGGGTGCTGACAAAGCCGCCGTTCTCGTAACGCGCGTACGTGATCAGGCTATTGTCCGTATCCATGGCCACTGTGGAGGGTGAGGCGCTGGATGAACGAGAGCCACGTGAGGAGTCCATGGTGATCTCCTGGTGGGTTGTGAGGCTGATAGGGCTGGTAGAGCCGCGGCCAGACCTCGAAGCCACCCGCTGCGTCTCGGTGTACGGCATCGCGCATCGACCCTGCGACAAGGACTCGAGTTGACGCAAAGTGTTGATCGAGGAGTCGTGGGAGAGGTCGTCGGCTGTCGTCGGACGGCTGTCGACCGAGCTCGGGGCACGGGGGGGATCATCGGGACGCTCACCTTCTTGATTGCGCAGCGCGTCGTCCACCTCCTCATCACCATCATCCTCCTCGACCTCCTCCATGGGCTCATCATCGTCGTCCTCCTCGTCCTCGTGGTGCACCTCGTTGTTCGTCGGCCTTCCTTCCTCCTGCGTCACCTCGGCGGGTTCCTTTTTCGCGATCGTCTCTTCTTTCGCCCTTGTTGTCTCGTCGCTTTCCGCACTCATTCGTCGATCTTTCTGCTCCGACAACGTCGCGTCGGGATCTTTTGTCGTCGTCGTCATCGTTGTCGTCGCCGTCGTCGCCCCGCTCGATGTCGTGCTCGACGACGGCGCGTTGTCGATCTTTGGTTCCGGGGTGATCTGTCGTTTCGGCGACTTGACCGAGCTCGCCCTCGAACTCAAGTCACGAGGCTCGTCCTGAGGTAGCTCCTCCGCGTTGTCTTGAGAGGAGAGGGTATCGCGTCGATTAGCCGCCGCCTCGCGCTCCCCATTGCCGGCGTCCGGAGAGCGCGAGTTCGACTCGCGATCGTGAAAGCCACCTTTTTGATTCTTCGGCGAGCCGGGGAGCATCTTTCGCTCCTCCGCCTCAAGCCTGGACATCGACATGTCTTCTGGCTGATTCTGAAATTCTGCTATTGGTGGGATAACGCCGTCCGACAGACACCGCCGTTGAATTCGCTGCTCTTCGTCGTTGGAGGAGTCGCCGTCGGTAGACGAGGAATGCACTTCCGCCGGCACAGCGCACCTCGTGGGATGTTGAGATTTTCTTTTGCGCACGCCTCGACTGTGAAAGGAACTCGAATTAAGCGAGTGTTGGTTCACGGAGAAAGGCTGCTGATCGACCGTGCCCATCGAGTCGTTGTCCTCGTTGCTGTCGGGATTACTAGCGAGGTCTTCGTCAGCGGTGTCGCCGAAATAGAGCTTCGGTCGCTTCGCCAGGCTGAAGTCGGCCGGTTGCTCGTCGTCGTCGGCGCGC
Source organism: Wasmannia auropunctata (assembly GCF_000956235.1). Classification (NCBI taxonomy): domain Eukaryota; kingdom Metazoa; phylum Arthropoda; class Insecta; order Hymenoptera; family Formicidae; genus Wasmannia; species Wasmannia auropunctata. The sequence continues at coordinate 1,047,765 of NW_012026903.1, read as the reverse complement.
AGCGGTTGCAACCTCGACGGCAGATTGCTGATTTCGTCCTCCGCGACCACGACGATACCGCCATCGTCATCATCGTCGTCTTCTTCGCCCTCCGGTATCATGATGGACGATGCCTGGGTGGACGGCGAAACTGCGCTAATGGACGCGCCGCCACCAGAATACGTGCCTCGCGCCATCGTGGTCGTTGTCGCCCCAACGCTCGACATCGGCACCGGCATCGTCGTCGACGCTGTGGTCGTCGACAGACCCGTGTTCACCGACATCCTTTGCTGCAGCGCCTCGTCGTACGATCTACCCTGGCCCGCCTGCGTGGCGGGTGACAGATCCAGATGCTTGAAGTCCAGCGCGCACAACGACGCCGGCGAGCGGAGATCTGGCGGCGGCGTAAGCAACGGAAACGGTCCGAAAGGTAGGTGATTCAGTCCAGTAGCAGGTACCGGAAGTCCCACCTGCGGTGGCAATACTAGGGCATGCGCCATGGACGAGCGGCCGTCGTGCGGGGAGATCTTGCGGCGCAGATGCGGCGAGTGTAGCTTCGGATTTGGATTCGCGCTGTGCCGGTTGCGCGATCTGCGCGAGCTGAACATCATGCTGCAGCCCTTGACGGTGCACTGATGCATCTCGCGCAGGTGCACCGCGCTGAAGTGGATCTTCAGGGCGCCCTTGTCGCAGAAGGTCTTCAGGCAGACATTGCACTGCACGCGCTTCTTGCCGGTGGTAGGATTGATAAAGGGCGTACCGAGGTTCGGGGGCAAGTTCGCGGCGGCGCCCCATTGACTGCCCGGTCGCTTACCCGGAGAGTGCGGCTTCCTGCCAGGTATACCGGGCGGCCTGCCCAACGGCGTGGCCTGGAGCGATAACGGCGGTGGATGCCGTTGCTCGGAGATGATCATGTGCTTCGACATAGCAGCGTCTCGTCTGCTGAGATTCAACGCGCTGTCGGAGTTATCCTCGTCGTCCTCGTCCTCCTCCGAGCCGAAATCGCTGCTCTTCTCACCGCCGCTGTGCACGTCCGTGGGCACGGTGAGCCCGCCGACGATGCCACCGGGCGACTTGCCCATCGGTGGCGGCGGAAAGTGCGTCGGGAAGCTCGGTGGTAGCGCTCCGGAGGAGACCGCGACCGAGAGCGGGTGACCGAAAGTCAACGCCGACGTAGAGATCGGCGCGACCGGCATGTGCGGCCTTTGCAGCTGCGACGCAGACGAGTGGTGAGGTGGACTATGGGGACTCTGCGGATTCCTCATTGACTTCCGATTTTGCAGAAGCTGCTCCGCGGACGGCGGCGGCGGCGGCAACGGCGGGAACGCCGGCAATCCGAGGGTGCCCAGCTTCCGGAAGTCGAACGGCTGCATGCTCTGCAGCCGATTCAACGGCGACACCGTCAGGTGAGAGTCTAAGGAACGCGGGGGCGAGTTTGCTCTGCTGACACCGCCGACGGGATTCGACGAGGAGTAGTGCTTCTGCGCCGATGGCGACATCGAGGGATGCGAGATCGACGACGGTGGTGGCGGCGGAGGCGGCGGCAGCGGCGGTGGCAGCCGGGAACCCGGTGGCGGTAGGCCACAGTGGAGCATATGCAACGGGGGCGGCAAGTGTGCTAGTGGCATCGTCGGTGGCGAAGGTCGTCTGCTTGGTGACATAGCATCCGCACCCGGCGTTCCGGCGGCCAGCAGCAGCTGCTGCACAAAGGGACGCGTCTCGGCGAACCTGAGGAACTGCTGCAGGACCAGCGGTTCCTCCTCAGCCGAGCAGATACTCCATCGGTCCAGCACCGGGCCGTTCTGCGAGTCCTGCGAACAGAAGACGAGAAGGATTGCCTTTATGGAGTTCGAAGAAACCATTCTGTTGACGTGTCACGACCTGTCACGTGCGTCGAGATAATGGCAGACACGCAACGACTTATTTGGAATGTTGTGTCAACAAAAAAATTATACTGATACGTAAAGATCGCTTGTAAAAAAAATAACTAACGTCAATTAGAATTATAAATTACAAATTTTTAAAAAATTTCTGAATAGAATTGTGATATAACAACGTGATAAAACAAAGGACAAAGAATTTTTCCGAGGCGATTTCCTGCGACATTCTTCGCGGCGTTCGTAAACCGCCGGCACTCACGATTACACTGTTTAGCCTATGCGGGAAATTACGTAAATGCGCAAATCACGCGGTAAAGAACACGCGATATCGTCGATCAATTCGCACAACCGCGCGCCGACGGGGGAACGTTTATCCTTATTCGACCGTAATTATACGCCGCGGTAAAAAAAAAAAAAAAAAAAAAATACGCTTCCTATATTGTCAACCGCAGAAGGTCACGCGTCCCGTTCGCGTTCCGTTACTTTTGTGAAATGGAATGCGCAAAAAACCGGCTGATAAATAAAAAGGTTTGATTGATGACGCTTAATGTAGCGGGTAATTAGTTCTGCTTCGCCTGTTAGCCAAGCGAGATTGCACTTAAACGCGTTAAGGATTTAACCTTGCATCCCGGCGGATATGTATACATACTCTCGATCTGTCTTCCTCTCTCGCCTCTACCTACTATTAACGATCCGCTTTTTGCGGATCGAGTTTTAGCGATTTGTCATTATGCCGCGCTGAAAACCTCAGCGACATGAATAATCCGATCCCGCGGCAAATCCCCATTCCAGTCAATCTCGGAATCAATTTATTTTTCGCTGGCAATTAAGATTATTCAGAGTTTAAGTTAAGGATAATGTTCATGAAAATTAAATTACGGTTAAATTGGTTGGTAATCGAAAAATTATATCTAATATTCGGTAAGGAATTAAGAAATGTATAAAGCTCTTCGTACATGCTTTGTTAGTTTTGTAAATGCTATTCATTCGATTCGTTTTGTTTCCCACTTGATAAACGTCACGGCAAACCGGATGCACTTTGTTTTTCCTTCGCGACTTTGCTCCGCGATCGTGTTAATTGGTCAAAGATCAAAATTTTCGTCCCGGTCTCTCTCGGTGAGAAACGCATCCTGCCGAGAGAAACATTAAATCTGGCGGTACGCTGCTTTCGACGTTCTCCACACACGGACGTCACATATATCGGCGTTCGTGTGGAGTCACGGCTTCTTATAAATTCAGGGTGGCCATGTATATAGGAGCGCAAGTTTGTCTCGTTCGCCTTCTCCCTCCCCCCCTCCCTCTCTCTCTCTTCGCTCTTTCTCGCCTCGCAGCTTTTGTATATTTACGCATTCCGACGGGGGCTCGACGTAACGCAGGACGCCCAGCGCCGCGACGCTTTTCGCGCTCGCGTCCCGTTGTATATTTCTTCAAGCACGCGCACGCGCCCGCCGTATATATCGCACATATACGCACACGGCCCGGGAAACGGAGAGACGTTACTCGCTAAGGCGGACACACCGCCGCACCGTGTGTGACCGCCGGCTGCCGCCGCCGCCGCCGCCGCCACTCCGGGATTCGATCGCGGGAACGACGTCGTTATTTTTCGCCCCGGGGCCAACCGCAAAAATAAAGAATGTCGAGCGATTTGCCGGCGATCGCGCCGGCAGATATAATAGGCGCTGCCACGAAGTTTTTGTTCTCCCTGATAGAATCGATTCGGCGCTGTCATGGTATTCGACTGGGCACCTCGGTCTCGCGGAGCTGTTTGCAAAGTATTCTTCTCCTTTTTTTTTTTTCATAAGGTAAACAGTATCTGTATGAATTGTACGAGAAACGATACAGTTTCGTGTATAGGTATTTTGAAATTCTGATCGATTTAACAGAAAAAGAAGATATATCCAAATTGATCGAAGAATCTGAGAAAATGAGAAGCCAGCAGTTCATAGTATCGAATAGTTACCGAGTAATTACCTCAATAAATCAAAAGGTATTTGCGAAAGATTTCAGATGGAAAGAAATAACGTGTCGACCGATAAATACAATTCGTATTTCGCTACATCATCACGCGTCTACGTGAACGAGAAAGATTTAAAAAAACGAATTCAATTTACGAGAGAGACACGCATGCACGTGCAATGAGATAAGCGAAATTAATTTTCTATAAAAATGTTAAACGACGCTCGCGCGACAAACGGTGGATCGTATTGAAACAACACACAGAGCCGTAGATAATTGAAAGCATATGGATGGAAAGAACAATGAATAACGCTCGTAACGTACCGCTACGTTGCATGGAGTGTAATTTTCCCGATTTTTATCCCCGCCGACGGTAATTCAAACCTCACGCGCGCGGCTGCGACAGCTGTGACCGTCGTGTATTATTTTCCCGTAGGAGATATCGCATAGATTATCGCCTGATGAGGCGCGAGTAATGTCACACCGTTTCTCACATCGTGTCCGCGAGCGCGCGACGACGTTTTCCTCGCGTTGCTCTCCCCGTCTCGGTCTCTCTCTCTCTCTATCTCACTCCGTCGCGCAATTTAAACATTTTTCACGCGCATTGTGATACCGCGCGCGGGAATTCGCCACGTCGTTTCTTTTACGCGCGTTATCCATCATCTCCCGTCGATCACGGGACCACGGGCGACAAAATCCGGCGTCGCAACGGTACCCCGGCTCCATTGAGAGTTACGTAAATTACCTGGCACGTAGTGCTAATTGAACGCATACGAAATGCAGGATTCCGTAATTCGATTCCGTTAGCATAATTTCGTTGTGATTCGCGAGAAACCTGTCAAACTTGATTCTCTGAGGAGATGTTTTTATTCCCCGCGCGCGCGTGCGTGAAGAGCTGATCCTCTCTCCTTCTTGCGTATCTTTGATTTTAATTAAATTTAATTCTGTTTATTGCGTACAAACGAGATTTGCATGACGGTTACGTGGGAATGAAGATAAACATGATTGAAATAAAAATACACAAATGGTGAGGCGTCAGCATGGCTACTGCGTTGTCATGCTAATTCATACGAGCTATCTAGCCCGGATAGCTCGTATGAATGAATACGTAAAAAATGGGAAAGAGAAAGAAAGAAGGTCTATCGCAATGGACGATAATTTAAACTCTAGTCGAAATTATACAACCACTATTCTTGCTTGCAAATTCATTTTTCACGTAATTATACGAGTAGATCTCGGAACTGTAGAAAAAAAGAAGAATAAAAAGATGTTGGACTTCGAGGGAATCTTAACATCACGATTTTCTATTTTACGCGTCCATCATTTCCAGCGGCTGTCGATCTCTCAAAGGCCGAGGATGCTTTTCCCATAGATCCGCTATTTCACGAAGAGGGATTCGACGGTGCCGGCGCGTCGTCGTTCTGCCACGTCCGCGCCATACATACGTGCGTGACGTTCGGGAGCAGAGGGGTAAAAGGAGGGGGGGAGGGGACTGGAAAAAAAAAGGATTCCGCGAAGCGCTTAAACGCGCGCCTCTCTCGTCCTTACGTGAAAGGACCCGGACGGATCGTGTCTGAGAACGCAAAGACTACCGTGTACCGTGGGACTCGAATTTTAATCCCGCACGCGAATGAGGCCCGACACAACACTCGACCTTCCCTCCCATCCCCTTCCCGTTTCTCTCCTTCGCCACCTCCTCCAAATTCCGCGCGGCGTGGAATTTCGCCGTTCCATGTGCTCCCGCGTGTCCGATGGGACGCGAAATGAGTGTGGGCGAGGTCGGTGTATCGTGGCGAAAAAGGAGGTCTTTCAATGAGAAAAGTGCAAAACGGAGAATCTTCATTAAGCTATCAGAATATATACTTGAGTCTAATAATTACAGTAATAATTATATTTAATAGGATTAGGATTAAAATGATAAATACTTCTTATTTAGTATAAATAGACTTAATATTACAACTAGGAAAACATTTTTTTCGACTCCTGCGCTGTCTGAAATTAATCTATTACAAATTAAAAATTATTTTATAAACAATTCCATCATTTTCTAATCCTGTCATAAAATTTCACATTTAGAAATTTTGATTTCAAACGGTGCACATCCAATTTATCGCAAGGGAAAAATCCCGTTAATAAGATTCAAGAACTTTTACTTAAAAAGTATATCTGGTTTTTAAATATCGGCAATGTGTAAAGATTCCCGTTTCCTGGCGCGTAATCACAGATTTTTAATCAAAATTCCGCGAGGTAAATACGATAATTACCGCGAGCGGAATGTACATTCGAAGCCACTTCTATTGTTTAGAAAAAGCTCAAGGGTGCCTTTAATTAAATTCGGATAGGTGTAGTTAATTTAAATAACAACGTGCGTCTCTGAGAGTGCTTCGAAACGTGCACGAAAATCGCGACGCGCGATCCTGGGAACCTTCGGTGTCTTGGCACCCGGGAATAAAGGAGGCGTTAAGAACGAGACGCGAACCATTACCGCGTTATTGCATAATGGATAATTACGAGAGCCGGAGAAGTAAGATAAACCTCGTTTTACTTGCTCGCTCATTACGTTTCCCTCAAACCTCGTGTCCCGCGCGCACAATTCGCGTAATTCTCGCGTCGTTCACGCAATTCCCTGTATATTGTTTACTCTGTATCATTAGTCGTTAATTGATAACGAGACTGTTGTTCCTGATTGTTGGGACACGTTAAAAGAGGAAGTGATTGATGGGCTGTGTACCAAAGAAATTATTTGAACGAACCAAGTTCTTCAAATGCGACCAAGTGATTATTTCGAAAAATCAGCCGCGCGATTTAAACTCTGTAAAAATTTTTCTGTTTTTTTTGCAAATTAAAAAACAATCAATTTGCAATAACGAGAATTATTTTGTTGGATATAATCGATATTCACTCGGTGAAAGAGTACGTGGCGCATCGAGCTTGAATTCGAATCGTTCCAGTTCGTGCTGCCATCTGGCTACGCGGTTGCTGGCGCGAAGTACGACGCAGTTTGGTTTTCACCGCGAAAGAAGCGACGGCGACGGCGGCGGCGGCAGCGGACGGCGGTCGACGCGATGGCGAAGGAAGAGGAGGAGGAGAAGGAGACGGCGGCAGCGGCGGCGGCAATGGCATCCGTGACTGGACACTGCATATGATTTCACGGTAAGTGGGCCCTGTCTTATTCGTGGGTAGAAATCGTAAAGATCTCGCGTGGATATCCGCCGCTAAATTGGATTGCAGCTACCTGCGTCTATCCTCTGTCCTCCTCGTCTATCCGTCTCTCTCTCGCGTGAGCGCGCGCCTTCTGCGTTGTCCCCTTTGACTCATTCCCTTGCGCTCTTTGTCGCGGCCCGGCGCAACTGCGCCGTTTTATTTCGACTTAACACACGCGGCGCTCTCGCGTTAAGCGATGCGACGATCGAGGAGAAACCGTCGGCCGCGGAGAGCTCCGGCCGCCGGCACGTCGTAAAACGCAACCGCGACGCAACACGCCACGGAGTTTCACCGGAGACGCGACGAGGACGGCCGGGAAAATGGCGCCTTTCGCGGCTGCGTTCGCGCTACTCGGAGTTTTTTTTTTATATCCGTCACTCGGACCATCGAGATTGCGAAAATCCTGCCTCGATTGCCGTCAATTCGTATTTGCGGATCTTGTTAAAAGAGAGTCTAGATAAAATTGATCCTGAAAATCGGAATCTTTCATTTAATAAAATGTGTTATTCCGACTCCTCAGCTCTTCTGACATCGAATATGTAATAATACGCTATCTAGACGACGTTCAACCTTCAGCGTTTGAAAAAATGTGCGATAAGAGTACGAATTCTTAACGTCACACTTGAGGCTACGAGGAATCCCGCGCTGGACAGCGCTTGCATCACACTCCGTCAAGATGATAATTTACTAGCGCGATCGCGAAACTGCGTGCGGTACGCAACGCGCGTTGATCTATTTTCTGCTTGCGTCATTTTTGTTCCGAGCGTCTAGCGTAACCACGCGCGAGAGCGACTCGCGGCAATACATCCCAACATACGTGACACTCCGTTAAACAGCCGCGGCAAATAATTTTCGTCGACATTTAATCGTAACGTATAAATATTGACAAAACTCGCAAGGAACGCGGGCGGTCGTCCGTTTAGCACGTCGAACGTGCATCGTAAATGCGTGACAAGTCGAGAAAGAGAGAAAGAGATTATAACTCCGAAAAAGCTGAGAGAGAAAGAGAGAAAGAAAGAGCACTAAGTTATTCCGGCCTCAAGCGATTTGACGATCAGCCGGCCGCCGTGTACGAAATCGAGGGATGAACAATGTGACTCTGATCGCTCGATCGTGTACGTTTAACGCTGACATTATCGTCGAATAATTCGCCCGAAGATCGCTTCGGGCGCCGGGCTCCGAAACGCATCCACATCCCGAGGCGCATCCTGATGCGTTAAGCGTGTACGAGCGTGTATGTATGTGTGTGCGTGCGCGCGCGTTTGTCCGAGCCGAAGCGCCATGTGGAACGATTTACATTCGAGACACGTTTCCCGTCGATCCACAAGAACGTCATGTCTCGCGTCTTTCCTGGAGTCCGGAGACATCGCGGCCAATCGTTGGCGATTAGCCGTATCGCCGCGATCGCAGATGAGTAACGGCGCGTTCACCGTTAATACAAATAAACGTTAACGCGTTATTTGACGCGCTCGGAATTTTGATACTTCCCACACGAGCGCCAACGTTTTAAGATTCACGAGAAAGATGCGCGAGTAGGAGAGTGTTTTGCGCATCTTCGAACACTCGCTTCTCTACAGCTCACGCGGATGAGGAAAAGATTTAGAGCTGCAGGTAGAGACGTTTGTGACTAAATGTATATCTATAAATTTCGCGAGTGCGGTTTATTTAGATTTTCACGAGGAAGGGCTCGATGTGTACGCTGTGCTGGATCGCGAGTGTTCAAACGGTTCAACAGAATCATCATTTGTGTTTCCTTTCCCAGCTTTATTTATACCACTCGAATCGCGCCGTGGTCCGGCATGACGACGGATTATTCACGATCACTGGTCTCAGCGCATCTCGACTCGCGCATCTCGACTCGCGCATCTCGATCACGTCCGACAGTCTCATCGTGTTGCTTTTTGTGTCAGAAATCGACCCCGCTTCGATCTTGCACTCTGTAATTTTTTTCATATCGCCTCTCGACCGTTCCTATATTCCCTCTTCTCTTTTTCTCCCCCCCCGAATTTCTTCCTGTTTGTCTTTCTCCTCGCCGTCGCCATCATTCCGGCTCTGATCATTTCGGTAGCCACGGTAAATGGCATGTCGACGTTTTAATTCGCCAATTGCGCCTGACAGATTTTGCATTTCCACCCGAGTGATCGACCCGAGCGATGGTCTCCTCGTCATCTGTTTGCTCCTCTTTCTCTCTCTCTCTCTCTCTCTCTCTCTCTCTCTCTTTCTCTATCTGGCAACAGTTTTGGATCAGTACCTTCGAATCGTCTCCGCTCGCTCTGTAATTTACGATTTTGGCTCATGCTCCCATCGAGGTGGAGTAATGACAGGTCGATCGGCTCCGGGCTACCATCTTTACCGGTTTCCGATTGCCTCGTCCCTTGTGTCTGCCTTACGTCGCCACTTTCGATTCCTCGCGTTACTCCGCGACGACGATCGCTCCTGGGTCAGGTGATCTTTGACGGGTTTTGGATTCTGAATTGGTGGACCACCGATGAAGGACTCACTCGTCGTCGTCCTTGACACTTCTGTCTGTATTCAATTTCGGTGGACGAAGATACTTCGAGAACGACTTGGTAGACGTATGTATCGCCGGAAATCATCTCAGAGAATTCATTCGAGTAGCGAGAGCGTCAAAATTTTCAGTATGCAAGTGTGTTAATTATAGTGATCGTCAGTTTTAATCTTTTTTTTTTGCAATTTAGAAACATCGCGAATGCGTAAAAATTACGAGATACGTTTCTCAGTATCGTTATCTTTATTATATTAATTGCAAAACACTGATTCCGAATATTTCGACAAAATTCGCTTCTCATATATTTCAAAGAATCATTTATTTCCAACGAATCTATGCAAAATATTCGATTCGTAAAAGGACCTTTGCGATTTGAATACGCGATTTTTGTGATTTACGCATTTACGTTTCCACTTCAATATTTACTTAATCGGAGGAATGTATCGGTTTTTACGATTCGTGGAAAACTTTCGTTTCTCTCGGACTCGATGGCATTCCCAACGATCATCGGCGAGCGTCGAGGAATTCGTCATGCTTCCCAGCCTTTTTACGGATCTTTGGTGCCGAGATACGCGACACCGGAGAGTCGTGTAGCTACGTGTCAACCGTAGATTACATCCGTAACATGTCATCTGATGACAATAATTCCCGTGACATCCCATCCAGTTACCTAAAACTGCTTTCGGCTCATCACACACGAATATCTTAACCGCAAAATTTCGTTTGTGAACTTTTGACATACATACTAGGAATTTCAATTCCGAAAATACACGTAACTTTTATTGTTGATATTTCAACGAAATTAGACGATTTATAGGACAATTAAGACTTGCTGCCAATAAACGCCGAACACACGTGTTTAACAAAACCACGAAGAACGTTTCGAAAGTGGTATAGGTTATTACTTGTCATCCGTTCGCTGAGTCTCGTCCGCTTCGCTTATCGATACCGGCCGATATTTTTTCCGGTCGCCGATTGAGAATCGCCAGGATGTGGATTCTCTGGGCTCTCGCATGGCTCGCTCGCCGACGCGCAACTCGCTCGTAAATCTCGCGCCGCTACGACGGCAAGGAGGCGGTTTCGCGTTCCTAAGTTGCCTCTTCCTCCATCGTGGCTATCGTAAAGCTGCAGCCGACCGGGCTCCTGTAAAATCCCACTTGATTCCCCGTTCGCGAGAGGCCGGGTCGCTGCAACCGCTTCCGTCCGTTGCAGCGGACGTAGGGCCGCGAACACGACACGGGTTGCAACGTGCGAAATTGGCCTCCACGGTGCGAAACGCTTCTCAGCGCGGCGAGACGCGTTTCACCGCGGCGATCTCCGTCGCGCATTCAACGCGAGGTGTGATTTACCGTTTCCACGTCCGCGCCACGACGACGATCTCCCCCTTGGAGAGAAGAAGGAGCATTCCAACGTTGGCGAGCCATAAAGCGGCCCTCGACCGCGAAAACTTTACTAGCGAATAGCAGATGCAAATCCGGAGCGCGCGGAGGCTGAAGTTCCCCCCGGCTGCACTCGCGCAGATCGTACCGCGGAAACGACACTTGTACGTCATCGATCATGATTAAGAAAGTCTTGTATGCATTCCGACAGGCAAATACTCCGCTAAGCCAAGATTTATCTTGACACTATTGCGCTATGCACCGTGATCCGGACAGTGTCCCGCGCACTCGAACATGATAGTTTGGTCGGGAAACACACGAAGCACTTTATACCGCGAATAATTTACATACCGAGAGGTAAATCTCCCGTCTTACAGAGATCATGGTATAGAAATTCTAGGACTCGTGACAGAATTTCTAATAGCAGATCCACCAGTAGAGAACGCTATTGCGATACAGGATGTTCTTATGACTCTCGGAGCTCACAAAGCAGCGGATAAACTCACGTACCAAAATGCAAATTCGGAGCAGAGCGCTGAAGTCTCAATCTCTCGTGGATTGTTCTCCCAACGTGACACTTGCGCACTACGGGATCGTGATTCAGGAAGTCTCTCCGCGACTCGCGGGGAAGTTATTCTGGTAACGAGCCGTAAAGTAGCGCTCGACCGCAAGAAGTTCGCCAGATGTGAAAGAGGATGCAAATCCGAAGCGAGGCCCAGCTCTCTTAATTTCCAATGGATCACCTCCTCGGAACGATGCTTTCGCATCGTAGACGGTAATTAGGAATTAGCGACCCGGCGAAGGTGCCTCTATAATGAGTCATAAAGCATCGTTTGACCGCGAAAATGCTATCATACGGCACGAGGAAATGCAAATTTCAACCGGAGATACCCGTAGTTCTCGACTATCCTAGAAACCGTCATCGGAATCATCGGAATCAAACGACTCGAGAATCGTGACGTCCCTAATAACAGACTGCGGGAATTTTGCAGCTGATCGACATGCCGACAGCACTTGATATGTAAACATATCATCGATATTATCGGCAACTGTTACGAGCGCGCGCATGATTATATATTTTCAACTAAAACTATCTTCTATTTTCCACACGAAGAGCATAAAAAAATTAAAAAGAGTTTAAACAAATATATATTTTCACGCTACAGTTTTCTTTCTTAATTCCGCATTTATTGCATGCATGTTTATCTAATGTTTATCTATTAGTTATAAAAATTATTTAACGCGAATTTTATATATACCAGGTGCCCGATAATAACCGTATCAGTTCTCGGGGGCATCTAAAGCAGATTAAACTGAACAAAAAAATTCTCTAAATTCGCAATTATTAACGAGATATTAATGTTTAGAAAATTGGCGAATAAACGCGTATATCCATCCGGCTCACCGCTGAATGTAAGCGCGCGGCGAGCTGGCGGCCAGTTTAATCTGCTCAATCTTGAATAATCGACGACAAGCATCGTGTTAATTCTTTCGCGAAAATGACAATTTCAAGTATTAACAGATCATACAAAACTTATCGATTTATCGTTTTATATTTTTCAATATTTAATAAAATTCAGGCTTAAATGAAATAAATAAGAATAAAGTCAATGTGACCGACTCGCCGCGCGCTTGCATTCAACGGTGGGCCGGACGGATATGCGTTTATTCGCCAATCTTCAAAAATTAATCTTTCATTAATGATTGCGAATTTTGCAAAATGGTACAGGACTTTTCTGTTTAGTTAATCTGCTCTACCAGCCCATGAGAGCTAATGCGGTTATTACCGGACACCCTGTAGATATATATATATACCTATATATATATATATATATATATATATATATATATAATAGTGCACATTAAATTTTCGTGGAGATTAAAATTTTGATTTGAAGAATCATAACTTGTTCACTCTGTAATGCCGCATGCAATACGATATTATTTTGACAGTAATCACAAAAGTAGCTAGAAAACACTATCTGTTAGCACCATGACGTTAATTCAGTCCTATCGTAACTGCGAATTAGCTCTATGTCAACCTCAGCGCTCCGACCTGTTAAAGACATAACGGATTACTATTGAAGCGTGTATTTCGACATCCGTTCCGGATAATCGCGTGTCTTTTCGTCCGGCTCGCTTATGGCGACAAAATACCTAAACGGCGGTCCGGGCGCGGGCAGGCAGTTCGGGAGAAGTACGGAGCTAATAGAGTTTCGAAGTGTATCGTCACGCGAGCGCTCTAACGAGCTTAAATTTCGGTTTAAATTTGTTCGACGGGACGAAACGTAAACAAAACGAGAGCGTATACGATAGCGTGCACGCGTACACGGGGCCCGCACGTGTCAACCGCCGCCGCTCAATTCAATGACAATCCTCGTGCTTTCGAGAGGAACTTCCAAGGTTTTTGCGCACGTCGCGTGCGTTCGCGCGAACACGAGAACGAACAGTTCCGATGTCAATCTCGCGTTTCTCTCTTCTCCTGACTGACTTTTTTTGTCCTTCCATCGTCTCTCTCACCGAGAGAGACTGAAATTATTATTCCGATTAAATTCTAGCGTTACCCACGCCTTTGCTACGGAGCCGCGCTGCAACGGATAAGCGCATCGCGCGGTGCGCATACGTATATACGTACCTATGTACGCGCGAGTCGTCCGAGAAACCGGTTTCCCGTACGTTTTAATTTCACGCCGACATCGGCGCAATTCAGTTTACACGGATACTCCCCGTTTCCTAACGCGCGCGGCTCGCGAGATTAACGCACCGGCCGATCATGCGTATGCGTGCACGCGGGCGCGCGCGTGTGTGCGTTTTCGGGCATTCCGCGGGGCAAAGTGCACTGTGCGTTATGTGTCGCGTAAAATCTGTACTACGAGACCGCGCGAAAGAACGCTTTAATCCTGTGAAAATCCATTGCAATTATCTCAATGCGTCATCGCTCCTCTGCAATTATCTCTCGTGAGCCAAGATCAAAGTATAGGTAATTATATCGCGGTGAGAGATATGTGGCAACAAGTTCTGTCATTTCGAATATCGTCTCTTTGTTTTGGTCACTTGTAAGTTACGAGTCGCGTATGCGCTACGCGTACAGTTGATTGACAGACATTTTTATGAAATAGATACTACCGGTATTTATCTTTTTCGACGGAGTGTCAAGGTTTTGCTGTTCATTATCTCGGTTGGAGCACGTTACGACGAATAATAACTTCATTCTACAAAGTGTCATCTCTGTTATGATTACTCACAGATTGCGTTACATGTCATACAAAATTCACGCTTTTATAAAATGTAAGTATACCGGCAATTATCCCAAGAGAGCAGCGCGATAATGATCTCAATAGAGCACAGTACACGGAAATATTGGAAAATTATCCAAGAATGTCATTTCTATTTTAATCACTCGCAGATTGCGTCCGGCACTTATACGTGCCGTAATATGAATGAGTGCGAGAGAGAGAGAGAATTATATTATGATACAAAAATTATTGATAATTATCCCGCGACGTAACATCTGAGTGATCAGATAACGCTATACATTATGTTTCGGTTTATAATTTCGATTATAAGTTTCATTATAATTATAGTTTCTATTTATAATCAAAGTATTTGTTTTTTATCGAATCTCACAAATTGCATTTTAAACATTATGACTACAACTGTTCGATTAATATTAAACGTCATGTTTATTAATTATTAATTACAAAGCATTATTTAGCGCGTGCTGTATTTGTGATTTATGATTTAAAATTTTTAAGCGATCGACATTTTTTAATCGCTTTGCGGTTTCACACGAAATGTTTTAACAAACTTCCGTTCACAGTGACGAGTGTCCAAATTTAAACGAACTGCACCATTTTGAACGACGATACAGTCTTAGTCTTGACACCATCGAAAATCGATCGGCTATCGGCGTTAAAGTTTCACTGCTTTCTCACTGATCGACGCACACTATCGATTAAAGAACAGTCCATCAGTGTACTCCGATTTTTCACTCGTTGATCCAACGAAAGCGTGATGATCATCTGTGGCGAGTCTCGTAGAAATCAGCAGCGAGAATAGACTGGAATTGATTGCGATCGATGCGACGCGTCGATAAAAAAAATTGTCCATTAAGAAACTGTGATTCGGCCTGTCAATAGCGCCGAAATTTCAGACTGGGACACACTTGCGGAGAAGCGTACAGCTACAGTTTCAGTTCAGCCGCATATATTTAACATCATTTTTGTGCGGTAGTTTATCTCAAAACGTCATGTTAAAAAGTGCGACAGCTGTACGGCCGCAGCCTTTGACTTCAAGCGTCTTTTTTTTTCACTAGAAGAGCATCACATATTCGAAAACTTTCGATATTTCCAATCAGTTTGAATATTTCTTTTTCGGAAAAAGATGCAATCGGAGTTCGTTAGTGTCGACAAAGTGATAATTACTCAATTGACTTTGTCGACACGTAACGAACTCCGATTGCGGTCGTCCCTCCAAATTGCCTCCTTGGCGGGTCGATTCTCCTTGCGAGAGAGCAGATCTTCTCTTTCTTCTCCTCCTCCTTCAGCGTTTCCGTCCTCTTCGATGTAGCGAATGCGTCCGACGGGACTCCCATCAGGATTTACATGTTACTGCGCAGGTATCTCACTTTAGGTACCGATATCTCGATCCGTTGCTCCGACGTCGCTTAACATCACTCACACCATACCGAGACACTTTCGATGCACTGTTCGTCGTTCAACTCTCTGCTCTCACTCGTTGTCACCGTCCTCGTTGATTTTCCATTTCATCACGATTTATTGCGCGACTGTATCTTGCAATCACCGTAAAACTGAAGCGTTTTATTTATTTATTTATTTATTTAATCCGCGGACACGCAAAACGATTAATGCCCGTTGTCGCCCATGTTTTACTTCGAAGATCGATTTATCATCGCGTACGCGTGAATAGAGGATTATTCTTGGTTAGACGCGATCGTTTTTAAGATAATCATTATGTAACGCGGCGAGAATTTGAAAGGTCTCGATTCGCGTCAGCGTTCGCGAAAATATTCTTCGGTATGGACTTCGTCGGGTTACGTGTCGGGTGCCAAAGTGTCCGAAGCACCTATTCGCAGAGAATGTCACCGAAGTTAATGATCGTCTCTGGCGGTCGCTGTCACGTCTGGAGGTAATCCAAAAGTCAAAACCGCGGTCTCGCGGCGAACGGTTTCTCGACGAGCGTTCGTCCCGTTTCGGAGTGCAGCTGATCTTGTTGCGCGCGCGAAACAACCGCGTGTCTATCCAGCGAGCGTCCAAGTACGGTATGTCAAAGTCCGGTCATGTCGTTGTGTCACGTAAACGACGCGTGTGTACCGTAGACATGTCGCGGATGTCTCGTGTGACGTACCGTCACCTCGCGGCGAAGGGACGATTTCACGCGGCTCGGTACGGTACGGAGCGCGAGTGTGTCATACGTGCGTGAATTCGACGTGTCAACTCACCTGCAGTATGTATCCTCGCGTGTAATCCTCGTGGGTCCAACCGAAGGCAGCTAGAATACGTGTCACTTGCGCGGGGGGCAACTGGTTGAACAACTGATCGAGCAAGATCTTAAGGCGTATCGGCAGTGCGCGCGAGCCGTAGAGTACGAGGGATGCGACGTCAAACGCGGCCGTCGGCTCGACAGTCTCTGAAGCCGGTGGCCTCTCCTCCTTCTCCGCGACTTCGCCACCACCACCGGCACAACCACCTCCACCACCGCCGCCGTTACGGTCCCCACCGGGGGTACCGCCGCCACCACTACCACTGTCACTGCCACCACCACTACCGCCACCTCCGCCGCCGCCGCCGCCGTCGCCGTCACCTCCGCCACCCCCTCCTCTACTTCCTGTACTACCAGTCGCTGGTGCCGTCATCGTCGTCGTCGCGATCGTCGTCGCCGCCACCGTCGTCGTCGTCGTCGTCGTTGCCGCCACCGTCGTCGTCGTCACCGATGCCGGGTGCTTTACCCTCCCTACGACGCTTTTGTCCTCCCTACCAGAACGGGGGCAGGAGACGACATCCCCACCACCCACACTACCACCACTACCACCGAGCCGCTGCTGTTGTTGAGCATGCTGCTGCTGCTGCTGTTGCTGCTGCTGCTGCTGCTGTTGCTGCTGTTGGTGGATGTTTGACAGTCGCGCCAGCGCTGAAACACAAGCAAGTGGAAAAGAGAGAGATCAGAAAAGAACCTTCTTGCCGGTAATGCACGCGTGCGTGCAAGCGCGCGCGTTATGTATCTGTGTGTGTGTGTGTGTGTGTGTGTGTGTGTGTCGGTGAGTGAATGTGGACAAACGTCCTCTGTCGTCCCTTTCTCTCCCACCCGAGTCCCCACCCTATCCAGCCCCCCTCGCATGTCCCCACCAGTGTCCAAAGCTCCGGGTACTCCCACCCCCGCACATGCTCTCGTCTTTCTCCGTTCGCGTGTCGCGTCTCCCTTTCTCGCGGTTCGATTTCTCTCTCTCTCTCTCTCTCCCTCTTTCCGTCGTTCGGTCGTCCCCTCAAGCGGTCTCGGGTGTCCCCCTGTCCCCCACCGCTTCTCTGTCCTTCTCTCTCCGGTTCTGTCTCCGGTATCGTCGAGGCAACCTAGGGTCGCCGTGGCACCGAGGGTACTTACTTACCCCCATCCGTCCTCGCGACCGGACCTATCGTCCCCCACTCCCGATCGACCCTACTACTAGCACCGTCAGCGTCATTTCTACCACTACCATTGCTACTACCACTATCGTGTTTACTACTACCACACCGGCGTCGGCCGTCGTCAGTCCGGTACCACCACTAGTGCTGTGCCACCACTATACGCCGAGTATACGGAGGACGACCGCGATGAGTCGCGCGGCGTATCCCCTCCATCCGGATTTTCTCATGAGACTCCGGCATCCATCAACCTGCTGCTGCCGCCGCCGTCGTACCGTCTCGACTTGTACGAGGACCATCCGCACGCTACCGGCGCGGCGCGGCAAGGAGAGAACAGTATTCGCAGGTATTCGTCATGATGCGATTTCGATCACTCGATTTTGACAGTACGCTTAGGGATCATAGGACTTGAAATCCGTTGAACTTAATAAAAAAATGTTGGTCATATGCTTTTCCCCCGCCACCAGATTAAAATAATGAAAATTATGTTACATGTATGTTACGCAAATAAGTATGATATACACCGTTTCATCATTGCTTAAGACGTGCATAATCACGTGGAACTCAATTTGTTTCAAACTGTATGACTGAGATTAAAGTGAGATGCATAATGCACTCCGTTGTATATACACACGATACTATCCAGAACTTAATACAGGCTACTTTGTAGTGCAGTTGTGCGGATAATCCGATGCGAGTTGCACTTTGATATTCGAGGAGAAAGTTGATGTTGCGAAGGTGGTGGACGGTCATAAGTAGTTCGATGCAAGGTGCGTTGTACAAATGAACTCTCAGTTCGTAATCGTAAACGTACGTACAGCAATATATGTTCATTTGTGTTCGAATAAAAATAAAAAATAAAAAATATATATATACTATATATATATATATATATATATATATATATGACTACATAACTCTGTTTTTATATTAGCTGTGTAGTTGTGTTATTATCACTGTTATGGACATTTCGAGATTTCCATATTTTAAAACAGTAATTACAGTGGAAGAACCGTGTAACGGTTAATTAACTATTCCACGAATGTTCATGTAACAACGGGCTCGCAAGTTCCTCATTCAGGAATGACTTCGAAATCAGGTGTATGTCGATACAGGAGTACGGTTCGTACGAGATAAAGGAAGCTCTAATTAAAGAAAATACAGATTTTACATAACATTGCTGTCCCGCAATCGTTACTGCGAAAGGGGGAGAGGAACGCAGAATTCACGCAAAAATCACCGAGAGCGCGGTACCGTGGTGGATTCCAACAGTGCCATTACATCGCGATACGATTATTTATTGCTAGTCCGAACTCTATTGAATCACGATTCCTTGCCGCGACGTTATCGAAAGTATGCGCGCGTGAGCACCGATGCATGGAATGCATTTTGTATTAACTCTCTCCCCGCTCCTCCGTCTCTCGTGCATGCTCACCCTCTCGTCTTTGAATTAATAATCGTAGTCCACGGTACCGAACGTGACGCGTGAGAGATCGGCCGGTTGATAAATCGCGTATAATAAACGCTGGATAAACGTATGACAAATCGATGTATCGTCGTGAAATCGATATAAGTATCGCTCCGGAGATTTATTGTTACCTTGGGTGCAACGTTCCTTAATGAGGCAAAAGCGGATCATCGGCCGCTCGTCGCCTCGTAAGTCGCTTCGCGCTTAGTCCGCGTCGCGTTATGGCAATCGTGGCCGGGGAATTGCGCGCACTTCGTGCGCTCGGCCGCGCAAAAGAGAAAAAAAAAATAAGAACGTCGACGCTTTCTTGGACACGGTGTCGAACGTATAGCGACGCAGGTTGTGGTGTGCGCGCACACGGCTCATCGTGTCGTCGTGGGGAACACCTATCCAATACCAACGGGGACCAGCAGCGGACGCTTTCCCTCTAGAACCGTCACGCTTTTCGCACCTGACGATTACTATCTCGGGACACGAAAGTTTATGGATCTCCTTATAGCCCCGGCGGACTTGGCGCGGACGCGCAGATCGTATCGCGGATCGCAGCGGCGGCCGCGGCGGCGGCGGCGGCGATTGTATTTCGTATACGACGAAAACGCTAATCGAACGTGTTGCGCGCTAATGCTTCTCTCCTATCTGTTTCTTCGTTCTCCCTTCATCAGTCTGTGAGCTCCACACTTGTCGGACGGGATGATCGAAAGTGTCTATCGCTCGATGCGATTGACATTCATCACACAAATATGTACGAACGATAAGAGATTGGAGTAATTAACGTAGTTACTTTTTTAGGAAGGACACTGTGATCGTCTTTTATCAGGGAACCGTGATGCATATGCCTATACAGGTATAAATTATTGTAAAGCGTTTATTCTTCGGTTTCTTACGATTTAAGTCGGTCGATCTTTTCATAGCCAAAATTGGATCATTAGCTATTTTTGCAATTTGTTAATTTTTATTAAATTAAATCTGTGGAATTTAATAAAAATAATACTTGTATGTAAAATTAGATGAAAAGTTGTACAACTGCTGTACAAAAGAGGAAAGGAGAAAAAAAGAATTTTGCGACAAGTCTGTTGTTTTCTTTTTAAAACAAGGTGAACAAGATTAATCTAAAAGCTTGATTGTGATTTGAAATCTCAAACAGATATTGTGATCGTTTCAGATGACTGAGTATTAATAATGACTTGGAGAGTATTCTTTTTTTTTTTCTCTTCGAGACGAAGGATTTCGGGGGAGAGCCCGACAGATAAATCTCTCATTGCGTGCCGATGGGAAAGTCGTCGCGGCCAGGATCCATTACGTGATTTCTTTCTGTGCGATCGATAAGATTTGAGGGGGCGGCGTGGTACCGCGCCGCGTGGCGGCGACGATGGGCCTTTTGCCAGCGTGATTGTCGTTATAGGTGCCATATCGAGGGGGTCCCTGCGAGCGGTCCCGAGCCTCGCGGCCGGGCCCAGCGTGGGATCAATAAAAACCAAGGAGTCATCGCGATTGGGCGCCACTTGTCATTAATGACTATCCGGTTTTTCGATTTAATTAAAACGGCGATGACGATCTTGCCACCTAAATGCCGGCCGTGGCGAACAAGCCGCGCCGGTCATTTAAAATGAAAGATCGCGACTAGATAAAGATAAGGATCAGACGCGCGTAATGATCCTTCCGTTGCTCTAAACGTACGGTCGAAAATCGCTGACGATTGCCGATATCGATGTCGGTTTCGCGTTCGGCTTTAAATAAAATCATTAATTAGACGAACGGATTCGGAGCGCGCATTTCAACGGTGTAATCGATAATCCGTATTTTGCGCGGACAAGATACCGCAGGAGAGAGAGAGGCACCACAGTGCCGCTGAATTACACATACATAACCACGCGCGCGGAGAAGCGGGAGAGATACGTTGAATATAAAAACAAATCGCGTCAGTCGGTGGCGTACGAAATCGCATTTCCCGCGGCAGTGATAAACAAAACAGAATTATCTACGGACCGTCGCTATTTACCCGATCCTTGTTTTATTTCCCCTGACAGGCGCGCGTTGTTTTTTGCGTAATACCGGGTGCACGCGGTCGAAGCCGGATTCGCGGGCGCGCGTGTGTGCGTGCGTGTGCTTCGCACGCACGCGTATGTGTGGGTGTGTGTGTGTGTGTGTACGCGCGTGTGTCAACGAATTTTTCCGCGAGCACGTCCGCATATCGAGGGGACGGTAATCCGATACCGAACGACGTCCCCGTGTGCGCTTGATTTGCGCGATATAAATGAAAATTAAACGGATCGCCCGTTCGCTTTTGTTCGCGGTTAAATTAACGGGTTCGAAAAATTTGCATCTTCGCGATCATCGTGTGTCATATCGGAACTACGCATGCTACGTTATGTATTTTAATTCGTCGAGGATATGAGAGAATATAATTTTTGGGGAGCGTTTTTTTTTCTAAAAGCCAAGATAAAAGGTTGATTTAATGGCAAATGTGTCAGCTTATCATTACGTTATCTAATCATGAATATATTTTAAATTTTCTATTCTTCGGTTTTTTGTTTTTCTAGAATTAAAAGATGTAACTAATTTTTTAATTCATTTCCGTGTGACATTTCGAGAGAGCGTGTCTTTCGTTCTTTCGCGATTCCAGTCCAAATAACAGAGGGGAAAATGCGCGAATCAAGAAAAATTGCCCGAGGCAGTCTAATCCTATTTCCCGAAGCGACGCGATGGACGAAGCTGACGAATTATCCGCCGTTATTTACTCAGTTTCTCGTTTTTTACCCCCCCCCCGTTCCCGTACGTTACACATTTCCATTTTCCACAGTTTCGAATCTGAGAAAATTTCAAAAGCCGTTCTTTCACGCAGTTATTGCGCCAGTCCGTTCCGTCGAAGAGAGTCGAATAATACAACCAATTCCGTCTAAACGACAAGGATTGCTGTTTCCGCACGATGAATACCAATATTCGTGATCGTTGAGATACGCTCGCTCTTGAGTAAAATCTCTTCCCAGACAAACACGATTACACCGGGCGATATGAATGCTCTTCCCTCCCTCCCTCCCTCCTTCCCCTCCCGGCATAGTATTTCCCTAACTACTCGAGAAACCGATGCCCCTGGCGAATGCCCTTCGACATTTTCGCGGAGAGCCAACACTACCGCGGTTCTATCGACAGTTTTTTTTTTTTATACGGATGTACATCCCGCGGTGTTTACGGGGGCGGCTTTCGACCCTTTTCGAAAACCGAAAGCCTGACGGTCGGTCGATCCCGGGTGCACCCGGCCACGGAATGGAGATTCGAGTTTGTACGTGCGCGCGTGTATATGCACGTTATATACATATATGTATAACCGCACGAGGACGTCCATGGTGGGATGTAATATCAATACGCCGCGGAAGCTGGATAGTCGCGTCTGATTTTCCGAGCGCATCGGCACGTGGATAATGTTTTAATGGAGTTTGCGGAGTGCGAGGAGCGCGAGCGGGAGAAGGAGAAAGGGAGAGGGATACTTGGCCGGGATGGTAGAGGCCAAGGGTGAAGTCGGCACACGGTTTACATACCATTTACTCGCGCCCTGTAACCTTGTCGAACGCTTGTTTACAGTGTTGTACAAACGGCGTCGCCAGCATTCGCGATGCCGATTCCATCATAAGCTTCCGTCGTTGCGAATATTAAATAATTTTCATTCCTTCGGCTGGCCCGCGTCTTCTATCATTCATTGATTTGTTATTTAATTTTTTTGAAAGTTACAGAAATTAATTTTTTAATGTATCTTCTTTCAATAGTGAACGATTCTCTCTCTCTCTCTCTCTCTCTCTCTCTCTCTCTCTCTCTCTCTCTGTGTCAGAATTTTTTATTCAAATATTTTAGAAATTCAACATTAATTTAAAAAATGATGATGAATATGTTAGAGTATATTATATTAGAAATAATATGTTAGAATGTGTGAGAAAACATTTTATATAAGGATATCTTTTCCTTCGGAAACTCACATAGTTTAAGGGAACCAACACGCGATTTACAACTATAGGAGCGACGTCGCGTTTCAAACTGGAGGCTCGCGGTCGAGTCCGTGCCAACGCTATTGTGATTTATGACCCGCGTTTATAATGACACTTTCAATCCGACGTCATTCGTCCCTTGGCGGCGGCGGGCGGCTGAAGATTATACCGTCTGTGTAAAGTATGTAAGCAAGAAGTCACTTATTACGTTGTTAGGTAAATTACACGGATGAAGTTTGCGTAATCTCCGTACCACGGACTTCCTTCGGCTATGTCAAACTCTCCCTCGTCTCTTTTGCTATATTTCCTCTATTCTCGTCTATTCTTCCGAGTAACTCATAAAGTCCGGGCAGGGAAAGGAGAAGAGTAAAAAGTATAAGTGCAAAGTCGGACGATTCAATTGGAATTCTCTCTCGATTCATCCTTACATATCTATGAGGTTGGAAACAATATTTTGCGATTTTTATTTTCAGAATTGGGGAAGACATCAATGCGTGGAGTTTTCTTAACCCACTGCCATTATTCGCGACTCATCGACCTACTGAAGGCGTAATCGAATATCAGGTTTCGCTTACGCATCGACGGTCTCCGGACAAATTGCCTTTTCGTCCTCGCGTGAGACTTTATGTCTTCTGCCGCGCGGACGCCATTTCGCAACAGTTTCGCTGGAAACGAGACGTCGGTTATTACGTAAAAGTTGGCTCATAGTCAGCCCTGACACGATCCCTCGCGCAACGGGGATCGATCGTGCTACCCGATCGCCGTTTTGCGAGAAGGTTAACCAATACCGGCGCGCCGAAGGGACCCCCACGAAGGACCGCCGCGCGCGACCGGCGCGGCGGACAGGCGGCCGGCGGCCACCGTTACCCTGTGTCGCAATCGTTCGCACGAACGTGTAAAAGACACCGGGCACGACAAGTGACCGTTGTGTCCCTCCCCGAGAGACAGATAAAGATCTACCAGGTGTCCGTGAGGAGAACGTTATCTCTTCCGTCGTTGTATTTCGGCCGTGTATAAGCCCTGCGCGTTGCGTGTTTCCTGCCAATCTCGCCCCCTCCGATGATGCTCTTTTACTCCTCTCTAATTTGTACGTTCGCTTTCTTCGGATTGCAGGACGTAAAAACGCGGGTTTCGTTACGCAAATGTACCACCTGCGCTGATTGAACTTCGAATATAGCTCGTGATATAACGATTGTATCCTTTACTGAAAATAAGTAAAGCGATGAACAGGCGATCGATATAAGCAATCTGATAACAATCAAATCGCTCGGATCCGATCTTCCGTGTCGATTCCTGGTGACGTATTTCGAAGGAATTCCTGCTTCAGGGTTATCGCGAGCTGCCGCGCACCTGCTGCTCCTCGACACTATTCGAGTTGCGTTGCGGCGAGGCGGTCGCTCAGAAACGAAAAAAAAGGAGCCGCTAATTATGAAAACTATCATTTGTTACCGAACGTGGAACGGTCGTCTTCTCCGCATGGGGCACTCGACGGGCTTTTTCGGGCGTCGTTAGCTTTTTTTTCACGCTTTTTATGAACGCGTAATCGCCTTTTTATGAACTCTATTATTCAGCATGCACGAAGTTGGATCGTTCCGATGATTGATGCACATTATCAGGATCAGACACATTTAACAAAAATTACATCGACAGGTTTGTCTCTCCCTATATTGCTTACCTGTCTCTATAATTTTCGCGTTTTTAACTTATTGTAAGGAATAATCACCTAGTTTTTTTTTTATTGCGTAAAAGATCACCTGGATTGATTTTTACACCCTAATTGAAAATCACTATTAACTACATATTATGTATTATTGATCGTTCTACAAATGTATTTGAAACCTTATACTTATATTTACTTTCAATATTTCCTGCAAAAGAAAAGGAGAAGAAAAAATAGGTATTCTCGACCAATAAAGAATACTACTGTGACTACTGAACGTCATTTTCTCCAGCTGCTGAGGTGTAAAAATCTCAGATTTAAATAACTTCTATCATAATAAAGCGAAAGAGCGATTTTTCAACGACGAGAGTCAGAAAGATTTTCCTTCGTTCTAAAGTGTCATTGATTGATGCGTAAACATCGATCCCGAATCTACGCTCGTAAAATATTTGCTCAAGGACCTCTGCAGGAATTTCGTTAGCGCTTCTTCAGCCTTACCGGGACAATGCTGAGAAGACACGCAGGCGCCGATGACCGGCCGAAATTTGCATGGTTCACCCGGTTCGTTCCTCTTTTCACACATACACACACATATACACGCACGCGCCGTGGGTGAGCCTGCGACAGGTTTCCTTTAGCTACGCTAGTGATACTTCACGCAAATCCTCCCTTCGTCTATATATCTCCGTGGCGTTCCTCCGTGCGGGTCAACGTATCTTCCCTCGGATGTTGAATAGCGCGGACAATGCAGTCACGGCGCTTACTGAAAACGCGTCACGCCCTGCGACCGAGGGTGCTACACCGTGGAAACATTTCACCGGACTTGATCGTCCGATCTCGGGAGATCGCTTCGCTCGAAGGTACCGCTTGTCTGACCGCTGTGTTTTGATATATGGAGTATATACGTAATCGAACGGCGATTTAGATAGACGGAAACTGTTCTTTAAAAATAAATTTTTATTGGAAATAAAATTATGTTTTTAAGAAGTATATTAATCTTATAATGCACGAATGTATTCATTTTCTTCGTGTAATTTTATTAAATAAGACGTGGAGAAATATTTTTTAATGGATGGCAATACTTTCCATCTTATTGTTAGAAGAAATGGAATTTTTTTTCTCTCATGCTTGATCGATTATAAACTTAGCAATAGACGATGTCTCCTGAAATTTCGATCACGAAAAAATTAACAAATAAAATATTATAGTAGAGAAGGAAAGGAAAATTGAAAAATTTGTGACTGAAGAAACGTCCGCTGTGCTGAACGTCTCTGTATAGCTCAACTTAACGGATTTATGGTCCCTCTTTTTGTATACCATCTGTAACATCGATAATTCGATCAAACACTCCTATACCCATAGGATTTTCGCGTCGCTGTTTTTTTTTTTTCAAGCGCATATTGTTGGCGCAACGAATCCGCGGGGTCTCTGTAGACCCAGCGCGATTACAATCGGTTTTTCGCGCCTCCGCGTTTTTGCACAACGTTCGACGAATAACAGGACGATTTCCGGTTACTCCCGAGGACGATCGTTCTGGTAGTTCGCGGAAAATTCGCCGAAAAAAAAGAGCGGCCGCGGGAAAGCCGACGCGCTGCCGGCTTTCGTTTCGCAGCGAGGGAAGGGTGCGGGTGGGATACGGCGGCTCGCGAAATCCAGGGTTATTTTCGCGCGTCGGCACGCCGCGCGCGCTACGAAGGGGATAATTCTTTAATGGACGTGTAACGCGAGAGCTCGTGCGAGTGTGCGTGCAAAATCATTTTTGTTCTTTCGAAGTTTTCGGATACAGAGAGATATCAGCTGGCCATCACGTAGATCTCCCCCCCCCCCACCCCGTGAAACAACGCATTCAGTCAATTCTCTTTAAGATCTTTTTCAACATCGTGCTTGCAATATTACGAACAATCACTCACGACATTTTTCCCTGTATGCTACGTATGAGATTATAATAATTAGCATTCTATATACTTCTATGGTCAAAGCGGAGGATTTCGCGCGGGTCACCGCGCGCTCGGCTCGGCTCGACTCGGCACGGCTCGACATCAGGTGTACGATTATATCTCTTCGCGAATCACGGCTGGCCCGTTGCGCAAGGCGGTCGCAGCTTCGACACGAGCTGATCATTAATTTTACAGTTGGATTAAGCACGGAGCATCGTTGGAATAGAGAAATAAATCGGGCGATAGTTCGCCCGAGCGCTATTGTTCTCGCGCCGTTCTCTCGTAAACTATAAGCCAGAGGAGGGCGATTAATTGAAGACATTATACCGTGGCGGGTATAATATTGATGGCGATATAAATAATGTAACACCGAGGAGATTTGGGAGGAACGTTGATTCCGCGTTGAACATCGATTTTCGGTCGCGCTGGAAAATTCAACGATAATCGGCAGCGTCTCGCACTGCTTCCTCTGTCTTTCCTCTCTTTCTCTCCGTTTTCCGCCCCGTCGTAAGAAAGCGGCGCTCGTTTACGAATAAGAAAATCCACGCTCGAAAATCGCTCTGCGGTTTGGAAAGCGTGCCGACGATGAATCTTTAAAACGAGAGGACGTTGCGGCAGCGCGGGAAAGACAATGCATCGCGCTGCGCTGCGCTGCGCCGCGCCGCGCCGCGCCGCGCCTCACCTCGCCTCGCCACACCGCGCCGCGCCGCGTCTGTGCCGATGCAGGTATATGGCCCCGCGGCTCTATATATCGGGCCCCTCTTTCTCATCGCCGGAAAGCCGACGATTAGGCCAGTTTTGAAACGTAATGTAGCCGCCGTCACGAGGCCATTTGTCTTGCCGCGCGTCGGTGGACGTCGCGCTGCGGGATATATATTCTGTCTCGAACTGAAGGAGCCGGATAGGAGATAAGCGGGAGAGAGAAAGGTATAGAGGGAGAGAGAGAGAGAGAGGGACCCGCAAAATAATTGTTCGCTCGATGAGATGAGGGGCCTTAACACTCCTACGGGTCCTACGACCCAGGGCGACCCAATTCGACGTACTTTTGTGATCCAAATGGGATGAGTCAACGATTGATGCTCGGTGCCGTGTGGCTCCTATCGATTCTGCCGCCTGTGTCGATGGCTTTTTCGATCTTTCGGCCGCCGTCCATCCCCGAAATCATTCTTCTTTCGAGAAGAAGTCGTCTCTGCTTTTTTTTTATCGCGCCGGACCGCGTTCTTTCAACGAGCTCTGCAAATGGCACCTTTTTGCGGTCGCGAACGGGCACCACTTGGCATTTCGTGTGTTGCGGATGTCTTTTCAGACTGTGACGAGCAAATTGGGAATTGACTGACGCATTTTGTTACATTTTAAGTGATCTTTATCTGTTCGGCATTCGTGACTTTGATCTTTCAGAGATAAAAATAATAATCTAGTAATTAATATTTTTTCTAATCTCGTATACATATAATGTATTTAAATTTTATATATATACAGTAATACGATTAATTTTTCTAATCGAAAACAAATGATGTAATGTGCACTAAAATACGGTTTAAAATTTTGTCGCAACTATATTGCCAATAATTTATCGGATATCGGCGCGCACGTCGGTTCAACAAGTGCCGTTCGTACACGGACGCGTATGGAATTCATCGATTCATCACATATCAACTGTTTTTGCTCTTCCGGGGGCTTCCGCTTTCATCTCATTCTTCGCTTCCTTCGTTTTGCTCGTCGCACTGCTCTCGCGATCGGTCGGTCGGTCGGTCGGTCTTTTTGCTTCGCGGGTTCGCCGTCCACTTCTTCTTCCTGCTCCTCGTCCTCGGGGAGAATCCCGTGAGACGCGAAGGATTAAAAACCCACGGGCTCGTATCACGGACACGCTTGTTTCCCGAAAAGCGAGCCAATCAACGGCGCGGACGACTCTTGACTTGGAGTCGAGAGCCCCGTTTAAGCGACACGGAACAGGTTGAGCCGCATGGCGCGGCGCACACACAAGTGACGAGGAGAAACACGAGGCACATGTAAAGATAAATGTGAGATAAAGAAAAAAAAGGAGAAATAGGTACAGGACAAGGTTGTCTGACAAACGCGACAGACGTGTCCTGTCGTGCGAGTCCTACGTCGCGAGAAAGACCCACGGAGAGGGTCTCGGGGCTTTGATGTGACCGCCACAGCGGACCCTCCCGTCTCCCCGGATGACGAATCAACCATGCGAGATGGTCGTTTGACATTTTCACTACGGGGGACGGGCTATGATAATAATAGGTTTAACTCCGTCCCGGTCAGATCAGCGCGCGAGTTTTCGACCGCATGAAATTGTCTGAAAACTAACCAATGCTGTGTGTCCCCGTCGTCGTCGATTTTTCCGGACCCACGGACCTCGACCGATCGCGTATATGTTTATCCGGGTAAACGGATTCTCTTTCGCTGGTGTTCCTGAGCAACGTAGCAAAAACAAGGAGCCAATCCCTCGTAGAAAAATAAATCGGGCTGACTTGAATGCCGCGGCAGGTATATGTTTGACCTTGTCGATCTCGTGCTCGCTGTCCGCTGCCAATATTTATCCTTTCGCAAATATTCAGGATATAATCAACAGCATAAGAAATGATTTCATAATTTAAAATAATTTCCTTTGCGATCAATTATCGAGATTATTATCGAACTTGGCAGTGGCATCTCGAAAGAATATCGGACTTATATCCGTTCGAATAGATGCGAGTGAGAATACTACGCGAATAGTCAAGAATGCATTTAATAGTCATTGGAGCATTGCGATAAATAAATGAAATTTCGTAGCTGCCTTTCCGGAACCGTCGACGGCGAAGTAAAGTCATGCCGTATAAGATCCCATTATTGCGGCCGTAACGAGACTCGCGTTCTCCCGTCAATCGTCAGGCCCCGTGGCGCAAAAAACGATAAGAGCCTCGCGCATCGATCGAGGCGGCGCATCGCCGCCGGGGCGCGCGTGTGCGGCAATTAATATCTATTATAGCGGCGGAAGCGAGAGGAGCGGCGTGTGATCACGGCCGGGGAAGGACGAGAGGCGCGGATGATGTGCCGATGACGTCACTGCCGGTCAACTACAAGTATTTCGCATTAGCCGGCGTCCCGCCCCACCCGTCCCGCGAATCCCCCGGCTAATTAATTGGGTTAAAAAGACGTTAGAGGCGAATTGATCGGTCCATTCAAAGGATCGGGCGCGGGCATCGACGAGCGTCGACGAGAGATAAAGTTATTATTTCGCTCGTATCAATTTCGTACGCCTGCGCGATCGCGTGCCGACGCGCTATATCCGCCTTATCGTTTCAATTTGCTCTCTCGCGTAGAGCCGGGCCTCGCGCGCGCGCGCTCCTGGGAAAAACAGTCGTTCGAGCCGCGGCTGTTTCCCGCAGTAAGTTTCGTCTCCGTCCCGCGATCTTCCCTCGATCTTCTTAATAGACCCCCGGTCCAGGAAAGTGGACGCAAACCGTTCTCGTGTGTGTGAAGCTAAACGAGGGCTACGAGTCTCTTTCTCTCTCTCTCTCTCTGGAAGGATTTATGGAGCTCAACTGATGAACCATTTAATTTTCGTTCCATCCAGTTGGTTACGAAGCGACAGCTAATTGCTACATTATAAATTTGTCACGTTTACAATAAAAATGGAACATTCTAATTTTATTAGGTTTAATAGAAATATCAATATCCCTTTTTCAGATCATTTCTCTCGCATTGTAATAAAGCCGCGTATACGTCTACAATCATCCGTTTACCTCTCATTCTGGTCAATCGGTTTCCAAGACTCGGGCGGCGAAACGAATTAAGTAAAGCATGCTCACAAAATTACCGGGGTAATCCGCGAAGGCAAACTTTCGAATTACAAGGCACGATTCTGATATCTCTTTTGAGATTCTCTCGCGCGAGTAACGAGCTAACGAAACGGACAAAGGAATTATCCGAATATTTTATTCTTGTGGAAAATCGTCCTGTATACGAGGGAAAATAGCGTGGCACAATCGGAGTCCAACGTGAAAGACCCCCCACATGCCCCGGATAATCGGCGGGCTTGCCGTTATGAATTTTGAAAAACACTGTAGCGCAAGAGGCCCTCGACAGCCTTTTGTTTGGCTGTCATCGAATACTCCGGCGATCCCTAGGGAGTCCCAGGAAAGATCGAATCACTTCGCGTAGTATGACCTTTTACCTTTTGTCTCCGTGTCATCGTCCTGATGCAAAAACAGAAACGTTCGGATCAACGACTCTTCTCTATCATCGCACACAGCATCTCTGTGATAAGAGAAAGAATGATACTTGTATAATCGTAATTAAAATGTTTTCGTTTCGGATATTCAGCGATTATCAATTACGGATTACGAATTCGTTTTCGAATATGTGTTGTTGTTAAATTAATCGCAGTCAGATTGACATTCAATTTTCGATGAAGCTGTTGCAAGCGTCTTCCATACTACTTAATAATTATATTCAATATTTGACGAGTATCAACGTACAGTATTTTTTAAATCGAGACGCGAGTGGAACGATTCGCCGTAAAGGATTCACAGGCGAACGGTGGACGATTTATTGGAGATCGCTTTTCGATCGCCAGCCGGAAGAGAATAATTCGATGGCACCTCCGGCGACTCTTGCCGCCCGGGGAGGAGTTTCGCAGGATGACGCGCGACTCGCTCGCGAGTCCCCCCCGAAGGGGGGAGAGGGGAGAACGGACAGGGGGGGATATAGAGACCTTAAGGCACAATGCGACGCCTGTGGGTAGCCATTGACAGAAACGGCCGTGTCATCCCAGCCATGATACACCCCATTGTGCCTCCAAAGGACCTTCTGGAGACTGCATTATCGTTCCTATATCTTTTTATTAGACCGCTGGTCCTGATTTCTCTCCTTTCCCCCGGCCCCCTGTTTCTCGTTGTAGCGAAGGGGAGGGGAGGGAAGGGGGAAGGGAGGGAAAGAGACATGGTGCGCTGCTGCGAGAGACGATGCTGCTGGGTATACACTCGACACCGCACCCATACACATGCCGCGATGCGTCAGCAAGAAATGGGAGCCGCATCTCCTCTCCCCGGCCGAGACTTCCTTTCGAAACTCGGCAGACACCGCGAGAGCGTAATTAATTTCGTCGGTTCTCGAATGGCGAGAAATAGATAGGAATCGATATCGGAACGATATCGACACGCGAAAACGACAATTTCAAGCTAAATACGATGGAATTCTCTCCTTTGAACAGATCACCTGATGTAGATATGTTTATAGAAATCGAATAAAACTGTGACAAAGTCGCAATATTCATTTCACGCTTTATACACTTCTCAACGAAAATTTAATCATACGGAATAAAATCCACTTTGAACGATGTACAATTTATGGTAGATTTCAGGATAGAATCCCACATATATATAATTTTATATGCCATTGTGTATTTTAACATATATTTTATTTTTTTTTCTGATTTCTCTCTTTTATATTATACGACACATATACAATAATGAATAGAAAGCGAATCGAGGGACAGTTTTACGCATGTTGAACGTTAATCGAATTTGATCGCGATGAAAACGGCTGGACGGACATCTAATTTTCGTCGAAGCTGCAACGGATATTTTTTTTATGTCAATTAAATAATTATAGTCAATATAAAGAGAGAGTATCATCTCGATAGCATCGGTACATAATTACGAAAATTATATCGGAGGATCAGAGGAGGAACTTACGCTGACATTAATGTTGACCGGCTCGAAGGATTCGATCGATCGATCGCCGAGCGACTTTTAGCCGGGCTAAAGTACAGCGCGGCGGGCGCATCACATCGCAAAGTTTCGTCGCTGATGGATGCAGCGCGCGGTCGCAATTACGGCGGAGAATCCGGCAATTACGGCGCGCCGTCGAGTGCAAAGGTGACACGCTAACGGCGGAGTGATTGATTTTAGCGAAAACGCGAATCAGGGGGCAATTTGTCAAGCCGTCGACGTTCCATCTCTCGCAACACGCGGCCACGCAGCGTGAAGATACCGATCTCCTTCCTTCGCGCGAGCGCGCGTGAACGCGCGCGCGCTTGGCTTCGGTTCGCTTCTTTCGCGCCGTATGTCGATACTCAACGTCGATATAACCCGGTGCCGGGCCGCCGGCGATGCATTTCGTCGCCGCCCCCCTCGTGCGATTTTCGAATGGACAATGCATTTCAGCGGGACGCGGCGAAATCGCTCTCTTCTCCTCCCTTTCTCGCGCGGGCGCGATCTCGCGCGTGGGAACGCGCGCGGAGGAAAAAGGTCGAAAGACCGGATCTCGATCGAAGACAACGTTCGGGTATCTCCCTATCCGATGGATCGACAATGCGCGAAAGGCGAGGAGAAAAAGTCGCGTGCGCGAGGGAGGGGGGCAGACGCGTTTCCATAATCATCGACGGTGGGCCGCGCGCTGCCGGTTTGTTCGACCATTATCGGCCGCGTCGCTGCGAGATAGAAAGGCTGATTTAGACGCGCAAAATCGTACCTATTGGCATCGTATCTTACGCGCGCGCGCGTGCAAGGGAAACACACCCTGCCCACACGCCGCGCGGCGCTTCGAATGTTCCGTTCGGATTTCACGGCGAGGTGTGCCCCGCGAGAAAGAGAGGATCGTTCCCTTTTCCGAGCGCGAGGTGAGAAATACGCGATTTGCAAACGGCGTTCGCGGCGTGTGTTTACGCAAGCTAAAACTCAGATCCTCAAATCGCAAAAACGATTTGTCTGCGCAGAGGTATTTTTTTTTTTTTTCGTGAGTACAAAGGAGACTGAGAGATTATCTCGTCGCGAGTCGAAAAGTTACTTTTCCACGCCACTGTTAAATGTTAAACGCCCCGCCGGAAAGGAGAGCAACGGATTGAATTGTTGAGAGGAGCATTTTCATAAATATAAAAGTTAAAATTATCTCGTTTGCTATTCCCTCCAGAAAGTTCTTTTTTCCTCGGCGTTTCTTTGACGTTTCTTCCACGCCGCGCCGCCGCCGCCGCCGCCGCCGCGCGTTATTCGGCGCTCTTGTAAATCGCGTTAATGAAATCTATACGTCGGGACCGCCGACGTAATGAAAGCTCCGCGTCGTTAATCGCGCCGCGTAACAAACGCTCGCGCGGCACGCATACGTCAGGTCCGGGATCGTTATCTGGTCTCCCCGGTCGGCCCGGTGTCAAGAAGTTAGTTCTCTCGATGGGGGTTGCCGAAAGAGAAAGGAACGAGGATACCGAGGGTGGCTAACTCTCTCTCTTTCTCTCTCTCCGCCGCGTGTTTTTACACTCGCTCCTATATATCGCGCCGGAACACCCCCCGTTGCCTCGCCGGCGCCCAGGTCCCCGCTATCTCGGCGAGATCCCGAGGTTTATTAAAAGACACGAAGCTCTCCGAAAGACCGAGCCGCGCTCGCCCGCGTGGGACTCCTTGATTGGGTTTTACGATCCCGGCAGCTGCTCTCCGCCGGCGATCCCCGACGTTCCGCGTTCCCTTCGCGGGCAAGTCCTCGCACTCCTCGCGCGACAGGAGCGAGGAGATTGATCGTAAACGAGACGCTTCTTCGTTTCTCTTTGGCCGGCGTTATGAGCTCGTCGTATCTCGCGTGTCGATCAAATCATTTGATGAACATCGGGATTGAGACGCGCGAGAATTCGATATGTACGACGCTAAATTGGAAGTATTTTTGCACACTGCAAATTTGTTAGATTTATTTCCTTAGAATTCGAATGTTGAATCTCGTAGGGGATTAAATTATTAGATAAAACTCAAATAAAACGTTTTGTTTCAAAATGATTTTTTTTCTTTATATTATATTTATGTTATGTTTATATGTATGCTATATGCATATATCAAGGAATTCAATAACAAGAAATTTTTTATGCGATATGATAATTCATGCTGCCGACTTGCTAAGAATGTGTCGCGGCGAAAACCGGAATATCGTGTCCCTTCTTCAGTCAGGAGAATTTATTCTCCGGATACGAGACAATCCGAGGCACGGCGGGGGAGGATAATCGGATGATGGAGAGATCGATTTTTAATGTGTAACACGTAGTCGCGCTTGTCCCCTTTGGGGCGATAATTAATGACGTACATCGTCGCGAACATAAATATCGCATATTATTACGGAGCGGGACATGCGGCTCTCGGACCGGGCCGAGGTGGCGGTGTCACATTTGAATAACACGTCCGCAAACTAGTGCATAAATTTCTAATTACAAGGAAGAGAATACTCGACCCGTTCGGCGTCGGATCGCGACCACGGGCTCGGGCTTAGTCCGATGGCTTTTAACGATCGTATAAAACGTCGCCCCGAGAAATATATATAACGCTCCACCGAAGAACTGATTTTCGCCGCGGCGAGCTCGTTCGCGGCGAAATTATGTGTCTCTCACATTAGGAAGGAACTTTCTAAATCGAAGAGAGGAACGTTAATGTCCTGGTGTAGCCAATTCCTCAGTGCATTTACGAACGGGAGAGCGCGGAGTTAAGTATATGTTTTTCCGATGCCTCTAACAATGGGGATAGCTGCACTGTTAAATAGAACGTGTCTGTATAACCGAGCGCGTGTATAGTATTATTGGAATAACGGTGTTGTCGCGCGCCGCCGCAAAAGATATCGCGCGGGTCGTAAGATCGGCGCTGACAGCGGCGGCGATAGCGGCCGATAAGGGAATTTTCATCGAGATTAATTAAGGCCAGGACGCAGTTATTGTAATTACTCCCGCGATCCGATCTCTCCTTAGGTGTATCTAATTATCGAGCTTAATCTCGGTTGATCACACACTCCGCGCAACAATACGAAGCTGAGTATGATGTAAACGATCTTATTAGTATTCCCCGGTGCGCGCCGGCACCTGCACAACGACGAAGCGACCGTAGCATACGGCTGGATATAAAAACCAAGTAACGGGTGTATCAGTAATAATAGCGCTGGTGCATTGATAATTATTATCGTCTAATGATATCCTTCTTTCCATTAACGCTACGGCAAACAAAGAACGTTGCCGAAGAATCGAAGTGTCCGCGAAATAGCCTCCGGAGAACACGGGGAAACTTCGAATAAATCCTTAAGATAAACATTCTAACGCTAATGTGGTCGGCCAGGTTTTATTTGCTCAATTAATTTATCCAATTAAATCGAATCACTGAAATCGCGGAAACCGTACGAGTCAAATCTCTCTCGAAACTTAGCTAATTTGTAGAAAAAAAATGTTTAGTAATATGCATATATTTAACAATATGATTTCTTGCGATAAATTTCCTCTTTTACCTCTAATGAAAAGCAGGACATTTTGGCAAATCTATGCTTTTAACAGCTTGATATAGATGATTTGTGAGCCGTAACGTTTACAGTTTCCGCAATCCGATTTTTAACTTGTTAATTTATTAATGTAAATGTTTGTACAAGCCGCGTGAGTGTCAGTTCCTTCGAGGTGCAACCGCATATAAATAACGTCGCCGCATTTCCGTTTCATTACCGCGCGCGCTGACGGCCGGCTATCGGGCGGCGCGGCGAAAAAAGCGCGGAATTGATTTCGCAAAGTGGACAGGTAACGCCGGCCGCGCAGCGTGTAAATCGCTTCATTTATTAATGCAACGCGCCTTTACTTTACGAGGGCGGGTTACACAACCCCATAAATAGCGTATCTTATGGAGCCTAGAAAATCCCCCCGGTGACACTAAAATGCGCAGTTTACACCCGTAACCAACATTTACGGTCTCTTTGATCGCGGCCGCCATTGACGTCTCTGTCATCCCAATTAGGACGTAATAAAGTCTCTCTCCATTTTTTTGTCGGACGCGCCGTTTTTAGGGTTGAATGCGACCGGAGATTTTTACCATCGGGGTAACATCTTCCGCAAAGGGACACGGGCACGAATCCTTTGACTGTTGAAGAAAAGAGAAACTGGTTGTTCCCCTCCGGAAGGACAATATGGGTACAATCAAGTGGGCAACATAATCGTGCCTTCGTCCCTTCGAGATATCGATTAGAGCGTTTTCTGAGTGCATTCCTGGACAAGAGTTTTCCTAAAATATAGACGTTAAAATAGACTGAATTCTTTTAGCGAAAATCAAGTCGCTAAAATCCTAACCGTGTCGTTTTAAGAAAATAAATTGGGAAAAATGTGTGTATTTTTAATTTATCAGGTATCAAATCAGAGATTTTTATTTCCCTATCCGAAAGATCGTACGAGCACCGCGCGCGTTTTGCGAAGAGCGTATATCTCACGCGAGGGAAATTATACGTAGCGGTAAAAAAAAAAAAAACCGCGACGCACACGTCGCGTTTCGAAATAACAGAATCTAATTGGGCGCGCACGTTAGACGCGGAGATCGAATCTCGCTTAAATTCCCCGACAATTTAAAGTAGACACGCGATGGGGACTTTCACTTTCAAACGGAATGGCCCGGCGATCGTGGCGCGTGTTAATTGTATTATTAATTAAGGCGAGCCGCGAGAGCGCAAGAGGCGCGAGCGACCGATGCGCCGTGTGGCGCGCGTAATTAAAGCCGCATTTCGCCGCGCGCGCGCTCTCTCTTCCTCTCCCTCTCTCTCGTTCTTCTCTATACACGCCCGCGTTGTTGATCGCGTTCGCATGCGCCGCGATCGTTTCCTGTCATTCGTCGTTGCCCGACGTGCTGCACGCCGACGTCCGTGCACGGCTATACGCAGTCATCGGTGATTTTCCGGCGATGGAACGGGAACGCGCAACACGGGGAACGAATCGCAGCTCACCGCGGGGGATCCCACGGAAAACAAGATCTCATCAAGATAGCTGGATGCTCGCACTCTGTTGCACCGACCTGACGTACTGGCCCCTGCAACTGCCATGCACCATTAACCGAGATCCAGCTAGAAGCGCCTCGTACACAAAAAGAGAGAGGGAGAGAGAGAAAGAGAGAGAGAGAAAGAAAAAAAACGAAGAAAAGGTATACAGGGAGGGAGAGGAGATGTGGCTAGTCACGTTGTAGCACGTCGAGCGATCTTCCCTTCCTCTTTTTCTTTCTGTTCCACGCGTCGTTTTCGTGGCGCTGGTCTCTTTCTCTTTCCGTCCCTTCCTCCCTCGGTCTCTTCGATCTCGCGCTCTCTGAGAAAGGCCGACGGTCGTTGAAATGGAAAATCGTTTAGGTCTCCGCCGTCGAGTGAAACGCCGGCGAGATGTGCACGGGCGATCTCGCGGAGGCGAACTCATTACGCGCACTTAACGTCTCGCGCGCTTCCTAAAACCACTCCGCTCTTTATAAGCATGGCTACGTATTGCACCGGTGCCGTGCACGCGGGCGCTTGGTTTGATCTGTTGGCTATTGATTAGTGGAAATACCTCTTTAACAGACATGAAACTTCGTTATAGTAATTGTTCGAGCAGAAGTATGCAATTTCTTGGACGGAAAAATAATCTAAATTTATCATTAATTACTTGTGCTAGAAATTTCTAACATCTCGAATATAACAACGCTTTATTCAATTTTCAAAATAAGTTGTCTATATGTACGTATTTGTGTGTAACGGGGAAGCGGAGAGAGGATCAGTTATACTCTTTCTTCAAAATACATATTACACAACAAAGTATCGTACCGCGCGGTATTAATCACGCTTCTCATCGTTTGTTACCTGCGCGGAGATGCTTCCGTGTTTTCTCGGGACCTCTCCCTTCTCCGGAATCCACAGCCCCGCGGTTCATAATAAATACCCTGTTCCCTTCTTTCTTTCCTCCTCCTCCTCACCTCCGCAGTCGCTAAAAGTTCGCGAAGCATCGTTTCCTCATAATCGCGAATGACGGATCGCGATGTAACGAGGGTCAGTCGTATAAATTACAGTCCGGCAATCTCTCTCTCTTTCTCTCTCTTTCGCATTACGTAGTACAGCGGTCACACAGGTGGGAATGTATCGTCCCCCCGATGCGCGCAATGCCTATCTCTGGCGAGAAAAGAAGAATGAGGGTGAGAAAAAAAATGCGCGACAGAGGGAGAAGGGAAAGTGGGGGTATTTGTATATATCGCTCTCGGTGTATCGGCGTATCCATCAGCGTGTCGATTCGCTTTAATTTGAGACGGGCGTCAAAACCAAGCCGATGATAGTGAGCCGCGGACTCGAAATGGATGGTTTTCACGGGGCCTGATGGTACCCAGAAGAGAGAGAAAGAGAGAGAGAGAGAGAGAACGGCGAGAGCCCGGCCGGGCGAGCGGCCCGGCGATGTTATCTGGTTCGGTGGGAGGCATCTGCCGATATGTATACAATGCCATAGGTCCGCCGGGATTATTACAGCCTTGACAAATTGCCGCGGTGAAGGCCGACCCTGGTAATTACGGGGCGCAGAGAGACGCGGATCTAAGGACCAAGAGAGAGATGGAGAGAGAGGAGAGCGTATACACATATATGCGTGTATATGTATCATTATACCGCTACATATACACGCCGATATCGGCCGCGCGGTTTTCTGTCCGCGATCGGTACACATCCCGTCTGCGATTGGCAGACCTGATTGCCATTATTGGGAAAGATTTTTCGCCTTTCACGATGCATCGCGGCGTTCGCGCTCGCCGACGCGAAATAAATACGGTCCGGCCCCGCCGTATTTATTTTACGAGCGACATCACATCGACGCGCCCAATGCAAGTGCGTTTAATTAATTTTGCTTTCACTTACGGATAATTTTTTTTTACGGAGGCGCAAGAGCCTTGAATTTATTGCAGCGAGAGGTCTCCACTAGTGAGACTAAAAATGTATAATAACTGTAGTCTCCTGTTCCGAATTCGTATTATTGGAATCGAATTGGGAGAATCAATAGAGAGTACAATTTGTTATACAAATAAAGTTGAAACAATAAAAAAAAATTGTGATATTTTTACATGCTATATATAGTTTGTGTGGGTATATGACATCGATAGTTAGCAAAATTGTCTGTTAATACATCATTGTGTGTGCTCGCTTAATTAAATATTATTTAATTACTATCTTGTCAATATCTCGCATGTTAACTCGCAGTACTTGGCATCGGCGGCTCCTTCGGTATTTACTCAACAGCACGCCTATTGACGGACGCGCGATATTCGCTCGTAAATTCGCCACGAAAGAACAAGGAGCAGCGTCGTGAGTGATCGACGAAGCGTTGCGAGGCGGGGGAGTTGTTGTTCGGCGTCAGATCGGCGCTTGGTACCCGCCGAGGGGGTCCAAGGGCGGCGCGGGGAGGCAGTGCAGAATTATTGCTCGCCGGTGCCTTCGTAAGGCCTTTCTCGGCGCTCCATCTCATACTCGAGCGTGTACGTGATCTCGTAGGACGATGGCTACCAGACTTGAATCCCGGTACGGTCGTGAT
Organism: Wasmannia auropunctata; assembly: GCF_000956235.1. Classification (NCBI taxonomy): domain Eukaryota; kingdom Metazoa; phylum Arthropoda; class Insecta; order Hymenoptera; family Formicidae; genus Wasmannia; species Wasmannia auropunctata. The sequence continues at coordinate 1,007,896 of NW_012026903.1, read as the reverse complement.
TACGCTGGATATATCACCGCCGGTCGCTGCGGGGTTCGCGTTCTATGTTTTATTCCTATCGGACGATGTAAATACGGACGTAAGATATGCGCGAGCGTGAAAGAGAGGTCCGACGGGGGGAGAAAAAAAGAATTAAAATTAATGCATCGGGGTTAATGAAGGGTCAGCAGGATCATCAGTTATTGATAGAAACGCCGGCACTGTTAGATCGTGTAGACAAGAAATCCTGGAATCGTTAGGTTGGATTTCATTTCGGCAGCGTAATTGGATGATAAGTGATATCTATTAATAATACATAAATAATAAATAGAATTTGTCTATATATTATTCTGTTTGATTCGCTAATAAAATGAAAGTCATAAATACTTGCAGGCAATAGAATAGATGGGTAAGTTGATATCTCCGAAAATATTGAAGGATTATAAATTTTCTAATAAAAATTCTTCAATAATAATATATGACATATATATATTCTTTACTCAATACTGCTCTTTTAAATACCGTGGCTTTTCTCGAAAAGTTTTCGGAAATTTCGCGATTTGGTCGAAGTCGGCGGGGCCACAAGTTTTCTACGTATAGATTATTGCCGTAATTCCACGGGTCTCCCGACGACGATTCGGCTGATGTCGGTGGCCGATCGCGAAAAAGAGAGCACGAAGGAGTGTAATTACGAGCGTCCGCCCCGAAAATGCGCGGACGTCCGCAGACGAGCCAGCCAGCCAACCAGCCAGTCAGAGCCCGGGGCATTAATATTTTCCCCGGTCTTTTCTCAGACGGTATCTCCAGCGACGACCTCGGCCCATTAGCCCACCTAATTTATGCATCATCAGCGCAACCCTTTCCCCTTCCTGCATCCATCTTTTCGACTGAAAAGTTTCTAAAGATTCTGCCTCCTTCCCTCCCTCCCTCCCTCTGTCTCTTTCTCGGTGTCTCTCTCTGTTTCTCTCGCTTTTTCTCTCGCCATTCGACGGTATGGCTCGCGTCTTAATTACGAGGAAAAAGGGGTTCCGCGTGCCGCCTTTTCAGCGCGGAAAACTCTTCCTCCCCACGCCTACGCCGTCTCTCTTTACGACGTATAATAACAAAGAGCCCAATAAACGGTAGGTACCTGTCCGTTGGATTACCGGGCCGGGCACAAAGGGCGCTATAAATTCATAAACGTGTCGTGGAACTTCTACGAGTCCTAGTCTCTCCCGAGGATCCCGCGAGTCGTGACAATAATACAATAAAACGACCGACTATAAGCGCGCGGGTTCGACTGGTACGGAGTTCTCGTGTCCTTGGTCCGTGCCCCATAAGACCATTTCGGTTTCAAAGTCCATTCTCGAGTTTATATTATTCGATAACATAAATGTCTAAGTATTTAGAAAATATTTAAAGAATACTCTGCTGGTCCCTTCTGTTAATTTGTAATTCTAACAATAACTATGAAGAAAATAATCAAGATTTATTAATATGTACTACATAGATAATATTAATGCACATGGTTTTTTACTTTAAAATGTTACGGAATCTTTAAATACTGTAATTTTTTTAACTTTTGTTTTTTTCATATTGCTTGAATGGTATATAAAAAAATTGGAAAATTGCGAAGTTTAGAAACCGTGCTACTGTTAGAATAATTGATAAATCCGTGAAAGAATTAGATAAGTCGTTAATCTGGTTTTTTCTTTTTCGTTTTAATGATGAAGGAAATATAAAAAGATTTAAGTTTTAATTCAACCATCATCGCTGCTCGTTTACAATAATTTTTAATAGAACAAATATTCGTTTCTTCTTTAAGCAAGATTTGTTGATTTCAAATGTTACAATACATATCATCTGTCAAATCAGCTTACGTCAGACATCCTATTAATTTCCTCACGAGATTACTCAGGATCGCGATAACGAGTGGGCGTCTTAATTCTTTGTTCTAGGAATAGCGCGTCGCAATGGTTTATCCTATCTACTCGGATGGCGCGTGGAGGTCGAAGGACGCCGCGGATTGGTGGATCCTGGACAGTAGCCAGGTGCGTTCCTTGTTGCCCGTGACGTCATTAATCCACCCATCGTTTTTCAAGGGAGCGCGAGGGCATTGTGTAACGGGCGGGGGATGCTACGCAGCTGCTAACAAGGACGGGTTTTGCCAACCTCCATGCCCTCTGTGTACACGTGCACACTGATATACGTTGCGCGCGTGTATATACAAATATCCTTACGAGGGATTCCACGCCCGGTAGAGAGAAATGGCGGATCCTGATTCCTGATATTAAAGTCCCTGCCTTCTCCGTCCGTCCGTTTGTTCGCTCTCTCTTAACGAAAGCGTTCCGTGATTGTTTCCTTCAGGCCTCGCACCTGTGTGTTGGTGTCGTGTACGTGAAAACACGGTAGACACACGTCTCCTTCGGAAGAAACAATTCGCTACAATTCTCCGAAGATGAGGTACAGTCGCGCGGTCGGATAATAACAGGGCAGATGTCGCGTTCCAAAATAAAATCTCAGATTTTTTTAAGGATGTAAAACTTCGAATTTACGATTTTTTGTATGATATCGAAATTCGATGTGCTAGTGATATATTTATATGAAAATTATTGAGATACAATCGATCTTCTTTGTTTCTTACTAAAGCTAGACCATGTTATCTACGCTGAAAAAATGTAAAATAATTTCTAAGAAATAATGTTTCTATAACATGTGATTATATTCCAAACTGACACTTTTCTAAAGTTTTCAAATCTTTTATTATTTCTATTCTCAAAATTAATTAATTTTTATATGATAATAAAAATATTTAATATCACAAACATCAAGACATCTGACGTAAATTTATGTGGGCTTATCCTTTATGAAGCACTTATCCTTTATGAAGCAGCGCGATATACACATCCATCGATTGTATTACTCGAAAGAAGTAACCAGCGATCATAGAGAGTTAATTAAAGCTCCAATTAACTGCGAGCGTAGCAGATTGTGAACGCGTCGCGCTACTTCAATAAACGTCGCGGAAACAATGACGGCCGAATCGTTGGCCGTAAACGTCGCGCTGATTTACAATCGATAAATCCCCCGCGCGCGCAAGCGGACTTCAATTTCTTGCCGTCCTCTCGACGAGACCTGTCCATTTTGGAACCGTCCGACCGAGCCGGAGGATATTGGATGTAACGCCATCGTGACAGCGTCGGGGGACGTTGCAAAAGCCGTAGGCAGGAAAGGAGGGGAGGGAGAATAGGGGAATAGAACGAAAGAAGAGAGAGAGAGAGAGAGAGAGAGAGAGAGAGAGAGAGAGAGAGAGAGAAGGGGGAGGGAATATTGTGGACAGGGGTGGTTTAGAGACGAGGTTTAGAGACGGGACTTGCCCTAATGAAAAAGAGCTGAGCTCCCACTCAACTAGTTCTCATCTGTCCGGTTTCCCATGCGAAATAAAATATCGCTAATCACTCGTACGCGGGGCGGTAAGTACCTTCCGCAGGACGTGCACGCGTGCATCTGTGTACTTAGCGCCCTTTCCAAGCTTACTCCCCTCCTTCCGCCTTGTCCCCGGATCATCCCCCCCACGTGGTCGTGCCGCACGTCCCACGATGATGGCGATTTTGGCCATTCTTCTGGCTCGACGATGACTAAAACGGAATCCCTCTTTGTTCGGTAACGACGAATCCCGCGGGCAGGATGTTCAGCAAGCCACGCACGAAATTTAGGACTATTCTGTCGAGAAATATATATATAGAGGTTTTGATTAAAAAACAATATTGTTCCTTTTTACCCTTAATTGTTACTAATATGTTGTCTTTAGTGATTTATTCTTATCGATTCATATTCGACGCGAAGTAACAACGTTCATAGTATTTAGATATCTAGATTGGATACCATTTTCACAGATTGGAAATTAAGTCTTCGACCGATTATTTACGGATATGGCGAACAGAATAGAAGGTCATCGGGAAAAGAATGTGCACCGTACACGCACGCGTTCGCAAAAAAAAAGGGGCGAAGGACAGAGAATGTGGCAGCGCCTATGATGGCCGCTTTCCTGTCGACTGAATAAAAAATTCAGTTTTAAAGCGACCGCGCGACCGGGACAACCCTTTGTCAAGGGGGACAGAAGGGCGCCCCTTCAAACGAGAGGGCACACACAATGCGTGGGGCGTGTGTCTCTTGGTGTGCCCTATTTACACAGCGACAGCCTCCGAGTATGAGACAGGAGAGAACCAATGTGTCGCGTTCTCTTTCTCTCTGCTCTCATTACCCTCACCCTCTCTCTCTCTCTCTCTCCCTTTTTCTCGCTTTCACTCGCGTATTCCGTGTCTCTTTCTCGTCCTCGCCCCTCGAATATTGGTGTGGACAAGCCTCCGGTGCATTGTGAGACCCTTCGAGCGATCCCAGCCAATCGGGGCACCGCATGACGATTTTATTATGAAAAAGCGAAACGTTAGGGTGGATCGAACCCCTTTGCAATCTGCGAAGGGGCGAGACGCGGGCGACGGGACGGGCGACACGTCCGCTTTGCGTGTCTCGAATATTTACCGTCGTTGGTTAAATGCTCGTCGGAATTAGAAAAAAAAGGAAGGGAAAAATAAAACAAGAAAGGATAAAGACGCCGAGGAGACAGGCGGAAGAGCGAAAGAGTGATCCTGCTGGCAACGTTGGCGCGGTGTCGTGTCGACCGTAGGGAGAACATTGAGGGATCCGCTTAGTCGAGTTAGAGGATCCGTTCCTCGTGCTCGTGAAACGAGGGTTGGACAGTCGCCCTCGTCGAGAAGAGAGGACGAGCTCCTCGTTTTTCCCGTCGTGACGGCCTCGAGAGCCCTTAATTTCCTCGTCGTCCCGCTCGTTTTCGCGTGCGACACGAGCGTTAAGCCGACTGGAAATGAAAAGCGCACCGCGGATCTCCGTGCCATGGCGACTTGACAGCCAGAACAGCCCCAGCCAACGAGCCAGCCGAGCTAGGTCGGGCGATACTTTACCGGTGAATTATTCAAGGGTTTCGCCAGTGAAACCGGCCGTGTATGAGATGTCGTGCCGCGAGACAAGAGACCGGAGTCGCAAGCGCAGAAATTGCACCACGCCAAAACTTCACCCCTCTCTCCCCTCTCCCCCTCGCGTAATAAGTAAAGTAATCGAAATTGGACGTCGTTGAGTTCGCGTGCATTTAACCGTAAACGCTTCATCCCGTAAATATTCGCACAAATTCATGCAGCGGAAAAATAATTTCGAAGTCACGTACTCTCGGTAATATAATACCTATCCTAGATTGTAAATTCTTTTGTTGTCGAGAGTTGTGACATATAGATCAAAGTAAAATTTTAACGAACATTACTCGGTTACTTTCCCTCAACGTAAACTTTCTCCGCTGCGATGTCAAAACACCTGTCTATAACAACATGGTAACGCGTAAGTGACACGTGACGATATATGCATTACATAACGAATCCGTTTGCCGAATCGTAGAGACAATTGTTCTTTCGTCTCTTGCAGCGTTAGAAGCAGCTTTTCGACTCGTCTGGCAGTGAATACAGTTGACCGTCGTGCGGAAGGACGGAGATCTCTCATTTTCGTGGCTGTTATCTACGAGCACCTGCTCGATAGACCGATGAGATAGATAACGCTTTCTCGACCGGGGTACTCCTCGCTCGCCGCGCTTCCGTGCCGGCCTGTCTCCCCCGGGAGACCGGAAGCGATACCCATAGTAATAAAAGTAACAACCGAGACCGTGGGCCACGTGTCATCTTTCCGGCGACGACCGGGAAACAATTTGACGACCATTGCGCACCGACGCGGCGGCATCGGCTTAGCCCGGAGCTCACCTCCGTGGCGCGGCCGGAAGCTAGACCGTGACCACGGTGCTCCACGGTGCATTGGTAGGGGTTTTCGGCGGCGCGCACACAGGGTGAATACACCGAGTGATTATCGGTAAATGACAGAAACCGCAGATCGCCTGTCGTCGACTACTGCCGTAACGTCAGTCGTGCGCAGGCCGCAGCGCGCCCGAAAGCTACCATATGTCAGCCGTCCGAATTAAAGCTGGCGACCCGGACGAGAGCCTCGTGCCGGTTCTTTCAACAGGTTCGAACTTCATTTCGACTGTTAACCGCTATTTTCTCTCGATTGTTCAAGGAGAGAAGAGTGACAGAGGTAGACAGAGGCAGATAGAGACAAATGGAACAAAACTGAACGCTTTAAAATACGTTTCGAAAAAGTGAAAGATTCATTGTGTGATTCTTATATCTCAACCTATGATTATCATCATGTAAAAGAAAAGCTGATTAAACAAACTTGGAAAATACGACGATAAAAATGTATACTCTGATACAGAAATATTATAAATTATGTGATTGTATATTTTTTTCATTTTAATGCATATATACAAGAGTTGTTAGAAAAACAGATATGGTTTCAATTTTACCGATTGAAATGGATGTGACAGTCACAGCGGCGGGCTAGACAAGTTTTATTCAACACAGCGGTTTAACTCTCGCATTCGATACGTGCGACGGGCAAAATAATCAGAGTCACCTCCGATTTTTTTTTATTTGTATAATACAGCATCCTCCTGTTTGTTCCGATTAAACCGTTGGACGCTGTGCTGCGAATCGCATCGGCTCTGCGGATATTACGGCTACCGTCAATATTAGTATCTGCTAAAACGCTAAAATTTGAGTAAAATGAATTTGCAAACGGGATAATGAGATTCCACGTATCCTGTAAAACGTACTGTAAATATACCGGATTATGTAAATGAGCCGCGCGCGTCCCGGTGAAAGCCATTAAAACTGTTAATTATCCCATTATCTCTAGACATGCCGTACGCGTAAAATATAGACATTTATATGGGACGCCGCGCGACATCTGCCCGGCTCCCGAGCGCGAAGATCGAAAACTTCGTAGCGCAACCTGTCCTGCTTTTTTATGCTGAGCTAAGAGCGGGAAAAAGGACGAGAGAGGTGGAGGAGGTAGATATAATTAGGTTTGTCCGAATAATTGGTCTTAGGAGGCTATACGGGAGCCATAACCCGGGCTCTCCGCTGTGCAACGGTCCCGCCGGTAATTTGTCCGAAATGCCTTCCTCGCCTTCCTGGATCTTCCCTCCCTCCTACCTTTTTTCTGACCTCCGTCACGACACCATAATGAAAACGGCGAAGTGTGGAATTGGCGGGCAATTTTCAGAAGTCCCTGCCCGATCTATAATTTTCGAAAACTGTCCACCTGTTCCTCGCCCCGTGACGTTACGAAACACACGGAGGACACGCTTCGCGGAATAGAGCGCGCCCGACCGCATAGATCGTCTGCAATTTGCCGAAACGTCCGATTTATGCTAATTCCAGGTGATTGCAAACCGAGATGCGGCATTGTTTCCACGAAAGTAGAAATTTTCGCGAGAATAGCAGATGAAACGTAAAAAGTACCGTGCATTTGTATACCTAATAAGAATATAATTGATACTCTAAAATCGATACTACTAAATTTTAGCGCAAAACACATTTCGTCACATCTAAATATTTATATTCTTTAAAAATATCTTGGAGATAAAGCTATACGTAAAAATCATGCTTCATACGCTACTCTTTGCAGCGACTATATTGCAGCGCAACTTCTGTACCTTTTAATTCTAATTATAATGGTTGTTAATCGATATTAATACTTCATTATTTTATTTCTTTAAAATATCCCAGATAAAATTAAGACATTTTCAATAGAGTTTTATCCGTCAAAGGGTTACTACACGTGTAATTATATTATCGCCACGGTACATCTTCTCCGCATAATGCAACGCACTGTGCGTCACGCGTACCGAATTGGGAGGAGCATAGGTAATTTTAGCGAACGTCGTTAATCGACATTAGTTCACGGTGACCGGCGGTAATAGCCGGTTAGACCGATATCAATTTACGGCACACACGTATACCGGCCGCGCCGCCGCGCCAGGCCGCGGAGTTTAACGACCGTGGCCCGATACAAGACAGTTTCCGCCCACGGCGCGGCGCGGCATAAACCGATCGCCGGGGAACCTGTCGCTTCCTAGGCGGCTAATTGTGCGCGGAATTGCATTCCACCAGCCGGCGACGGTGCACCGATGGCATCGCGCGCCGCGCAGGCCACGGCCACGACACATCGTTAATTCGTTTACAACTTCCACCGCGGACGCATACGTGCGAGGCCTCGCTAACATATCGGAACAAACGGACAGACGCTTAATGAGTTTTGTTGCGCGGGGAAAGGGAGTGAGACACAGAGGGGTAGAAGAGGAGGGGGAGAGAGGAGGGAAATAGGGCCTCGGATACGTATAACCGAGTCATTCGTGATCGCTAATAGGAACGCCGTACCGGAGGAGAAGGTGTACGGGCGAGCAAGTGCGCGCGCGCGCGCGCGCAGGGAACGAAATTAACGGAAGTCTCCGCGCGAAATCGCCTCCGCGACGCCTCCCGGAAGACACGTCGACGCCGCTTCGGTCGGTCACGATACTCCCCGCCGCTCTCCGTATATCGCCTCCTCGGCGATCGATCGATCCCCTTTCTCGTTTCCCGCGAATAAAGACGCACGAACCAAACGAGCGCGGTCCGAGCGCAACGCGGCGCGGCGCGTTGGCACGTATCACGCGTCAACTTGTCACCTCGTTACATTCGCCGACTCTCGGCGCGCGCGCGCGTCGTCGAGCGAGAAATCAGCGACGTTCGTTATCTCGATTCGAAGCTTGCGCCGTACTGTCGAGTCGCCGGGCTGACACGTAAATTGCCATTCTTTAGATTTACGTGCACGCGCTCTCTTTTTATATCTAGACTTTTATGCAAGGTGAAAAGGTCGAGGATGCCTGGAAAAACGTGGTACCGTGGCTCCGTTTAGCTAACTATTAAAATCTTCTCGGTGTAAAAGAAATTTCGCATACACTACGATAGCTTGACAGGTATATTACTAAATTTACCCGCAGATTCGCGGATGATTATATTTGTCGTGCAGCTCGCTCAATTATCAGACTCGGTACTTTCATGTCTGTAATTTCCATAGCTGAATATCTTCACGGAGCTCCGCATGTTTTTAATCTCTTATATCGTTTAAGTGTGCATTTAGAGTCAATATTTTATAATGTCTTGCTTGAAGGGTTCGATCTCGATGTCGTTTCTCTTTTCCCTGACCGTGCTGGATTATATATAGCACAATTCGCTGTCCGAACCGAAAGGTCTCTCGGCTTTCCTGGGAGCGCGGTGAAATGCGAGCGGGCCACGGAAGAAACGGGGCCGGGACGAGATAATAAAATTCGCCGTGCGTCGTTCGCGATCACGGTGGTCGGCTATTCGGCCGTGTCACCTGCCGGCTCGTGAGTAGAGGAGTAACGTTCACCAAACGGCACGGACGAAATACCGGGAAGCGAGATCCTGGCGAGATCGCGTCTCCCGCGAGCGCGCCGCCCATGTGCTCTCTCGAGTGTGCAGTCTCCTCCTTTTTCGACTTTCCCTTCTCTCTTTCTCTCTCGCTCTCTCATTCTACACCGTTCCTACAACGAAGAAAAGTCACATCGTCGACCGGAGGATTTCGTACGAGTTACGAGCCGCGACCCCCTCGCCCCGAATTCTGCCGCTTTATACAAAGGGAAACAGCCGTGGTACGGTTGTCGACCTGTACCTAAGCCGCATTAATCCCAAATTTCGAATAAGATAGCCGACATTTTATGATGTATAATTAGACGAGAATTCCAAAATTGTCACACAAAATCGGATATTGCGACAGTAGGTATATATTCATGCACAAATGCGAGGAGAATAGAATATTTTTCTCCGTCTCGGTCGGACAAATTTCGCACTACGCGCTTGCATTCCGCTAATTATATTCCGACGAGCTCGTGCTCGCGGATGCTCGGTACGCACATACGCGCGCGCGTAACGACCCGCGGAGTACGTAACGTTAAGTAGATGCCGGGGCCGGCTGCGGGACGGTTAATAACGGTGAGAAGGGATTTAATATGCGCGCGGTAGGCGTGCACACGCGTACTCGCGAGCAATCAATCAGGGGAGAGACAGAAGGAGAGAGAAATAGAGAGGAGTATGCGCGGCGAGATGCCACGCGAGGCACACGGACTTCCGCCCGATGTCGCGCCGCGTCGGCACGACAGCGGCGCGTATCACGCCGTCGTCCTCGTCGTCGTTTTCCACGGAATAAATTTACGGCGGGAACGTTCATTGTCAATCGCTCCCTGGCACCGTGCACCTCGCGTACGTCAGCTCGCGACTGCGGCACGGATCCACGGATGCTGGCAGCGGCCTGTCGTTAAGTCACAGCACCTCTTCGACATAAATCTCACGTGCGTTCCCCGCGCACGCGGTCGTAAGTCTCGCTACCATGCCGCTCCGCTTCAGGTATTGGTCCGAACTAACGAAGATACACTCTCGAGCAGGTACCGTCAAAATTGGCGGTACACGTTGTAATAAAAACTTTATGTAATTACAAGGGACATAAACCATAAAGAAATAAAGTACCTCGGAATCAAGAAGTCATCTCCATTCTGAGGAGACACGTTGTACAAATACAATACAAAAGTATACAAGCTTCAAAAGTTTGTTGTACGACAAGTGTAATAATACCCTTAGAATCGAAATTTTAATCGGCGTACAATGAACTAATTTTTATCCATTTATAATTCTTTCGATGAATTTATGAAAGGCTAAGAGTCGGTTAGACAAAAAGTTTGTTGCATGCCGACGAACATTCCGTTGCGCGCTCTACACGTATCGCGAGATGACCACTGATCCACATTGGTGCTACCAACAACAAAAGGATTAAATGGTGGAAGCGCGAACGGTGAACGATTTAACAGATATCGCAGGTAATTAGAAGCGTGCAAACAAAGCCGAGAAATTCGAGCCGCGGACTTAACGACGTTCTAATTCCCGCCGAGAAAGGCAACGCGCGCGTGCAACGGTGGGCGTTCGGATCGATGCTCCGCGGTCTCTCCGTTCGTCGCGACGCACGCACGCACGCTCGCATGCGGACACGCATGCAGACAGACACGCACGCACGCACGCATGCACGCACGTACGAACGTACTACGTATGCAGGCAGGCACGTAACTTCGCGATATTGCGAAAAACCGAGCGTGGCGCGTGTGAAACCACGAGCGCGACCCGACGCGTATGGAAATGGCGCGCGGTTGCCATTGTATGGAAATGGATACGAGTCCGCTCGCGGCAGAAGCAACCACTGTGACCAACTGGCTCTCCTCCGGCCGCCGGTCTGCCTTCTTGCTTGCTTGCCTGCCTGCCTGCCTGCCTGCCTGCCTGCCTGTCTGCCTACCGACTCGTAATGTCGCTGTCAAGAAAGCGGCAAGCCTCACTCCGTGCCTCGTAAAATCGGACGCGAATAGCGCGTACACGCTCGCAATGCGGTCCAATGCCCGGTGGAGACGCGTGCGAAAAAGCGATCGCCTTCACTTCTGGTCGGGACGATGTGATGAGATCTCCGGGAATGTAATCTCCTCCCGGTCCTCGAAGCGTTTACGCGTATAACAGCGCGTCGCCGCGTCGATTACTCGATCTCTCGTTTTGCACAAACGCTCGCTTCGAACTCGCGTCGTTTAACGAGCAATTAACACTTCGCGTTCTTCCCGCGCGCGCGGTATTCGCGAGATTCGGTTCATCCGCGCGCGGTTCACATCGACGCGCGGAGATTAATTGCCTCGGCCGTCGTTTGTTTTAGACACGCGCGGCGTGCACGGCACCGGCGTCAAATCCCGGCGGAGATTTATCAAAGTTAAGCCTCTCCGCTCCGCTCTACTCTGGCTCTCGCCCGGCCCGCAGGTAATGTCCTTGTCAAGAAAACGGGCGCTCTCGCGGCCTCTCGGTGCGGGGCTTGGCAAAATAAAAATGCGGACGCGCGTACGCGCTCGAGGACGATGCTCGCACACACGCTGTGAATGCGGTGACGTGAAACGTAACGCAGCATTGACTCCCGATAACGTTATACTAATAATGGTTACACTATAATGACTCAATTGTCATTTTTGTGGCATATCGTTGCGCTAATGTAATAATTAATGTAATGTAGAAATTAAAATTTTTAACGTCACGTTAATCGTTATCACAACGTATATAGAAATTAAAACGGACCATAAAATGTTCGGTAATGCCAGACTGCTCGATTCTCCCAGACTGCAGCACTTAAATGCAATTCCCCTGTTTTCCAACGTGCCTCTCGTACTCTCCCCGCAGAAGGATGCACGATTATAATATACCCTAAAGTGCTTCGCGAGTCAAAAGGAATTTACAGAAGACGCGCCACGCAAGTTCCGCGAAGGCCTTTAACCGACAAATTATAATCGCCCGGCAACTATGTTATGCCGGAATAGCCCGACGTCATGTCTCGCCTTCCATTCCGCGGCCGTCCCCGCGCGCATAATTACCCGCGCGCGCGTCTCTCGCGGCAGCCTTCCAGCGGCATCGTGCAGGCAACGACGTTTCCTCCCGCGTTTTGCGATTAACTGCGTGCACCGGCACGCACATACGTACTTACGTCATCGTTGCCGTGCGAGAGACAGAGAGGAAGAGACGTATCAGCAACGGCGGCAGCAGCAGCGGCACCGAAGCGGTATCGCGCCTCGAACATCTGTCTTCGCTCGTCACCGCGCGAATGCTAATGCGCGCCTTCGCGTCCACTCATTATTACACCTAGGATACGGACGCTCGGCGTGTGTTTTCACGACGCGGCGACATCTCGCCCGTAAATTACGGTCGCGGGCGTGCGCGAGCAGCGAGGTATGTACGAAAACACCGAATATATAAAATTTACACGACGTTCACGCGAGGCGGGGACCGGAGCGGCGCGGACCGGTGTCAGGCGGAATCGAATGAGACACCTCGTTGCGCCGAGAGGTCATCTCCTCTCGCCGGAGCGTGGACCTCCTGCGGACAGCGCCCGGGACAAGCGCTCGTCGTAAAAGTCATTTTACACGCGCGCGCACGAGGGACAGGTGACCCGCGTCGTGGTATATACCCATGTCGGTCGGCCACGTCGAGAGTGAGCCGGAGACGAAAATAAAAGGACGTGCGCGCGTATATAACACGGTCCCGGAGACCCGTATATGCGAGGCGCGATGTCGTCGAGGCGAACGGACGTCTCGCGGCCTCGACGGCCCCCTCGGCAGCGCAGGCCCTTTCTTATCCTTCCTACGAGCGGCGGGGCCTCTTCGAATTCTCCCGGACCCCGGAGCAGGCGGAGGATATCGTCGGTAAACACGCGGGGCGACATCAAGATGCGCTCGCCGCGGTCTCGATCCGGACGGCACGATCCGGTTTGAAGGATACTAAAACTTCGCTAGCGTAAGCGATATTTTTATGATACTCGGTACGTATTTCAAGATCGTGGTGCTTTATATCTCACACGATACCCTTTATATCTTCCGCGCCTGAAGATAACTGAACGATCTTCGGCAGAAACACAATAAACACGAAAAGGGGTTTTATGTTATTATATACATATAGCTTTAAAAAATTGAAAGAGAAAAATTGTGAAACTATATAGAATTTTACTGGCAGAATTGTATTCGTGTCATTTCGAGGAATACATACATTATCTTGGATTCACGGCTTTCCTGTTTCAAGACAATATCGGGATTTGACAAAATCTGTAATTCGTCCTTTTAGAATCCAATGAACGACCGATGTGGCGTTCGTCGACGAATGTTTTACCCTTAAAACCTTCTACCCAGTTTGGCTCGCGTCTACTTTTTTTTTTTCGCCGCGAAAACAACCAAGCCCCGAAGCAGGTGCATGACGGTCTAGACTGTTCCGTGTTGCGCCCCTCAGAGACAATCACGGGCGCAGAACCTCCTTCTTGTAGCCCTCCAGGTCTCCTTTTAAATGTCCCGCTTCATCTCTGTCCCTCTAAATCTGGCCAGAGGACAGTTCCTCCGAATCTGGAATATCGTAGAGGGAGAATTCTATATTGGCGCTACAACATCACGCCGTATCTCCTAAGCCGCAGCGAAGGGCCGACGGGAGGAACAGGGAGAAGGAGGGGGAGGGGGGGAGGCAGAACGAGCCACGGGCAATAATCTCGATGGCTCGCCAATTACGTTCGTCTCGTGGCCATCTGCTCCTCCGGGCCAGGAGACCCGATGACCGCTCATCCTTCAACAACCTTCCTCCTCGAGTTCCGCCCCGCGGACCCCTTCGCCCCCTCCCTCCCCCTCTCGCGCGTCTCAACTCCAATCCCGATCTCCACCTCCGCGCCGATTCACCGCGCGCGGTCCGGACTTTCTTCTCCTCTCGTAAGGGCCACGAAAGGCGGCGACGCAAATTGCGGAATCGATACGGCATGCTCGCGCGCGGTTTGTCGCGCGGTAATCACACGATGTTATACGACGGGGCCCGGGCTTTGAGTGCGGTTCGAGGGGCCCGGGATATATTGTGACCGCGTCCCGAGATGCCGCCGCTTGGACAGAGAGGGAGGAGAGAGGGCACGTATATAATTACGCCGAAATCGTAGTTAGGCGCGCACCTATAAGCACACCGCGTCGGGGCCCCGAAAATTGATCACGTACTGCGCCGGGGTCCCGGTCTCCCCCCCCCCCCGGTTCTTCGCCCCCTCCGCCCTTCCTCCGCCCGTAGTTCTTCTCTGTCATTATCGGGAATAAAAGTCACCGCTACTCCATCGGGGCGCGCTGGAGGAATCCGTTGTGGGGACAATCTCCTGCGTGTTCAAGGGTTATGACGGCTGCTCCGGGTTCTCCGTCCGCTTCAACGGTATACAGGGGTCCATATTTATGGGACTCGTGAATGATCAAAAGGCTGCTTCTGCGAGGAGATCGTGGATTTTGAGGCAAAGATTTTAAAGCGGAGATTTTGGAGGCGATCAAATTGCAACGGAAAATATATGTCGTCACGGTCGGAAAGTTAAGGAAACCTTAAACGCCTCTACGACGGAGCGACGTCAGCTCGATTCTCACGTTTTTAGAGGTACTTCCACAACAACGGTGTCTTCCACGAGTCACCTCCTGGGCGTTTAAATCGAGGCCAAAAATCACGGAGCTATAGAGTTAATAATGGTATGGGGGGGAAATGAGAAGAATATGATACGGCGCCCGGACTCGTTTAAGAAATGGGAAACCTATTAGCATAGAGGAACGACGTCGTAGAAGGCGGGAGGGACAGCGGGAGACCGAGGCGTCCATTGTGTGCCGCCTGAGATGGAAAGGAGGAGGGAGGGGGGGAGGGGGCGCCCCGCTTTCGGCCGGCCGTGTCCGTCGGAATTCGTCGAGCGTGTCCATGCCGGCGCGGTGTCTCAACGAGAGAGTTGGACGCGCGCCGTGAAAGCGAGTAGAGAGGTCGTCTTGTCCGATTCTTCGGCGCGCCGTCATCCTCGCAGGCGTCATTTTCACACGCCGCCGCACCGGGATCGGCGCCGCTTCACCGCGACTGTGCTGACTGTGCGTCGCTTGCGCAACGCGTACGCGCGGTCACCCGCGAAGCGGCTGACTCTTTCCCTCGCGCGCTGTTACGAATATCATCTTTTTATAGGCGAAATTATCTCTCGAGAGCGGAGAGGAGCGCCGAAATTACCGAAGAGTTCGACGTGACGGGTTCCGTTCGAGGTTAAAAATCAAGGAAACTATATTTCATCGAGCTTCGAGATAACGCCGTGGCCGTATCTTATTCCATGAAGGCTCTTTCCTTCCGTTCATTACGTCAACGCATTCGCATTCACCGTTCCCGTTACGCTCTTCCGTGTGGTCAGACTCGGGAAAACTCGAGAGTCCGCTCCGTCCTTTACGCGCGAACGTCACATCCGGGCGTCAGAGACGCGCGCGCGAATCGCCGCACGCACGCAACCGCGCCGTACCGCAACCGATTTATCACATAATAGAATGCGAGGCATATACTCGTTAAGATTTTTAACATGGTATTATCAGCGTACCTTCACTGAATTATACTTTTATGGATTTCTCGTACCGTAAAGGAAGGAAATCTACCATATGATAAAGTACATATTTATCTCCTGAAAACGTAGATTAATATATACTGTGACTTTAGATATTTTCCGCTTACTTAACGATAAGTGAAGAATTTTTTTATTTATTTAACATAAAGTCCTCAAATAAACCCTTATCCAGAGTTCTATACACTTTACATAAACTTATAAATAATATAAAAAAAAATCAAATTATATTTGTATGTAAACACGAATACAATTAAAATGCTACGACGAAGATGTCAATAGATATCATTCGAACTTACTATGTACCTTAATATAATACGAGAGACATTTATAATAATTCCAATAACGTAATATCGCGGTACTCTTTCCAATGATAATTATACACCAATTATTGATCGTCATTACCTCTGGGAGAGTTCGCGGCATCCATTAAATAAGCAATCATCATTTTTAACGACTTTATAAATTACTATCGGGTTCGCCGTTCGGGGAGATATTACTGCAGCCATATTTATCCCCGCGCGACATTCACCCTGATCGATATCCACACGAGATGGGTGTGTCGGTTTACAGTCAGTTAAGGAGGAGAGACGCGCGCGCGACGTAGGTCCGGAACGGAAGAGATATCCGTATATCCTTCGCCTCCCCCTCTTATGCGTATCGCCTCATCGTTCCAGTGCGCGGAGCCAGGTCACCCGTCCACTGGACGCTGCTGCGTCCAGTCTCTACGCTCGGGTAAGGAAGCAGTCCAAATGGAAAGAATAATTAGGCGGATCTCACGGGCGACGGGCGAGAGGGTCCTCCTTTCCTTCCTCACGCGTATATACGAATGCGTTGCATCGCGTGCGCTCGCACACTCGCGCTGGCTTGCTCGCTCGCTCGCTCGCCACGTATGCACATTCGCCGAGATTCGTTATCTCGCGCCGCGACCGCGACGCGTGCTCGTATGCGTGACTAGTAAACGCAGAGAAGATGGCCCCCAGCCGTATGGCGCGGCGGCGTGGCCGGCGTGCACGTCGTAATTATTTAATGACGCGTTAATCTCGCGGTCTCTCGTCTTATTGGCACGTCCGGATACGCGGAGAGAGATCGCCGGCCGCGTGGAACGGGGCCGGATCGGACGAAGGGGTGAAGGCAGACGGGCAGGCGCACGGGGGACCCGAAGGGATCCTGCGCGCGTTATCGATGTATTGCCCGGGTATTAGTTTAGCTTTCATTAACGTGCCGTACGTTTTATTTGACTGTAACCCGCGCGATCGCCGGCTCGATACGTTCGTAATTGAGGCGTGAGTTAATAACGACTTCTATATCCGGAGAATCGACGTGCATCGACGCACGGTGTCAATGAGCGAGCGTGTGTCTCGGGACTGTAAACGCGGAATGGAACGAAGAGCTCTTGGTCGTGGATGATCCTATCGTGTACTTGGTTAATTAATCCGCAGATGTGCTCGACGTGGTCCAAAGTCCCTGTATACCGCACTCAAGAATTTCTCGGTGATGCTTGCATCTCCAGAATCAACTGCCTAGCATTTTCCGTTTACAGAAATATTTATTCATTATTACATAATTATTATATGTAATAGTAAATATTAATTGTTTAGAATATTTTCGACACAGCATAACAATTCGCTTCGAGCTTAAGAAGCTGAGGAGAACGCATTAGATGCAACACGTTTAACGTCTATTATTGGTTCTGAATTTTTAATTTGTTAGTTCTTCCGTGCAGTATCGCTGAAGAAGAAAGGCTGCTATATGAGCTGTTTTAGCGCAAGGTTGAAGATGATGCTGGCTTAGGCAAATCGAAGATATCATATTGCTGGCAAGTTCATGCGATTGCTCTACTCGTCTCGTTCGCGCTCGTACGAGCGCGATACGAGCGAGGTCGCGGGGACTAATCGAGATTCGAATCGCGAAATTAGTTCGTCGATCCCTGCGAGGAGCAGCGGAGGAAAGAGTAGAAGAAGGAGGAGGAGGAGAAGGAGGTGATTTTATCCCCGCGTTCGCGTGTGGTCACCCGGCTTATTAAGCGGGCCCATTCCTTATTGCAGCGGGGGGGAAAACGTCCCGGCCCCCTCGCGATATTGCGCTCTCTCGCGAGCTTAACATTATAAATTTATCAGTGAGAACGCGCGGGGCGACCAAAAGAAACGCGTTGATCGAAAGATGGAGGTAGGAGCTCACCTCTGACCCGCCGAAGTATTTCGATATACGCTCTCGTGCCGCGGAGATATTTATTGGAGATAATTATAAGAGCGGTCGTAAAGTCTCGGACGGGCCCCGTTTCTTAGCTGATATCTTACACTGCCCGTGAAGCGGGGGGGCCTTACACGTACCTTTATACAAGGTGTCCCTCTCGAGTGTTCGCTTACGAAGTCGTTACAGGCAAGGAGAATTGCCCATCCTGTTTTACTATTTCAGTTCTCTATAATATTAAATAGTTATTATAAATCGCTAATTGAAATGTCAGTATATTGGAAAGAAGGCAAAAGATCGATCTGTTGGACGAGTTTACGAATCACTCAAAAGCCATAATACTTTTCCTTCTGAATCTTAAAATTAGCAATAATGGGATTATTTCCATCCCCGTGACTATCTCGCATATTCTGTCAATAATATGGATGTATCGACAAACAGAAATTAGAGCGAATTACTCCATTTACGTTAAACTCTTTTATGTAATTAACGTTTCGGAATGACGCGTTGAACTAAATTCGGGGTACCATGTCATTCCACTTTGATCGCGTTAATAATTTCGCGAACACGTGAATCTTGCCAAGTATCTCGTTGCACGGCTATTTTTTGGGCACCCCGTAGATACGAGTCAACGAAGGCGAGGTGGTTGAAGATAGCACCCGGATAGCGAGCCGCCATGCAACCCGCGGAATGAAAATCGATCAGAGAAGCCGGTGCGAGGATCGAGAGATGATGCATCGATATCAAAAGTTGTAGAGTGGTTTCGCGCGCTCGGCGCTCTCTCTCTCTCTCTCTCTCTCTCTCTCTCTCACTCCATTTCTCTCGCCTCTCCGTCTATCTCTGTTTCTCTCTCCTCCTCCTCCTCCTTTCTCCACCGTGCCCTCCCTCTCGCGATCGAATCGCTGTTTGTCGGGGAATATGTCCGTGGCAATTTGGATTTGAATTATTCGCAATTTTCTTTATCTCATTTCCAGTTATATCTCGCACGTCCGGGTCTCTCGTCGGATCGCGGGCCGATGATGTGTCGGATCGAGTTTCCATCTCGGGACTCTCTTTCCAGGGAGATCGCGGATATCTGCCGCTTTTAAATAGACCGCTCCGCACGGCGCACGAGCGAGAGCTTCGGCGCGAGCCGTCGATTTGACGGATTGATATCTCGGCTCGCCGGCCGTCCCCGCATCCGGAACACGCTACGCCTCAAGAATCGCGTCTCTATTCTCGAACGAATGAGGAAAGTGGTTCTAAAAATTTAGATACCAAATAATATTTAAATATCAAATATACGTTGCTAAAAGGTGTGATTAGCAATTATATTGAAAAGTTGAAAATTATATATCATTAAGAACTCGCAGGGTTTAATGCTGTATGCTTAATGCAAATCATATGTTAGAAAATGATTGTATCAATTGCAATAATGAGTTTTCAAATAGAATTACAGAGTCACGTAAATGTAATTTACGCATTTACGAAATCTTCCGAGTATGTTTCAACTGTAAAACCGAGACTCATAAAATCCTGATTCTTTTTTTTCACTTTAAAGGACACGTCGCAAAGTTTAGGATTAAGAAAAAGAGCGTAGAAAAAATATATATATATAGCGGGAAAATTATAAGTCGTATCGCGCGCCCCTTAAGCCATTAATTAAATTCGAAAGCGCATCTTTCTTTTTCGGTTCGCTTCTCCGTGCGCGGAGAGGATGCTCCAAAGCGTACACTAATTTCAGGGATTGGTAACGGAACTGCCATGTATTAAAAGAGACCGGTTTCACATTGTTGCCGTTCCAGAAAATCAATGTAGAGAGGTGGAGAAACCGCCGGTACACAACAATTTTTCCGTGTTCACGCTACGCAGTGATTTCTGATGTGCATCAACGACATACGGCGGGGAAATAATTTTACGGTTCTGCGTCTAACACGCCGATGTAATAAGGATCATAACTTTTACGGACACGGTAATTGACTTCTTAGGTCTCGAAAGAGTTTACTACGTGTTAATACGTAAAAGCGAGGAACGCGACGTTTCGTGATCGAGGATATTTAACTAGGGATACTCATTTCTCAGCTACTTGTTATTTTTGCGCTACGTTCTTGTTATCGTGTTGACGACACGTAAGACTCTCATGCTCTTTCTCCGGCTCTTCTCCAGATTCTTCTCAAATTTAATTTATACCCCAATAATAACGCAATAAAACAGCAATAAAAATCTTCACATCTCTCTACATAATTTAATAAAAATTCGTTTTACCGAGTTTCCCGCTTATTTATTTCGATACGATCGTAATTAAACCAAACTTTCTTTAAACATATCTCATAAAAAAATGTGAGCATTCCTCAATATTGACTGGAATGCTTGAACAGCGATTAACTCAATTTTTATCTCTCATATGACTCGTATTACGAGTAGCACTGTAAGCTAGACGAGACTAGCAAAATAAAAGGATCAGTTAACGTAGATTGTCAGTGCAAACCGGCCTGGCAGTTATTCGTTTGACAGCGCGCACATATATGCGTTCCTCGCGGCGAAAGGAAGGATTAAAGGCATCCGACCGCTGAGAAGAGATCGGGGAGCCCTGGAACGAGGATAACATTCGCGGATTCTCAGAGCGCGCGATCCCAGGCCCCCAAGCCTACTCGATCGGGACTCGCGGCGCATACCGTGGGGCGATGTGACGACGCGGCACATCGCGATCGCAGACAGTTAATTACCGTTCCCGGTAAAGTCGGTGCGACGCGGCGTAAAGCGGAGAAAGAGAGAAAAAAAGAAGAGGGTAAGAGAGACTTTACACTCTTTACAGCCGGCACGGCCGGCAATATTACGGTCGCGTGCTCCCGGAGGTTACTGTTGCCGAACATATACGTATCGCGGCCCTTATGCGTAATGAAATCCAACGTTATATGCACCGCGCTCTATCTGCACGGGAACGGTTTATATTCCGTTCGCGCTTCCGGGAGCGCCGAGACTTGTCAACGATGTCTTTTTTTTTTCCGCCGCCGCGATAAGACCCCGGCGGACAATAATCCGCGAGTTATGCCACCTGCAGCCTATACCGCGTTCCGCCGCGTCATGCCGCGCGGTATCGTCTCGCGGCATCCGCCGCCGATGGGAATATGCATAACCCTGCAGGCGCGTAAGTACGCTCCGAAGTGCCGAGTACTTCCGGCCGCGAGGCCCGCGAGATCGCTCGGGCCTGGCCCTCCGCTCTCGATTCTACAGTGGCAAGGAGGGACGGAACGGAAGAGAGGTGCCGCCGCGCGTGTTTATGACGCGGGATCGCGCGGCGAGCGGCGGCGGCGAGTGCATGCGTTTCGTCAGTTCGCCGTATCTCGTGGACTTCATTTGTTAGTGTACCGAGGGGGTGGGTCCGCCTATGTGAGTAACGACGCAGTAACGATATACACATTTGACGGCACACACGGACCGCCGCGTCGCGCCGTCAAGGTGTATACGTGCGTGTGTTGCGTTACCGTGCGGTAGGAAGTATGCCAACTTTATGCCAGCGTGCCGTGCGTCGTCCGGATAATAAATGTCTAATGAGAAATATGGACGACACGATGGAATCTAAGCGTTTCGCGGCCGACAGATTGAAATAGGTCTCTCCCCTATTCGGTCGCGGTTAAGGATTACAATAAGGTTTCGTCGTCTTTATCAAGATTGGCTCTAATATACCATGAGAAAGAGCGACAATCACGGATCCTTCCGCCGCGCCGCCGTTAATCGGGCGGGCAAGAAGGGGGATCCCTATCATAACGGACGAGAAAAAATGAACTACATTTATGTACGAATACAAGATCGCGAACGGAGTTAAACGTGTGTACGTACGTATGCGTCGTCTTGGTAGGTATCGCGATACCAAGAAGACAATATACAGATAGTCGAGGAAATACCGTATTGTGCCGTGTTGCTCATTACGTATGTAAACGTCTGCATAAACAGGAACTTGCGATGGGATTTGTTTACCTCTATATTACAAAAGAAGCGAATCCTTTCTGGTTTTACTTACAGATGATAATGAACGTCGGAATAAATGTGACGACGTGCAAGAAAACTACGACAATCGCACAAATCGCCCTTTTGACCCCGTTTACTTGAGAGTCCTCCCCCGACATAACGGGAGAGATAATGAGCCGCGTTTATGCTTCCGTACAAACGTGAGATTATTAACGAGCCCGTAAAGAGAGCGCGGCAGGTATCGCTCGACGGAAGGAGACGATCGTATCGACAGGATATTTACGTTCCGAATTCGCCGAGTCCGAATACGAATGGCGCAGAGACGATACGATACCGGGTCCAAGAAACGATACTTGGAAAAGTAATTTCGAGAGGAGAATGTGACCCAACAATTAAACGAATCGCAAGCAGCACGCCGCCAATTACTTTCGTGGTCTCTTGGCCGGTTTCAACTCGGGAGACTCACGGCGGCACGCAAGGGACCCGCGGACCCCGTGGTGTCATACCGCCGACCGGCGGAGGTCGATCCGCCAAAGTGACCGAATGTCGCGATACCGAATCCCGGTCGCCGACGCGAACGCGGCGCGCCGACACGGAGTATGCAATAATGAATTAATTAGGGGAAAAGAGCCCGACGTCGAGACCGCCGTCACGGCAATTAATCGGGAGAAAGGTATCCTGCCGTGAGTTGCGCCAGAGCCGAGCAGATATTTCGGCAAGCTCCGTTCGCTTGCAACGAACCGCGACCAACTGCTTGTCGCGCGACGTGATGTTCTCGTTAACGAAATGAAGAAGAAAAAGATGATTTATTTATATTTTTCGCGATAAACTCTCTTAAAGAAAATAATAATCATTACGGTAAATAAATTATAATATGAAAGTATAGCACACAGATAAATACAATAATTTTTAATCAATCGCGTAAATTTTGGCGTGTGTGAAGTTAGCTGCACCTCATTTAAATTAAAAATTGTTATTAAGCAGAATTTTTGTTATAAACTCTTCGTTTATTCAAAAGCAGAAACTCTAATCAAAATTGTGAAATTTTATTGTTGGGGTGTTAACTTGATACACGCTATTTTTATACTATGTATATTTCTGCTGATGCTGTTATAATACTATTTTTATAAATATGTTCGTTTCGTGTGCCGTTTCGTGTTTTTGAAACGTATAAAACCTTGACTATCAATTAATTGTTTCCGTTACGATACTCATGAAATGCAACTATTCGCTTAAAATAAGAAGGAAAGAGAAAAAAGAAAAAAAAAGACGATGAAACAACTTAACGTTTACGTAAGATTATTGCCGGTTTCGTCTTACGTCGATCCTCCAGGTGAACGTTGCCAAGAAAGTAGGATGTCGGGGGGAGACGTTTAGGCCTAAATGTAGTTATTTTGACGAGTCGGCTCACTTGCGCGATTCACACGTACGCGCGCGTATACGTGTGATAGTGAGCGTGCAGATATGACTACTTACACGCGAGAAAGAGAGACGGTCGTATCCGCCAAGGATTCGTGATGCGCGACCAACGTTGCGGAGTGACCGCTATATTAATTCGCACATTAGCACTTTACCACGTTAACTGCCGTGCAAAATCACTTCCTCCTCGCCATGGGAACACCTGTCGAACGTTTTACGGATTTATCGGTGCGCGCCGTTCGATCTCACGTACGCGGGCGAGACGCGATCGCGATCGCGCCTCGTAAATCAATTACAACCACCGCCTCGCGCGCGCGCGCGCGAGCGTTTCTCAATTTACATTTTAATTTCGCGCTTCTCGGGAGGATCGATGGGACGAGTTATTATCCCAGTTGATTTTCGGGGTACGCACGGAGCTCCCATTAATCTGAACGAACGCGCGAACCTGACGTCAATTAAGCGTACGTGGTTATTAATTTATTCTCGATGCTTGCGACGTCACGGGACGACGTAGGAATATTGAGATCACTTAGCGTGACGATCTTTATGAAGGTCATTGATGTGACTATATTCTCAATTATATGCGTGTAAGGAAATAATGATAGCCTTTCGAATTAAATAATATATTTTTTAAGGATTTTCAATGTTCAAAGCTATTTAAAAGATTATCGTGAATAATATATATTATATCGAGTTTCAAAGTTCATGATTAAAACTAAACAATAATAAAATTACTTGTATTCTCATCGAAAATTGTAATTAGAATAACTTTATTTTCTATCCATGCCTCCTATCGCAAATCACGATTGAGTATCCGACGGAGATATGTTTACACACAAATATCTTCTTTCGTATCATGCTCACTTTTCTAGCTAAAGATCAAAGTGCTACAAAATTAAAGGTGTCTATTCATCGATCTACCTTTCTGTTAGCAATCTTCACCCTTTTGTTCCTTGTTTTGTCCCACACGAAGGTCCAGTCCTTACAAAGTGCCGAGCGAGTTAACGCGACGTCGTACAAACGGCGCGTTAAGCGGCGTAATAACTGGCCGCTATTGCATGGAAGAGGGAACGACGAGTGCGCGCGGGGCACGCGAGGCCATGACTGAGGGGCGAGTCTCATAACTTCTGGAAAGCGACCTCCTCGAGCAACGTGCCGAGGGTCGATAACGGTTACTCGTATACAAGCGACATGCACGACGCGATCGCCGTGTCGCCTCAATGTAAAAGGGGTAGGTAGGTAGGTAGGTAAATCGCGTACACGCCCCCTTTGGGCCGCACCCCTCACATGGATCGGCGCGACAATACCGCGATGAAGTAGCGGCGTCTGTCACACAAAGGGTTGCAGTACACTCCTCTATGCGCGCGCCTCTCCCTCCCTCCGGGCGACACGCAGCTCATGTCGTATAGGGGAAAGTGGGGCGAAAGCCCCGATTTCATTGTCGTAAATGGCATAATTCGCCGCGAAACGATGCGGATTACACTTTCACTAGGTTGCAATATTGATTATGACGGTTAGTCGCAGTACATATGCTACGTTTTGGAAACGGGGAATATTCTGCAACAGAATTACAATCCCATAAAAGACAAATTAAAAAAATAGCCGCTGTTTTAGCCAAATTAATAGAAAAAAATCGTTTACTTTAATGGCATTTAACGATTTAAATAATAATTTTAATTTAGATTCGAATTTTATTTCATCAGAAATTTAATTCGTAAGATTTAATTATCCGACTAATATTTCGGACATTCTGAAAATAAAATTTCTATTCTTATTCAGAACTGGCAGAGGATTATTTATAGAGAAGAACGGTAATTCATTCTCCAGAGGAAATTATCGCAAGTCTCTTTTGCGATCGCCACAGGAATGCGGATTGCATTACGCGGCGGTGCCCAGTTTTCTCGCAGCGGTATAGTCGCATTCCAATTGATCTAAACGTTCCAGAAATAAAATTTCTATCACTCAAAAAAATGTCTAGGAAGAAAAATAGTAATTTTTAAATTCAATCAAATCACCGGTGTTGCACGCGAACTTCATAATCGCCACGGCAATATACGGATGACACATTGAGCGACGATGCGTTTCCTTACCGCCGGCGATCGTATGCTGATTTATGCAAGCCGGTTATATAGAGGAGTACGGCACAGGTGCGTTTGTAGCGGCGTGCAGTAGAGTTGTGTCGAATACTCCGTTTTTAAGAATGCGCGAGAGAGCAAGCCCCGTTGGCTTCACTTGTTCGAAAGTAAACTAAGTAGCGGTATGCGAAGAATAATTTGAGGAAACGAGAACATTTACATCGGAATGTTAAGATTAAATACGCGATTAGAGATAACGTAAAAGTTATAGAGACAGCTGCGTGCGTTCCCGTTTCTTCCGTTCTCTCGCGGGGCTTTCATCAATTTTATCAGGATTTCAATCTTAAATAATTGTCCTCGCCTCTTGCTGTCTCTGAAGTGTTCGGAGCACGCGCGAACGCACGCACACGTATACGTACAGACGAGAACGCGCAAGGACGAATTTATAATAAGTCTGAAAACCTGTGCTGCGTACGTTATGTTTGCGAAATTGCCAATAATTCTGCGATAAAAAAAAAGTAAACGCCCTTTAAACGGTCACTAATCGCGCGGTTCACCCTAACAACGTTGGCCACGCCATTACGGTCGCTGCACATTTTTGCTCCGGGATATAGCTTTAATTTTTAAATACGGATTTACCGTCTCTCGTGGTAGCCACCGCCGCCACCGTCATCCCCCGCCTCGCTCCGCGATAGCTATTATTTTCTCTCCGGTGGAAATGGCCGACACGAGACGCACGCGATGCGCGCCGGAACAAGATATTTCGGGCTCGCACGGTGGACCGAGAGCGGATAGCCGGGTGACTCATTATTTCGCGGCCCTTCGTTCTCATGCTCGTCCCCGCTTCCTGGGTGATACCGCGCCGCTGTCGACCCTAGAGAGAAAGAGAGAGAGAGAGAGAGAGAGAGAGAGAGAGAGAGAGAGAGAGAAACACAGAATGAGTGGGCACGTAACATGCACGCACAGCTAACACAAAACAGGAGCGTCGAGATCGACCGCGCCGCGCGATTGTGTGCGCGCTCGCGCTGGAATCTCGAAACGCCAGGCCTTCCCCGCTCCGCCCGATTTCGGTTCGCTGCCGTATAATAATTTCAATAATCCCGGACCCCAACTACGACGGGATTAATAGCCGTCCGCCGGCCAGAAAGCGAGAGTACCAGAAAAGAGGGGGACGGGGGAGGGAGAGAGGAAGCAGGGAGGAAACGACCGGGATAAAGAGGAGGATGGAGAAGCCACGGGCGCGCGGGTCGGAGTGCGAGCGCGCGGTCCATTGAAAGAAGAACGCGGGCGAAGAAGGGCGCCGATTAATTTCAGCTCGTTGGCAATGTTGGCTATCAATGCCGATCGTACAAATTGCACCTCTCCACGAATATGGACCGACATTTCCGAGCCAAGTTCGAGATACACGTGGATTCGCTATGTCAATTTAAATATTTCATTTCAAAAAATTAATTTTATTTTATCAAATAGAACGAGAGTTGCTTCCTCTCTCTCTCTCTCTCTCTCTCTCTTCTCTTCTCTCTATCCAGTTTTACGAAAGGCTTCGTCGAGAAACAAGTGCCGATTGGAAGCGCATCGTGCTGCATCGCGGCGTGCGCGGCTTTACGACCCGCGAGCAGCAGCTGAAGGTAGAGTGGTGGAGAGCGTAGGACGAAGAAAAAGACGAGAGGACGGGAGGAGGAGGTCGAGAGGAAGGAAGAAGGAAGGGATCGCTAAGCAGATGAGCGGTGCTCTGCCGCGGGGGTCCCGAACAGGTTCGGGGCGAGCGAGAGAGCACTCTGTTGCAATTGCTTCGCCGTCGGTGCGTGCATAGAAAGATTTCATGGAGGTGGATGGAAGCGCGGGAGAACGAATGCGCGGAGATGGCTGAGAAACGACGCGACGACGAGAAGAAAGAGGAGACAAGGAAAAAATTAAAAAAACAGAGAAAGAAAGAAAAGAGAGAGGAGGAAGAATCAACTCGAAGGTGGGCGAGGGTGCCTTTAGTGATGAGATTCGATCCCGCGGAAGGAGCAAATTTGGCTACCTAATTCACGAAAGAGGAAAAAACGGGATAGCACGGAGTCCAAGGGGAAGGGAAACGGTCGGGGAGGACGTGCGCGAGTGCGCACGTCTGTCTCGAGCTCTTTCTCTCTCTCTCTCTCTTTCTCTCTCCTTTTCGTTCTCCCTCTTTCTTTCTCTCTGTCCTCGTCTCTTTTTCTCCCAGCAGCCACCGCCGCAAATGGGATTACGCGGATCCCGCACTTCAAACGGCGCTTTATTCACCCCACCTCCGCGGCTGGCTGGGACGAATTGACAATTGACAGAATTGATACAGTGTCGGCGGCGGGAGAGCCACGTGTGCTCCCGGGCTGGAAACGCGTGTTTCGCCCGCGGCCGTCGCCTCTATCTTCCTCGCGAAATTGCATCCGTTCCCTTTCCCCGCGCGCCGCACCTCCTCGCACCACACACCCCACCCCCCCGGTCGCTTACGCCGTTAAGCCTTTTTTCCATTACGAGATTGTTACGACGGGAAGGTGGTGGAAGAGGGTAAATGCGGCGCGACCGGCAATCGCGTCGTGTTTTTTTATGCGACCTTAAAATACGCTCTTTCCCGATTCATGAGGATTCCGTGAATTAGAAAATGCTGCGCGTTCCCACGCGCCACCTCCTGCCATCGATGAGATTACATCTCGCGATGTTGTTCGATTCACTTTTCAATCGACGTGAGTGCCGAGGAAAAGAAAAGGTATCACTGCTAATACTATATCGACGCTAATATACGAAGATGCTAGCAAGTTGTATGTAAGTGATACTTTCAAAAAATCTTAACCGCGTAAAATTTGTAAGCGATTGCGAATGTATTACGAATTTACCTCATTATGACATTTATTGCACAAATACTGATATCACGATAGCCACTCTTTTTTTTTACCTTGATACGAGTTATTGTCGTAAGTTATAAAAATAAAGTGCATGTAACAGTACGAAAAATTGTGAAATCCGCAATTTTTATTTAACATCTGATGTTTCACATATATTACCGCGCTTCGGAGTGTCCTTTCGTTATCCGTGCCGCGTAATCTGCGTGCCAATTATCGAGGTGCGTCATGCGTGTCGGTTTGCTTTATTTTTGGCAATTGCTTACGCAGAACTGGGTCTCGTTAAACCGGGGCATCGCGATAAAATCACCGGATCGCGACACCGTAAAGTGACTCCGCGTAATTATACGACGTCCGGCGAGATCCAGAGTTCCTCGCCGCAATTATCGTGAAATAATCGTTACCAAGTGCCCAATTTTCTGGGATGTAGAATTATCATTGACCATTTATAAACTACTTCCGCATAAGGGCGCTCTAATGTGACACATCCGTTCTTTCACGTTTTCAACGAAGAGAGAAAGTTCAGCAAATATTTTATCTATTAAAATAGATAATTAAAAATTCCTGATATTCTCGCTAGATAAAAGAAAAGCTATAAAGTGTTGAAGAATAATATATTATTTCAGAAGAAAAATTATAATAGCGCGACCTACAATATTTCGTTCTGTGTTCATCTAATATTTTTCGTATGTTAAATCAATAAAATAATTTAAAGTAAGAATTAAAATAATTTAAATTAAATGTCGGTTAGAAAGAGATACAAAAAGAGGCGACGGATTTGTTATTAAAAGCAACCTGATCACATACGCAGAATGATTAATTAAAAAAAGAACGAAAAAAAAGAGGTATATCGCACGGCTGGAGACGGGCATAAAAGATGCGGATGAATGCCGATACTTGTTGCACGTCGTTCTTAAATAGGACGTTGGCGGACAATGGCGATCGCCGAGGTGAGTATCGCAAGCGTAGCGAAGCTCGAAAGCTTTTCATTCGCCGTGGACAAGGGGGAGAGGGAGATTGGCATTTTTTTGCGGGCTGCCCCTTTCGTCGGAAAAGGGAGACGCCACTTAATTAAAGCGTCGAGCATCATCTCGAGATAGCCGGCGAGTGCCACTCAGTGATGTTCTCATGGAGTCTCCATTGAGCCGCGAAGAGAAAGATCGTCTTTCCCCCGTGTGTCCTGATTCGACGGAGATCTCATTCATTGTTCCTCGAGTATATGAAATCGCGTTGCAATATTGATACGTGAGTACCATTTTATTCGTATGTTATACTTATATGACGGGGTCCAGATGTTGTTAGGGGTTTGCTAATTACGCGTTAAAGTAATCAGAGGCTTCAGCTTCCGATCCCTCGATCATTTATTCCTCAATGAATGTCATAATTAATAAAATTATAATATTGATTTTACATAAATTTATAAAATATGTATTTATACATATGTACTAAAAATAAATGAATTGATAAAGAGATTAAGTTTGAATATGGTGAAAAATATTCGGATCATTTCTGAACGGTCTGTCGATGGGATTTTCGTGAATTGCACTTCATGTAGAACGAGGCGCAGGAAAAAGCGGGCGGAAGCGCGGGCAAAATGTCGAGCTTTGATCGCCGGTGACTCGTCGCGATGGCGAAAATCCGATTTGTCAGGCAATTTGTCCCGTGACAAAATTTAAATCGCAAAGCACATTGCGGACAGGGGTTGGACGCCACCGGGGTCCGAAGGGGGGAATCAAATGTCCTTGCCGGGGGGGATTCAAAGTGGATTCGGATAATACGTGGTAAAACGCGTTCGAGGGTGAATCCTAAATTTCTAGCATAATCTCATTTTTCCGTCGGCCAGACGCCTCTGTGTAGCAAATGTGGCAAGAGGTCTATTTACCGCCACGCATAGTAACTTAGCCTGATCGATCAAACGATAAAGTCTATCTTAACGAAATATATGAGAATATATATTTTCTCTTTTAAATATTTTTTTTCATCTCTGTGTAATTTCATACTACATAATGTACATACACATATAATATTTTCATGAAATATAGATTTCGATGAATGAACAGAAGCTTTGAGTCAAATCTTCCAATAGTCTCGTATCGAAGCGTACATAAAGATGATTGCAGTTGTCATTAAATGCGGCGAATCGTCTTCCGGATGAACTTGCACCGACTCTAATTACCATCTTAATATATTCGAGAAGTTTACTACCTTTTTGTGATCACTGCCGCCAGTCTCTCCCTCTCCCCCATTCTCCTTCCCTCCCTTTCTCTCTTTTCACCGGATGCTTTATTAAAGTACCATCGTCGGTCGAAGAAATTATCGGACGCCCTAAATTATAGCCGGGAGACGCGCCCTCTGGCCAAGGATTTGCCTTCTATTGTACTACCGCTCGCCGTAATCCCGGGCCACTCGCCGTGACACTTGTCACCCGATTTTATCACGTCGTTAAACGTCCCCGACGCTCGTATCGACATCAACAACGCTTAATTGTGTATTTATTGCCGACGATGGAATCCCATCGTCTACGTCGCGCGCATCGTCCCCTCGGTTTTTACGGGATCGGGTTTACGGCGATCGGATGCCGATCGGCGTCCTCTCGACTCGATTTACACTTACTCTTCGAGACACGTGGGAGCGGATAAAGGCCGCATGTGAATGGTAAATGCGCATAAAATGCCTGATACCTCCGGTAAAACGCGTTTCTTAATCATACATGCTTCATAGTAATTAAAAAGAATTAAGCACGTAAAAAAACGTGATGCATGACAATATTGACAATAAATAAGAAATTATCAAGACGGCAAGATTTAAATGTTTTCACATGTCATGACATTTAATTGTTACATCAAATATTATAATTTATGTTGCGAGAGATTTTCATCCAATGTTCCGTTATCGCAGTAAAATTTATTAACGACAACAACAAACCGGGTCTCATCGTGGACCGTGCCTCATTAAGATTCCTGCGTTAATTATAATTATCGGCACGCGAGCGTACTCGGCCGAAATCAAGCGCCGCCAGAAAGGAAACGATCACTTAACAAATTTAAGGCGGACATGCAGAGTTTCAAAAAAATCTCCATACTACCATGCAGAATGATTCCGAAATAAAAAATTTGTATTGCGCCGCGTAAAAAAGTCATTATAAAATTTAATTATTTCAAAACGTGCAAAGTCACGAAATCAGAAAAATATAATCAGATATTATCATAAATTTGTACGCACATAGCGTTTTTGGAATATCATTTTCATTTTTCCGATTTCACATATAAAAAAAAAAAATATATCTCTCAAAAGAGTTGCAGTTACAAATGAGATGATTCTAAATTCTTGAATTTGCAGTTATCATTTTTCAAGATTTATATATCTTTACTTATACAATTAATCCATTAAATATTAGCTAAAAATATTATATGAATGACGTGTGCTAAAGTCTTTAAGATATTCTCGATCGGGGAAAATTAGAGGGGAGATTGAAGGACTCCTCAAACAGGTTGATATACGATAAAAAATGTAGATCCGATTATACTTGAAATTGTATTGACGTCGTTGAAGAGAACGTCGTGTCCTCCCTTTAATCGCTATGAAGAACGGACGTTAACTCGAGAAACTGGAACTTGAGAAACGACTTTCCAGCAACATCATGATTTCCGAGAGATTTCGATTTTTGGCACAGGAATACATTTTCATAAGAAATAAAATTAATAACGGATTACACTCGATTGGTAGGAATAAAAATATAGGAAAATGAAAAGCTTTGTTGCGAATATAAAAATCACTACATAGGATCAATAGACAACTCGTTGGGCATTTAATCGCCGCACCGCGATTAGTAACAATTCAACGAACAGACAAGGATCCCTCGAGTGACGGTAACGTTAAAGAGACGGGAAGACCGTAAAGCGAAACGCATAAATCATGAACCTTTCGTGGTGTGTCGCGAGTCTGCAAGCATCCGACAGCGTCCGACAGCGTGTCTACACGGCGAGAGAGTTGAGAATCTTTATTTTTTATTTAAGCGCTACATTACCGCGCGAGATTACTCGCATATTCGCTGCGAGTTTGCCATGTCTCCCTTACGAATAAATTAATGAGTCGTAAGCTGTAAGTCATTTTAGTGATGTACCCGGATCTCTAGTCAAAACATGAAGAAATAAAAAAAAGTTAAATAAACCCGCTAGCAAGAATATTTACTTGTTAAGTCAAATTAGCTCCTAAATAGTAACGAATACATTTAATTCTTGAGGATTTCGACGAATTCTTAAACTTTACCGGACACAAAATCACAAATCTGAGTGAATAATGTAAATTCGAGAGCAATAACCTTTATGACGTAAATGTATCCATTAAATGAGTCTATCGCATACTTCACTCTTTTCAAGATTTCTACTTGATCCTACTCCATTTCCTCCGACTGTAAAGTTTCGAATGAAGGCGGAGTTGCGAAGCACCATTACAATAACGTCTTCAATTAACAAGTTTAAAAGCAACGAAGAAGCGTCCTACGACGAGTCTGACGTCTTCCATTTTGCATAGCCGCGGCTTCGCCGACTGAAGGAGGTCGAAGTCGAAGTGCTTCGGAAGTTCGTCAGGTTCCGTAACGAAGGGAAGTCATGACGGCGCTTCGCCGTTCCTCTCAGGGTGGAAAGAAGAAAGTCTTTTCGATTTTCACTTCGCTACCTCCCGCTAATCGCTCGTGACGGGGAAGTCGTAAAAAAAAATAGGGAAAAAAAGGAGAGAAAAAAATAAGGTCGCTTTACGAGTACTCGGAGATGGGGGAGTGGATATGTGTTCGCGGAAGGGCCTGCGCTTTCCCGCGGGTCACGGAAGGCGTCGAGCTGCGCGAAAAGTATGCATCACGCGAAGCCCGCCGCTTGTTACCTGCTGCTCGTGCACGCCGGCGTATTCTAGGTGCATAACAACGCTCGTGGCTGAGTTGCCGCGACCATCAAAGCCGCCAACGAATCGAAAACTGTCCCACGATCGTTGCGAGTACCGCGAGAGACAACGCCCCTTCGCGTGGATCATAACGCCTCGTTTCTGAGTTGCGTTACGGGAAACCAGCGGTGCATCAGGTGTAAGGTCCGATCGGTGTAATTTATATGGGAAAATTGACACCTTCTGAGCACTGCAATCATATGCCAACCTACGCGTTGCGATGCTGATGTGTGTTCGAAAGACAAAGTCTAATAATTCGAACCGCGATGAAAAGACAAAGTCTTTCGGACACGAAAGTCCGGACACAAAAAGTCGAAATAATATAATTCTCAAAATAAACAATTTTGAAGTTCGGAGTCCACCTTCGTGCATTATGGATTAATTCGAACCGCGATATTGATGTGTGTCCTCAAAACTGTTTGTTTTGAGGATTATATTATTTCGACGGAAAAAAGGGAGTCTCTCTCACACGTTTTTTTTTTAACTTCGAGCTGATAGAATTCATTGCGATCGATTTTAAAAAGTAATTTCCAAATAAAAAAATTAACTAAATTAGATACTTTAATGCTAGTTATTAATATAATTGATTAATATAATTATTAATTCATCGACCAACTTTCAATTTAATACTCAAATGTCAAATATATACATTTCAATGAGTTTTATCTTATAATTCGATGCTTGACTTACGTGTGCTAAATGACAAGTTGTCTGACTTGATTCTGCGGA
The DNA here is from genome assembly GCF_000956235.1 of Wasmannia auropunctata. Taxonomy (NCBI): domain Eukaryota; kingdom Metazoa; phylum Arthropoda; class Insecta; order Hymenoptera; family Formicidae; genus Wasmannia; species Wasmannia auropunctata. Next base: position 973,842 of record NW_012026903.1, on the reverse strand, counting down.
GAGTAAAGACTTTTTACGTTCTCACGGCTTCTCGCGGCGCGTGTATCGTAACGCGTGTTAAATATGCGAGACACGTTGTCGTCGACGTTATTGCCGATAGATTTACGCGTTAGGATAATGATATACATTGCGTATAATAATATAACTTCCCGTTTAGCCGCGTCGCCGGGACGTAAAGTGACCTGCAATTTAATATGCTGAGCGCGCGTGCTGTCGAGGACTTCCCAGTTGTGCGTATGCACGTACGTACGTACGTACGTATGCGCGAGATAATCGGTGAGAACCGAGAAAGAGCAAAGGTTACCGGTGGACAGCAGTCGGTCTTGAGCGGTGGCACAACGCTCGGGAGAATTCTCCTGAATGTTGCTGCCAGGGACAAGTCTCTCCGTTGAGTCACGATCGGCGATGACCTATGAATATACGATAAAACGTAGCCGAAGGTCTTTCCGACGCGTACGGAGCTCATTCACACGCAGCTACGCGACTCCGTACCCGACGTACGATATATGCACCAATCTGGCGTGTTTATCGAAGCGCTTCTTATCGAAAGTGCCAATGTACCGCGCGTCCAATGAATTTTTCAAAGATATATAAATGTACAACGTAATTGAGAGATCTTTTTATTTTATGATAAATTCGTTAGTTAATTAATCAATTTTTCTCAGAGAAAGGTAAGCTATATTGTTGGAATTATGTTATTGTGTGAGATGATATTAATATTAAATACTGCTTAAAGTGCAATTAAGAATACATTTAATAAATAAGAATACATTTTTTGCGAAATTTAGACATTAAGCTTTGTTATGGATAATATGAAATTCCACTCCAACGTAAAATAAGCTATTTTAAACTAAAATTAGCTATTCTATTGTAATATTACCAATTTTATACACTAATTAGCATGAGGTTGAGTAAGTGCAGCCGAAGAATTTCAAGGGCGGTTCTCCGGGCGTCGCTCGAAGGTACAATTCCGGCTCTAATTCGATTATCGCCGACGACAGGCGGTGGATCGCCGGGTTCGCTTTCCGTTTTTTTTTTATTGTTGCCTCAAAGGGGACTACCGACCGACATATTTTTCGGAAAAGACGCACTTCGAAGGGTGGTGCAAGGTAGACGGCGGAGTAAATCCGGCGGGGAGAATTGCGTACCTGTCGGTGCGCGCGGTGTATCGGAAAAAGGGGTCGGTCACGTCCCCGATGTTGGTTCTCGCCATCATAAACTCATTCCTATTCTTCACCGGGTAGTAGTGTGAACCACGTCGCGCGTCACACTTGTGGTTTTACGGCTTTTTTCAGAATTTTAAGGACCGCACTAAATGACCGAAGAAGAATTCAATGATGGACATCCAACTCACGTTTCGTCTTCGGGGTTTCTCGGACTTTGACAGAATAAAATAGTTTCCCTTTGAAAAATAAACGGCGCCGCGAAATAAAAGAGACAATGTTGCGTGACATTGTTCAGCTATCTTGATCAAAGTGAGTTAGAAGGATCGGTGCTAAAAAAGACACATTGTAGTCAAAGTGGTAAAAAGAAGACAAAAATGATTGCAAAAAATGAGCGTCAATCTTAAATTTTAGTCAACATTGAATGCACCTAATAAAATTTAATAACTACAAAATATATCTTAATTATGTGTTCATCAAAACGAAAGTTCTTATAAATTGCATTACTACTTCTTAAACATATACGAAAATGTTGCAAGTTTCCAGAATTAACGCGCGTTCGTTAAATCAGTCAATTAAAAAATAAAATGCAAAATTAATATTCTTTATCATCCTTCAACTTGTTGCGAGATATTATTTTCATGCGAAGCTGTATTCGTTAATTGTGTTATTTTCGCGGTCTTAATTGCACTTTACATTCTCGTTTTTCAGAGTTGTGACATCGCTGCTACACCAAGCGATGCGTTCTACGGAAGAGAAATCAGCGTGTTGAGGCTCTAAATACCTCTCGTCTCGATATCATCGCCGCTCACTTCTGGAACACCCGCCGTTCATAATGGTCGAGCGATCCCTGGCTCACGCTCCGCTTCCGATCGCGCGTCTCGCGACGGCGGAATCGCGTCCCGCCTGTCCTACGCTCCCGAGGTTCCCTCGGTCTGTCGCCCCGCGGAACGACCGGTTGACAGTTGACACCAGTTTGACAATGCGCCGTGCTCTGCCATTGTTGGGAGCCGCGTGAGCGTGCCGGCTTGCCATTGTTGGGGCGTCGCGACGCCTTCGCTCTCCTCCTTCGTTCTCTCTCATTCCCGTACCCTCCTGTCCGCTGGTCTGATCTCTTCGTTATGAATAGCATATTTTGCTTCCTGTCTCTCTTTCTCTTTACGCGCGTGAAAAAATTTATTTCTTCTTTTTTCGTTATAATTTAATTTAGATGCTCGTCCTTCCTTGTTCCAGTGACAGCGTTTTAAGGGAGTTTTCGATATTGAAGAATAATTTAATCTAATCTATTCTTATTTCCTTCGCAGTTTCGAACTGTCTTGCATTCTTATTCTTTTTAAATAGATTTTTGAACTTTCTTCTTTTTCTCTGTTATTTTTTTCTTAATTTATTTATATTAATTTTGTGTATCTGTAATCTTGATTTGAAACGAAATAATTTAACCGTGAAATCAATATAAACTACATATAAATATAATGCAGTCTACTGGATTTCTATTCTTTCGCATTAAGCGACCTGCAACTCTGTCCTCCGCGTTGGCTCGAACACGCTGGTTTCTCTCCATTCGCGCCTGTTATTTTCATGCTCGCGCTCTTTTCCCCCTTTTGCACTTGTCTCCCTCCATCCCGCGGTACACGTGTAAGTGAATAATTCAGTGACAGAGACACACAGCCGTCCGGAATTCGCGTCGTGCCGTTGCTGCTGTCGACCGCACACGGACCCGCAGCGACAAGTTACACAATGCCCGGCGTGACGCGCCCCTCGATTTTTCGTTTTTTATGCGAAACGGCGACGGCGCGGGAGAGCGGCGGTGGCGCCGAACTCCATTGTGGCCGAAGGGGTTCCGGCCTGCGGGGGAGCGTCGCGACACCGGGGTGCGCGATCGGTGCACCGTAAAAATTGAAGCGGGGGCTCGCGTGGAAGCGTCACGTCGAGAGAACGAATGACAGGATATCCTTCTCGTGCGGTAGTTTGCGTTGAATATCCCCACACCGTACCCGCGCTGCGACCGGCGGGACTTCGATACAAAAATGTTCCGGATGGAATAGAGACTTCGTCAGAAAATATTGCACATCGGATTTGTCTCTTGGGTAAGTTTGACGTTGAGACATTCCACTTTTCTCGAGTCTTTTTTTTTCTTTTAAGTATTTTTATATCTGAATAAAATATTTGATACACGAAGAATCGAATCGCGTGAAAATCGTTTTCTTTTTCTCTATTAAAAGCTAAGCCCGTAATCACGCATTAATGGCCGAATATCGCGCGTTTTCCCGTTTACGAAATCGGACTTGCGATCATTTTATTTAAAGCCGACTCCGTTGATGGAGCCTCGTTTTTCCTCGTCGTCGTTAAGCTCATACCCGGCCACCGATCGATCCCACGCCTGCAAATAAACCATTCGCGAATTAAAAGCGAGCCAGCCGGCGAGCTTGCGGATGATTTCGGGAAGCGGCAGATGCGCCAACGGGTTACTTGTTGCGCCTTCGAATTGCGATAATCGTGATGGTATTTAAACTCTAATGGGGGAGCATCCTGCGAGCGCATTCGCGAACTGGTCCCGAGTGCATATACCTATATATATACATATATATATATACATCTCGAAAGAGAGATCTCAAAAGTGTTGAGAGTGAATGGAACGATATCTCTGCAGATATATTACAGATACCATCTGAAATATTGCCGTCATGACACATCTCTTCTCTCTCGCGAAGTAAAATTGCCACGCTGAAAGCCTCGATATTTCGAGGAGCAGATCGAAAAGGGAGGAGGCGTGCAACAATGTCGAGCTCGGGAATGCTGGCCCTCTTCAAAGAATCAATTAACGTTGTCTGATTGCTCCAATAACACTAATTGATTTGTCGGAGAGGAGCAACGTCCCTCGGCAAATGAGTCTCGTTTGGCCGAGCGAACGAAAAAGCCAACGGTCGCCGACGGAAAGGCGGTAACTGAGACGTCAATCGCAGCGCGACTCACGATTCGGGGCGACACGCGTGAGACGACACGCGCGTGCATCCGCGCGACATTGACGGAGCGTAGTCGTCCGCGAAACCAGCCAGCCAGCCCGCCAGCCAAGCCAGCCAGCCATCCAAGCCAGCCAGCACGCGGATGCACCTCGCCGCGTTTGATAATGCATTAACGCCGGTGGATCAGAATATTAGCATAGCATACGCCCATCGCATTTGAATTGAGAGGCAGCGGCCCCACGGTGTATAAGCAGAAGCGAGGAGAAGGCGTCCCAGCGTCTCTTTGTCATGCTAATACGGCATCCATCCCGACCGGGCGGCGGCGGCGACGACGGCGGCGGTTCCGACGCAGAGAGAGACGATGACTCTGCATCGTTTACGCTCCTGTTGCGGCTGCGAACGCGCGCGGTTCCAGAAACAGGGCCGACGGCCGTCTTCCGGTCTCTCTTTCTCTTCTCTCCGTGATTCTCTCCTATATGACGATTCGGAAAGCCATCGCCGCCTCTATCCGCAAAATGGGCAAACGCTCCTCGTGCACTAGATCCGCGCCAAATCGAAGTAGGATGCACAACTGGAAGCGCGATACGCGGGAGTGATTCGGGAGGAAATTACGAAAGTCGGAGAACGCGCGTTCGAGGATTTGATACGTATAGAAAAGAGTTTCTATAAGCTATATGGATTTCACCGCAAATCGCTATAAACCTATTTGCCGGAATTGAAACGTCTCGACGGCGAAAAGCCGAGTTTCTCTGTGGGAGACGCGTATATATCTAATTGACTATCGAGACCCGATCTTCTCAAGCGTCACGAATTAATTTCAGCGCGACTACACAGCGAGGAGTTTCTACGACTGCAAATTCATGCACTCGTAACAACTCGTAACAGTATTTCGAATTGGATGATACAGCCGCACGGCGATCTTCATTCCTTTTCCTGACGTCTATCGTCATTTCCGAAGGAGGGCAATGGCCTTGCGATCTGCATGAATTTCCTACGATCGTTTGAAGCCTGAAGACCGTAACGTTCCACGTGATCGCTGACGCTTGCTGTATAGTGGAATAAATAAGAAGAATAAGAAATAGAGGCAAATTGATCCATTCTGAGCTACGCGTATAACAGATCGTTTTCTGATGAATTCTTTCTTTCTCAATATATTCTTTTTGTCGCAAAAGAAAATGTAATAAATATCCAATGTTCGCGAGAAACTTGTTATTAGTAATTTCATAATAAACATATTCTTTTGAATACGTTAAAAATATATTTTGAGTAATAAATTAATGAAAAAAAATTCCATCGATTTCCGTTCACATATTCAATGTATTTAACACATTTAATTTATGTCTGACGTAAAATAAGTTATTTCGATTATGTAAATCGAGTTATATAAAATACAAACGTTATTAATTCCTTTATTATTTCGTTATCATAGTGTCAACTTGGTACTTCTAGTTCTCAGCTTGTTATTTTCTCGGAATTTTTATCGTTAAGCGAGCCATAGGTTAAGGGAAATTAATCGTATGCTATTATCTACGGTGTCGTTAGAATTTTTTCACGATGGAATTGATACGTGCGATGCGAATATTTCTGCAGAAGGCATCGCGTCGAGGAATTGCGGTGACGTACGGTAGTGAGAGGCGAGGATAAATCGATGTATCGGCGATAGAACGTCGTCAGGCATCCCAGGCGTCATGATCAGAGAGGTGGTACGTCGATCTACGGCGGTCGCAATTAATGGCGCTCGCCGGTATCGTGGGATAAATGTCTGTCTCTGCTATGTGTCGCTCGTTTGCATACCTCGGAACGGACGCTGCGGGCAAGAATGCCGATGCCGCGATCGTTCGAGAAAAACACTTTTAATGTTGTTGTCACGAGAGGGAATGATTGAAAAATTGCATTGATCACTATCTAAAGCGCAATCCTATAAATTCGCACGATTTTGTCAAATTGATTACTAATCAATAAAATCAAAGAAGTAATTATAAAAGCATTATTCGGTCGGTTAGATCGATCCATTTAGAGCAAAATAACTTTTAAAGAAAAAATAGCCATAATATAGACAAAGCTTTAGCCTCAGAAATATATATTGCCTACAGGCTGTCAGCGTCCGGATATGCGATTCGATTTAGAAATATTTCTCTCCGTGGCGAACGGGCCGTCCGTTTAAAAGCCGCGTCGGCGCTTTCCCTCCATTTACATGGAGTTCGCATCGCGCGGTATATTAATTCCATCGCGCGCGCGGGATTAATTCTTCGGGATTAGTCACGGCGATAGCCGATTGATGCGATCAGATAAAGCTGCCGATAAATAGCTAGATATTTTGCACACAAACGAACGAGCGCGGACGAGCGCCCGCGTGTGACGCATACCGCCCGCTCTCGCCGTTCCCGCGTAAACGCGCGAATAATTGCTCCACGTTAATGATAGGTCAACCTCACCACGAGATGCGTTGGTGATCTATGACGTATTAAATTCTGCGCGACCTTCGTGCTATCGGGCGTATGGATCGTCGATATTTCTCAGGAGCAGTCGGCCGCGGTGTAAATCACTCGACGGAAAAGGGAACGCGCGCTCGTCGTGAAAAGTAATTGATTCTTTATCGGCGGAGACAGTCGTGATCGCTCATGCGAATGACACAGATTAAGAGATAACGCGAGACTATTCGCGATTTCACGCTCGCCGCTCATTTCGACCGGTAATCCTACGCGATGGGAAATAGCGGTAATTAATGTTCAAACACATCTCCGCGCTCGTCCACCGCGATCGATTCCGTTAACTGTTAAGCAAGCTATTACTAAGTCGAGAGTTCTTTGGCATTACACATCGTAATTCAAGAGATATGGAAGCAAACACGCGCGCGCTAAATCCTCCTAGATTAACGACATAAGCACGCTTTTCATGCCGTCATCATGATCGTCGTGTCTCAGTTGCGCAATAAAATCAATAAAATAAATCATAAACCTTTTTCGCATTCCGCTGTAGGACGACAGATCGAATCTCTTTACGCGCGCGAGACCGTCGCGCCGAAAATACGCGCGCTTCGGGTTTCCGGACGAATAAATTTCGCCGCGGAATCGCCGACGGTGATTCCGATCGGGAGAGATGATTGGCTGCCAAACACTCGCGAGCGATTCCAGATTAAATCTCTGACCTGCTTGCGCGACGCGCGCGCTTTCGTACCGCCCTCCCCGAATCTATAACGAAGTAACGCACATTCCCGTGCGAGAATATACCGTTCGATCGCGAGCCAGTGCAGTGCGCGATACGTGTACGCAGCGGATTCATAAATAAACCGGAGGTACTGTTGCGTGGGTGTGGTCAGTCTGCCGAGAGCTCGGAGAACGACCTTACGTCGGCGATTGGCAAAACAAGAAGGAAAGAAGACAAGAAAGTTGACCGTGCTGAGGCCTCCATTAAGCCAGACAGGAGGCATTCACGGTTACATTACACTGAGAGAAAAATGTTAAAGTATTCAGAAGCAAATGTTATTTATGACATTTTCTTCGATATTTATTGGTTATAAAAAAATTTAATTGTGATAATCTAATATTTATTTCTGTAAAATATATTTCGTTTTTCTTATTATTTCTAAGAAAAATTTTGTTTAATTCTTGCTGGAAAAATGAATTTATTTGAAGCAAATTTATATTTTTTATAGACAAATAGTATTTATTTCTAGTAATTACGTTTATTTCTTAGAAACAACGTTTATTTGTTCGGAAGTTACTTTCAAGTCTTCCACCTTTATACTGCCAGTTCGCACTGCATCATGCAATATGGTGGACCAACGTCGTCCACGTGCGTTGTTCCGTGCAACAAGATTTACTGTGATCGAGTGTGGTATCGGTGTGGATCGGTGTGGATTGGTTTTTGTGATGCATGTAACAAGTACAAAAAGCTTTAGGATTATTACATTGAAAGCGTTGGAGCGACAATCTAATAAGTAAGTTTGCAATATCATAATATGTTACTAATTAGAACAAAGTAATTCCTCTCAACACAGACGAACTATTATTTTTCTTATTTGAGCATTATTTTTCTTAACGTATTATTTCCATAAATCATCAATTTTTCTAAAGTTACAAAAATTGTTTAAAAAATAATACATACCCCATCTTAATAAAACGCCTCTTCAAATATGACATACTCAGGTGCATATTAGCTGGTGTATATTCAATTATCAATTACGTTTCATGAACATTGCAGTTTGATGAAATTAATTGTACAGTTTATTTCATCAAATGCTTAGTAATTATTAACGTTTATGAAACGTTAATAATTACTAAGATATAAGTTACGTATTATTTTTCTATAAAATTTTCGTAAATTAATTACTCTAGAAAAACTCATAATTTATGAAAATAACATGTTAAGAAGAATAATGCTCAAATGAGAAAAATAGTAGTTTGTCTGTGTTGAAAGACGTCACTTTGTTTTAATTAGTAAAATATTATATGATATTACAATCTTACTTATTACTCTGTCGCTCCAACGTTTTAAATGTAATAATTCTAAAATTTTTTTACTTGTTCCATGACTATTGTAGAACTATATTCTATAAATATTACAAAACACTCGATCACAGTAAGTGTTTTGTGGAACGACATTGAAGATGACCTGCAAGCTTCTTAAACTCTATATTGAAATACATATTTATTTCAATGATATAATATAGCATTGGTAATTCAAATAAAATTAAATTGTGAAAAGAAATAAATTATTAATTTATTTTGCTGAATATAATTTACTTGTTAGGAATATGTTTATTTACGAAAATTGAAGGAAGTTTAATATTTGCAACTAAATACTTATGTCGAAGAAATAAACGATTATTTGCTATAAATAATACTTATTTTAGAAATAAAATAAATGGCTTATTTGCTAGAAATAAAATTTTATTTCGCCGTATTTAAATAAAGGATTTATTTCAGTGAAATAAACCTTATATCTCACAAATAAATTTTTAAGTTTCTTTTTCTCAGTGTAGCGGGAACGAGAAAGGCGAATTTATAATTGGTGTCTCCTCTATAGACTCCTACGTGTCCTGCGTAGGAGCAAAGGCATATAAATCAACGCGAATTTGCCTCGCGAACGTTCACTCACCTGTGACATTCATCACCGCGAATGACTGATTATATTTTTTATATGATCGAAGACGATTTCTCCGCGAGACGGATTTTACAGCTGTCTTTTATGTTCTTTCATAATTTTTGTAGTTACTTCTCTCTTCACTCTCTTGATTGAAGTTTGTTAATTCTATGACAAGGTAGTTCTACCTTCTTGAAAGGTTAATGCGTCGTTATGTGACTACCGATCTTTTCTGTCTTCAATTTTGATATGATCGATGTTTGATTATAATCACTCCCTCTTTTCTTTCCCGCCGTTCTCTCCTGTCTCTCTCTCTCTCTCTCTCTTTCTCCTATTTGAGTCCTCCGTGTTGCGCCACGACGGAGACCTTTCTCTCGAGAGGCTTTTCCACCTCGCGGACATATCGGACGTTCTTATCTCGAGCGGCCAGCGGGGCTGCGCAAGGGCTACCGGCTGAAATCAGATAACGCGACGAGCGGAGACAAAAGGATGCATTAGCCAACAAGCCGGTGGCTAATTATCCCGCACTTCCATTTTCGAGGATAGGCGTGACCGGCGTTGCCGCCGTCATGCGGCGAGACGCGCCGGAGAGGCGAGAAAGAGACAGAGAGCGCCGCGACAAGGAGAGAGCGCCGGCGATCGCGGGCCCCGATCTCGCCGAACCGCAATGACAAATCCCGCATAAATTACGAGTGCCAAGGCCGGCCGTGATCGGTCACGCCTTCCCGCGTCGGCACCGCGCCGTTTACCGATCGACTTGGCTCGGATATTTTTGCGTTACGTAACACCTCGGCGAGAGCAGCAGACGGCGATTATACGACGGTCGTGCGGCCGACGATTTAAAGATCGTCCGCGCCGTCGAGACTTCCGGCACGACGCTCGTAGCGCGTAGATTTTTTGCGCGAGATCTTTTTTTTTCTCCCGATCGAACGAAGAACGATTTTCGGATTTTATGTATGAACTCTTTATATCGCTTTATTTATATCTAGTATAGAAGCTGGTCTTGAAATTTTGTTTTTATTATCGACCAAACGATAATTGACGTTCAAAGACGACACGATGGGGAGAGCATGTGTTTTTGCTTGTCTAAATTTAAAAAGGTTTTTGCCTACAAAGACTGCCGATTAATCTCTCATTTACTGCAGAGTCTGTTACACTTGTAATTTATACCGTAAAGAATACAGCTTCATAAGTTTATATTTCAACTTTTTTCAACGGATCGGTTTTAAATTCTAATTATCGAATAATATTACAAAGCATATCGTTTTTCAAAAAGTAAAAGCAATTTCAAATTATGTTTGATGATAAGAAATATTTAGAGAAATTTGCAATTAAGTGTAAATATAAGCGTGACAAATTAAGAATGAGTTGCGTGCAAATGATACTTGCTATCGATTATAAGAAAATTTGTTCCTTACGAGGTTTGTGATGAAAATTCGTATTTTCATTGAATAATAAGACAGAGTGATTTTCAACTATCCCTCCTCGCATACTTGTTAATGGTGTTCGAACAAGAATGTTAATCGTATCTTCGCTTACCTGAAACAGAAATAAGAGCGTACATATTAATACGACGTTAAAATATAATATAAATTTATCTTATTTTCTATATTAAATAAGAAAAAATTTCGGCTCTAAGTTAAAGAATTCTGTAGTGAGGATTTCCAGTGATTTTCGGGACACTCCATAATTGCCATAAAATTTTACGGGACATAATAGCTTCAACAGATACAAGCGTCAAGCAACGTGACGCAACACAGGCGTGGGAGTCGCTTGGACACGCGCCGGCACGTTAATCATCGTGCGAGCTCACCGCGCGCTTGATGAAATCCACGATCGCTTTCGCGGTGAACTCGATGTGAACAACCCACGCCGCAGCACGCGGCGGGGCCCGCATTTTGCGATCCTCGCGTTATCCCGGGGAGGACGACACAATGACGATCATCGGGCATGCAGAAAGACGGAGGTGGGCCGCCCCGTAGGTGTCTCCTCGGCCGGTGTCGGGATCGCGTGTCCGATCGCACGCGGAAGGCGGAGGAGGAAATCTCTATTCTGAGGCATCCCGATGGCGCGGTGTCGGGCTTCCGACACCAGGGAAAATTGGCACTTGTCGCAGGGGCACCGGTCGTTTGCGGTCGACGACACCGAGGGCGGGAAGACACGCGCTCGCCACTGTCCGGGGACGGGATCGAATCGGATCGGATCTGTCCCCGGTATTGTCCGGGCTCGACCGCGTAAGCGACCGCACGCAACTGGATCGCCCTTCGGGTGACACCCCAGGTTGACAGTTTCCGGATCGATGATCGGGACGGGAGGAGGCTATTGTGCGCGTCGTCGGTCGGCATGACGAGGCATTGTGCACACCTCACACGCATCGGCACGCCGAGTCGGTGACATCGACGCACACATCAACGATTCGTAAAAGCGTAAATAGGATTATCCCCCTCGGATCAGGGGATCCCTCCGCAGTGAGAGGATGAGGGGGGGGAAAAGCGAAAAGTCGTGCTCTTTGTCGCACCTCCGCGTCGCATTGTGCCGATGGCATTACGGCGAACCTGTCGACCTCGAGAGGACACGGGCTTTCGGGCGGAGATCGCAAAGATTGAACCGTCGTTTTCCAAGCCGGCTCGGTGGCATTTTTCCTAGCAAGCGCGCGCGGCGCCGAGCGAGCGCATCAGGCAGATATTAAATCGCGATCGTGGAGATAGAGAAGCTTTTACGGAGGTTAATCAGCGAGCACGGATCTAACGAAGCGGATGGTAATTATCTTAGGTACGCGCGAGCTTCGATTTAAGCGGTTTACGATCCACAGCGCTGAAATCTCGGTGATTTCGTCCGTTCGTACTTTTAGGAGGATCAGAGGTGAAGAGCGCGAGTGAGATTTTTTAAATAAATTTTTTCCCAAATGAGAAAATGTTCCAAGTAATAGCTTCTACTTATTATCGTGAAAGGGTGGGTGTGGAGATTAAACGAACTTAATATATCATTTTTATAAAATACACATATAATTAAAACGAATTACAAGGAACTATCTTCCTCTGACTAACAATAAGTTCCAATTAATATTTCTCATATCTTCTGAAACTTGGAAGCCCTGACTCTATATTTTGCTATTATTATTAGGTACTACTTCTACACTGATAAATGTATATACTGATGGACGTATACTCATGACTCTTGTCTATTGAACCTTTGCATTTCGAAAAAAATGCAGCCGGTGAGAAGACAATTCCTTCATCGGGGGAGGAGGGGAGGGGAAGAGATCCGAGTAACATCACTTTTTTTCCGTCACTTCCCACGAGCCATTCCCATGCGATGCAAAACTTCAGCGGGACGACTCAAGGCTGAAAGATACCAGGTGCATCGGCACCGTTCCGCTTGCATCGCGACGGGTCTCATTCCAGGCGAGATGACGAAGCCAGTATATAGCCGGCAAGAAGGGAGTAAGGAAGAGAGCGGGTGGTGCGCGGGTGAGGAGAAGGAGGAGGAGGAGGAGGTAGAGAAACGAGAAGAAACGGACCAAAAGACCGGAGTGTGATGAAATCGGCGGGCACGGCGATGACGGGATGGAGGCGAGAGAGGAGCCCCCTGGCAATTAGCTCAAACGAACCGGGAGTGGCGTGACATGTACTTTGTCGCGCACGTCTTCTGACATCAGCCACCGTGGGAGACGTCAGTCCGTGGGCTCCGTCATCGTCGTCGTCGTCGTCGTCGCCGCTCGTCGCCGTCGTCACGATCGTTGTTATTGTCGTCGTCATCGTCGTCGTTGTCGTCCGACCGTGCGGCCGACGGGTCCCCGGCAAAACCGGCGACTGGTGATAATTGTTTGCCGGTGTGAGGATGCGCATGAAGACCGAATCTGTCTGCCTAGTCGACGGCAGACGTGCACCAACGCGAAAAGTTCGTTCCGACCCGAAAGAAGATCGATTGGATCTGCGAGCCTTCCCTCCCTCCCCTCCTTCCCCTCCGTCTCGTTGTTCTTCGAGCAGATGCCACGAGTGATCGCTTCGATATCGATGCACATTGATTGTGTGCAAGTTATAAGACGATGATATATATTTTTACGTAATTTTTGTCATTACGTTTTGCAGCATTATTTTATGCCAGTAATAATTTTCGATATATATCGAAATCTTCCACTGTCATTTAATGTACACTTATTCCATTTACATTGTTTACATTAAAATACTTATGTATAAATAAACATTTAAATACGCGAAACAGGTTATTAATACCAAGAAATGAAATTTTAGCATTGTTATTTTTCCGTTATTTTTTCATGATAGTTTAGAATTAATTTATACCCGCATCCCAAACGTAATGGAGAATAAACGATGTAACGATTATAAATTATTATTACAACTAAACCCGTTAAATAATTGCTCATTAACTCACTGCCGAGTTATTATTTCTCATTATCGTACATCATTATCATTAATTACCAAAATTATACCGTTCCACGACGCTTTGTGCGGGTTTTCTGCCTTTCCGTTCAATCGCAGTGCACGCACTCGGGCGAGCGGGGTGGCAAAATGGCAGAAAGAGAGAGAAAGAGGGAGAGAGAAAGAGATGGCGGTTGATAACTATCGAAATCAATGTACAGACCGCAGCCTCCGTCGGCAGATCACTACGGCGAGATAACGTAGACGCTTCGGAGATTTTAGCGGGGGTCACGAGAAAGAGAGATGCGATCTATAAACCGTAGAAAATCCTCCACCGTGCTTTTCGTCGTCGAACCGTCGGAGGAGCGAAGAAGGGTTCCCCACGCCCGAGACAGCCCGAGATTCGATCGCGTCCGTGGCGAAGAAGGCGTCGCTCGTTCCTTCCTCTCGTGAGGACGCGATAATCAGATAATGCCGGGATTAAAAGTGTTGCCGCGCGCGGCGGCATTAAATATAGATTTCGGTAATGACAGGTCCTGCCCCGGGAGCATCTTCCGAGCCGGGAGGCTTTCTCTCGACTTGTGGTCTACGATCCGACGTGCTTGTCTATACGTAACGGCGCGGCCACGCGAGATCACCCATCTCTAGCTTGCACCGCGTTCGACCTCTCCTATTATCGCCGACAAGTTTTTTTTTTTACTCGTTGCGCTTTAGTTAGAATACCTTTACCGCGAGTGAAACAGCTCGTTCGCCAAAAAATGAGATGGGAACTCTTATCTCTCGGCGAACGTAAACGTCCACGTATTCGTATCTTTCGTCGAACTTGTCTTATTAGCTGTAAATCACGTTCATAATTCTTACGAGTATAACGAGGAGAGATAAGACTCAACCGCGCGGAGATAATATACTTTTGATATAATATCGTCGGAGTTTATATTGAACCAAGAAATATACAGTGCCGCGGTAACAGTTAGATAATAATCGATCTACTCTTAGCACATCGGGCATGCTACGGGCTAATGGATCTCGCTGAGATCAAATGGGGCATACCCTGTTAATCGCGCGTAAAGATATTTAGGACTCAGCCGGTCGGAACGCGCAGAGCGCGGGATTTACTTCACCGCGAGGCGGAGACGCTCCCGGGATCCGTTCGCCATCCTCGTCCTCCGCGTGACGCGCGCGTTTCGTCGAGTTCCGAGTTCTTGCGCTCGCGTATTTTCAACGGTGACGACGACGACGACGACGACGGCGGCGGGAGAAACGCGCGGAATGCCGCCGCCGGGCGTCTTAATGCGTTCTAAATTGCGGCGAATGCGCTTTAATTGATTGACAAAAAGCGCCAGGCGGAAAAAGGGCCGGGTTCGCGCCCGGTTACTGCCTGATGGAATAACGCGCCGTGGTAGTGAGTGACCAGGTAGACCGGCTCCGCCGTACCGTGTCACTCGTTCGTTCCTCCGCGCGCGCGATACACCCCCTTCCCCCTTCGACTCGCCGACACCTCGAGGAGCGATCGTTCCCTTGACAAATTGGCTTTTAATGCGTCTCTCTCTCTCTCTCTCTCTCTCTCCCTCTCGCGATCCGCTCGGTTTCAGGATTCGAGATTACGGCGGCGGGAAACTTCTTCGAACGCTCCACTTTGGCGCGGACGATCTTACGAGCATATACTCTTGTTCGTTGATGTTAAATGCGATGACACAACTCGTTCTCGAGTCTGATCCATGTAAGATAACAGACGTGAATAAATGCAAGTATCTCACGAATGTATTAAGCGTATATACTTTTTCTTATTTGAAAGTCGATATTTTCATCTGTGACGCTAAATGTCATTGTGTATGTGTTTTATTTGTCTCACACAAAAAATACATTTTATAAAGCTAGATAAACGTGCATTTAAAGTGTGACAAATATATTTATCATTTTGTTTCTGTTCTATCATTCATATTGTATATAATATTAATACTGTAATATCAACATTGGATAATCGTGTTGAATGTCGAACGTACAGTGAGAATATTACTCTCTGATCCGTTTACTCGTGATGCTCATCAAAATGCTTTTACAAAGCGGAAAAACGACCGTAAACGATTTTAAGCGAAAATGCGTTTCTCTGTTTATATTAACACGTTAAAAAATTCGTGTTGATATCGAAAAACAAAGGAGATTTCGTTAAATTCCGCCGCCGCGAGCAATTTTATGTGACACGTGTTATTACGAGAGGATTCCTTCGGGGTATTTTGTCGTCAGTCGTTTAACGAAATTGGAATAAGCACCGCTGCGGCCGGCGGTAATCGATTATTTCGGGACGAGATTCCAAATCGAATTTCCATCCTTAATTGGCCATGGGAGATGAGAGTCGCGCAGGTAACGATTCGTAAAAAGCATACTATGTCACAGTCCCACAGTAATTTAAATCTCATTATATTGGCCCGTGGTTTGCGGTTTTGATACAGCGGCTCTCATTCCGTTCGTCTCTCCCGCGCCGCCACACCCTCGGCCGTAGCTCTCTTTCACAAAGAAAAATTATATATGTTAGCAGTAAATAATCTAATTAATTAAATTAATAAACGGCTACCGCATTTCTCTGCTATTTAATATTTTAAGTAAATATTTTGTAACGTGCAATAATACGGGCGCAAATGCGATGCGATTCTTGGATAATTAATAAAAGGATTATATTGCACATCACACATAATGTAATATACTGTAATGTTTATAAAGTGCCGCAGATATTGCGCTATATGTCACGTCGTTATTTTAACCGCACATTTATATTAAACTTCCGATTAATATAATAGGATTAATATATTTATCATTAACGTTTTCGGCGAGATAAAATCTGTATGATCTCTGTATAAAGGGCGGATTTTACGGATAGATTCGGTTGTCGGGCTTTTGAGAAGCCCTGGTTTACGGATGCCTACCGTCCTGTAATATCACCAATCAAGACGGGGAGAGATTCGGCATGCACACGAAACGACAATATGAATCACGGTCCTTCCCGCGGCGCGCGGATCATACCGAAAATAATGCCCACCGACATGCCCGCCGAAAAAGAAATTATAAGCCGTAATCACGCGCGAATTTCTCGGGGCTCCCGGGGCGGATAATGCAACTCCCGAAAATATCATACGCGGGCATATCGCTGGGCGTGCGAGTTTTATAAACTCGCAATGCATCCGAAGGGAGGAGGGAGGGAAGGAGGGTTGGTTATGCAAACGCAAAACATTCCGCGCGTCGTTCCGTGTGTCCGGTAATGATATTAAAATGTAAAATGCAACCGGCGCCGCGTAACACCGCGCGGAATTAAAAACGGATTGCATCGCGCGCGCAAAAACCCTACGCAGAGCAATTTTCGCAATTTATTTTATATCGCGAATTTCCGATATGCGTATCTCGTGCCGCGGTCCTTTTCCATGACTTTTTTCGCGTGTTACATAATATAACGTAATATGATACAACAATGCATTTCATATCTCTTGTGTATATTCAAAAAATTTGTACAATTTTTCGTGAACATGGCCGAATTCGTGGATGCAAATTCGATCGTTTAATTCGGAATGCGCGCTTATGAGGTATTTCTTAAAGTCACTCCCACTGTTTACGCATTAACGTAATCTTTTTTCTCAGGTTCAGTCGTGAAGAATTACGACGCGACCGCGACGTCTCCGAACGGGGAAAGGGATGACAAAAGAAAGCTGGAAAAGCGAGAGAGGGTGGCTATTGTCACGGCAAGAAACGGCGAGTCGCGCGTGCAACAAGTGGTAGACGCGAAAGAGAGATCGACGGATGTCAAGTCGTGGGGAAATAAAAAAGTCGCCCTTATCCTCGCGGGGGCGGGCTAATAAAGGCCCGTGACAACAAGCGACAAGAGGGTTCCCGCCCGGAACTCGGGAGGGAAGAATGGCAGGAAGCAGAACGAGAGGCTTAAAATACCGTCGAGCCGGCACAATGGAATTTTATCGAGGTACCTCCGGCCTTTTTTCTTTCTCCCTCTGCCTCTCGTTTCGCGGTAATTCGGCCTATCGCGCGGGTAAGCAGATAAAGCTTCGCGTCAAGCGGAAGATGGAAATTTTACGGTTTTCTCGTGGAACACTGAATTACCCGTGGAAACGATGACGGAAAAGGAAAAGTTTCGTGCACTGTTAACTCTCGCACATAACTCTATTAATTCTACAAAAGCGCGATCAGCGCAGTAGAGATTTATTATCGATTATAGCTTGAAATGTGTTATATAATTTTCATCATCCTTCCTTCGTCAAATCAAAGGGAGATCGCAATTCAAGCTACAATCAATATATCGTTTCTCGATCATGAAATTACTAATAAGTCAAAACATTACTGAACCATCGATAATTCGATGCGTATTTTTAACTTCTGCCTTCAAGCGGCGAGATAAAAATATCTACGACTTTCATTACAAAGACTTTATCTCGGAACCGCCGTGTGCGCGAGGCTGTAACGTCCGACGTAGGATGAGGGCAAAAATGCAGGGGCCGCAATTTCTCGATGCATCCTCAAACGATTCTCGACCCATCCGGGTGCACCCGTGAAACTTCTAGTTGCCAATGCGATCGGGATCTCTCTCTTTCGGAAAAGGGGAGGGGGAGGGGGAGCGGCGTGTGGCGGATACCAGCGTACGCGGATGCCGATGCGTACGGACGCTCGGGAAAAAAGCAAGGAAGTTCCGTAGGAGGAGATCGACCGATTTAATTAATTCCGCCGATCCGTAGGCTTTGATCCCCGCCACCGGCGGAATATCGCGAGTTCACCACGACGGAAAACAAATATACGAAGTCCGGCGCGGCGTAACTCCCGGCCTGCTTAACATTACGTAAAAACCAATTACGTGGGAATGCCTCTGTTGATTGGTATCAGAGATGGCCCCCGGGAGTGGCGGTGGAACGTAAGCTTGGGATTGAAAATGCCCGTCGGGGGGCCAAGAGGGGGGGAGGGCTAGAGGATCGCGTTGGTCGAAATGTATCCGATGTCAAGAGAAGCGACTGAAGGACCGTCGGGAGAGGGGCGGGAAGGGGACCTCTCCAACGGGTGTCCAAGGGGGGTAAAGCGGGAATATGTTGCGTGGCACGTGTCACTTTGAAGCGCGTCCGTGGGGAGGACTCGCGTATCACCGGGCAGAAATTTTTCAGCAAACCTCGTTAAGTTTTCATTTGCCAAATGCAGACGGCATCGGTCCGACTCCTGGCCGGACTGTAATGCCGCCGGCAATTACCGCGCCCCTTTTTTTCACCCTCGCGATATCGACCGCGAGAGCGCAACCCCTGTAACGTATATGCGAATGCGAGCGTTGCGCTTAATTAGAAAAAAGGGGGAGAAAGAGAGAGAGAGAGAGAGATCCACGTGTCTTAGCGACTTTGAATAACGAAAAATGTGTAATCAACGTCCTTAATAAAGTCAAAGTTTAGGGAGAGATCGACGGAGGAGGACATTCATTCTAGAACTTCGTACATCATAATTCGAATATAAGGAACGTCGAGTGTGCAAAACTTAAGACAACGGAAGAATGGTTTTACAGAATTTTACAACGGTGTACAAGATTAGTGCTAGAACACACCAGAATTGAAGTGAACTGGCAAAGTCTAATAAAGAAAGTTACAGCGAAGTTGCTTCACTTGGAGCGAACTGTCGGAGACTTTCCTTCGGACCCAGAGGAGTATACCTCCGTCTAAGTAAACAGGAAAGTGAAGCTAAAACTAGCCGCGAAGTGCGGCCGGATCCGGATATTAAATCAATTCGAGTGTGCAAATACATCCTTGCGCGCGTACGTATCGCGGACGCGTATCTCGGGATCGAAGGAGCGACAGAGAGACAAGAAGCGAAGGGCAAAGCGTGGAGAGAGAGAGAGAGAGAGAGAGAGAGAGAGAGAGAGAGAGAGAGGCGGAGGGCGGAGGGGATCCGTTACTGTCCACAGATACAGAGAGTATGTACCCGAAACCGTAAACGGAGTTCGGACAAACCCCACGGATAACCGCCGGAGGGGGGGAGCATGCCCGACGACCTTCCTGTGATCGGCGTTCCGTGTAATCGCCAAGTATGCAGATGATTAAATTTGCAACATCATCGCGGCAACCCTAAAGGCCCCCGGTAAAGGGCTGCAGCCAACGGCTAGGCCTTGATACGAGGAGTTTGACTCCGTGGTTTAAGGGGAGAGAACCCGGCGTCTTCCGGGATATCTCGGGTACTAAGATTTCGGGTACTTTGTTGACGCAAGAAACGGACTAAAGCTACGGGTCACAAAGGGTCGGAAGTCCTGGGAGAATTGCCGAACGTGATTCCCGTCTCACGTGATAACGTACAGCGTTTACAATGACGACGCGGTTTGTCATCAATCGTTACCGCAACATTTCTTTCGCATCTTTTTAGATGCTCCTATTTCTACTAAATTTTTGTAAAATTAAAAATATCTCGACAATATTAAAATTTATACCAACAAATCATACACTAGCCGTAATTTAATTAATAACTAACATGCTTATGTGTAATTTAAGAATTAGCGGTTAAGATCAACGGCTGTATTTCTCAGTGGCTCGCTACATGACAGAAAGAAACTCTCGAAGCTCGATGTTACGGATAACACAAATGTAATCTCCCGAGAAAACAGAAGTAAACGAGCATTGTGCGCCAACGGCACACTTCCTCGTTTCGACGTTCCACATGTCGAACTTCATCGTCGTCAAAAACATTTTGCCGAGCGTCCCGAACAAGCGCGGCCATTGTGCGCGAGAGGGGGAGATGAGACCGTATGAAATTCCAGAGACACGTCGCGCACCGCGAGCAGCAGGGAAAATATCATATTTTTGCCCCCCTCGTAACGTCTCCCCTCTCCTCATGAAGAAAGGAGAGCAACTCACGATCCGCCTGGTTTAGCAAACGAGCGTCGCTTCCTAGACTCCCCATTGTCATCGCCGGGGCCCCGAAGATCGAGCCAGGTAACGTCATATTCAATGGTCGACCAATCACAATATTTTTGACGAGTTATGTCAGGGCATAATGGGACCGACGAAAGAGAGAGAGAGAGAGAGAGAGAGAGAGATGAAAAGAGCGAGAGCGGAGGTTTTTCCACCGTAAACTCCGCGCGTCTTCCGTGGCAATTCCGTGGCCCACAATGGGGCCTGCTTCGAGAGCGGTGGTCCTTGAGCCTTTAAAAGCACAAAGACACACACTGCTAGCCCACCCCACGTCCTCTTCTCTCCCATCTCCTCTCCCGCTTCCTCTCCACGCGATCCGCCGATATCCCGGGCTCATCCTAGGACGCCACCGGTCCCTTGGGACGCCGCCGAGCGTGCGTAACGCGCTCAGCGACCCGTGAGTTATGAGGGAAACGCGCAATATTAATATTTTGTATCATCCTCGCGTGCCCCCGCTCGCAGCGCGCCAGCCCTCCTCGGGCTGAGGATCAGGAGCGGGATGCGACCCTCGTCCCCGGCCGCGGTTCTTTGTCGTTTGAAGTCGTCTTTCGCCGCCGCCAGAAAGGAAGCGGGCGGCGCGATACGGAATTGCGAGGGCGGAAAGACGACCTTCTTGCTTGTAATGCAATTTTGCCAAAAGCGTTACGCGGCCGCTCTTTATAAAATGTGAACGCGCAGTGCTGGGCGCTAAGTATGTCTTATCATTGTTTCATTTTTTTGCATAAAGTTATAATCATCCCTTATGTTTATCACGTTATCTCTGTTTTCTTTCACATATCTCTATACGTGCAAAACTCAGTCCTTCGCGATATCGTTTCTGGTTGTACGTGCCCCGATCTGTACGTGCTCGAACGCCGAGGAAATCGCTCGGTGAGAGTTTTACGTAACAAACGTAACGAAGACGAAGATTGTTATTTGCTCTGCGGCCGGCGCGCTGTATTCCAGAAATACCGAAAATAAACCGTGGGGTCTCAGGTGGTATTGTACGGCGGGATGTTGAAGCATCATCTAAACTAATTGTTGACAGCCGGACAATGGCGAACCAGTAATAATAACTTGCAGCTCGCTGGGAAGCGTATTGTGTTCGGGGATCGTCTTTACCTGGATCCTCCGAAGGAGGACCACGGTGGGCAGAAGTCCCGTCTCTTCAATCATCCCGCCGAGAAAACGACAAGTCGCAATTTTACATAACGATATATTTGTCAGTGCTTAAGAACTTTATCGGAAACGATATAATTAATAGCATAAAAATTAACAACGAAATGAACGTTTCCCTATAAATATTATTAGAAAGAGAGAGAAATACAATAAATATATAGTATCTAATGTTATATTTTGTACAATTTTTGTACAAAACACAATCCTTTTTTCGTTGATCACGTATACGTTCTACATTATCGCGTGATAACGTAATTGTTTTTTAAAGTAAAACAAAATTTTTTTAATACAATATGTTTCCTTTCTAGATACATTGCAATCGATTTTTTTTTACAAGTTACATACACACAATTAGTATCGGCATCAAACAAAAAGCGCATCCTGCCAATATAATAAATGAGTTTACGTCGCTTCTGTTCTCTTTCCGCGGACGGTTCGAATTTCCTTCGAAGGAAGATGACGCCGATCCAGCCGGGCTCCTTTCTGCAGTCCGGCGACGATGACAAGAGGATTCCCTTATAAAAACAATGTGTGAGGATGACTGTCAGTATGTCGGATCGTTGCGGTAGGAAATCGCGCCTGTCGGTTGAAAAATGAGAGCGACCGAGAGGGACGGGACGGATCGGCGGATAGGTGCGAGGTGAAGGAGGCAAGGAAAAAGAGAACACGGAGAGCTCCTCTGGAAGGTGTGACCAGCGCCCCGCCTTCCGATGTGGTCGCGCTGCCAAGGAAATTACGGACTAAACAGTACTTTCACCGGGGGTCTCGGTTATTTGTATTATTTCTGACACTATCCCGCGTGCCATTGTTTCCGACCGGGGATACACCGGAGAGCAGATCGGCAGCGGCCGACGATCCGGGCGATGCACGCGGGGCCCCTAATGACAGCCGCGCGGGGCCGCACGGCGAATCGGCGAAACGAGCCGATAATTGAGGGCACCGTTGTTATTTTTCCGGAGCACCGACGATGATTCCCGCCCGCGAAAACGCGCCACGTCATCGCGTTCCCAATTTGTATCGATTCGACCGATCTTTCTTATTCTATCATGTGCTTTTTCTCTTTCTCTCTTTTCCTCTTCACGTTCCGCTTCTCACTGTGAAACGGTCTTCCGCGGGAGATCGTCGAAGATCATGGAAGTTGCGCTTCTTTGAAGTAGAAATTCAAAGCTGGTAACGTCGCGGACTAGCAGTCGTTTCATTTTTCTAATCAATCTAATCGAAAAGTCTTGCGATTACACCGACTATAAATATCGACGGAAGCGCCGAAGCGATTGATCTAAGAAACGAGGGATCTTCAAGAGACTCGATTTTGCAATTTATTTTCGTGCACGATCAGAGACGTGGCTTTCTCATCGACGCGCGCGCGCGCGCGAATTCTAAATTCAATTTCCTGGAGCAGTGAAAAGAGCGCGAGTCCTGGATACGCACATGGCCCTCTTCCTCCGATTGCATCGTCGAGAACGACGCGTCTCACGTGGCATTCCGCCACTTTCGTTTACCTTTTCTCTTCTTTTTTATTTTATTCATCTCTGCTTTTCACGGCGGTCGAGTGCCGTGACGCCACGACCAGAGGGGCCGCCGCGCCGCGTCAAGAGATGTCTTTTATGCCCGCGAAGACGTTGTGCAGATCCCGTGTGCGTGTATTTTTGCAATTATTAGGTGCTCGCGGCCCAAGGATACGACTCCGCGCGATATCCTGTTTGCTCACGCACGACCGCGGAACGCGCCCCGCGGCTATTACGCGGCTGTACGGTAAAAGGTGGCCGGGGGAAGCAGAGGACGAAGAAGACCACCCCCTCCGGATGGAGCGGTGACCGCAAAACGAGAAACGGGTCCCATTGTGACGATCGGAGGCGCGACACGAGAATACCGATCGCGATTCCGCAACGGGGAGCAGCCCCGCCGCGGCAACGGATGTTAAGTGGTCGTTTAAGAACATAGTTGCGCCGGATGTTTAAGTTTCGGGGCGGCTTCTGGCTAGGGAAACGGACACCTGCGAGCCACACGACGAAGTGTGTTATTCTCTGTCGTTGGCTGAGGCAAAGTAAAAAAAAAATTGCGGAGATCCTCTATTGTCGCGGTCTCGCATCCATACCGCAAAGTATCGACCAGCTGTGCGCGGATTGACCGCATCTGTCAATACCGCAATTGATTGGACGAAATCGTAGGTAATTATTTTAACATAATGTAAAACTTTGAATTTTTTCCCTTTAATATAAAAACCCTTTAGTATAAAAACGAAGTCAAACAAAGCGATAAAGTCACCTAATTTTGGAATAATATTCTTTCAGTAGATCAAAGAGACAACGTTATCTAATCTTCTCTTACTTTCTCTCACTTTTTATTGTCGACTGTTACTGAAGGGTTTCTCTCTTCAATTTTTTAATGTAAAAATACTATATTAGCTATAAAATAAATTATTATAATAAAAAAATTATTAAATAAAAATTAGATAAAAAATACTATATTAGATATATCATAGTAGAAATATATATATATATATACAGCAGATATAATAGCCCAAGTTTATATATGAACGTATTTTGCTCAAGGATAAAACTTTTCTTCTCATAACTTCTTTTCTGTCCCGAATAAATCACTCGAGCGGTGCGTTTCGAAAACTCGGCACGTTCCCCCCCGGGACACTTTGTGTTCCGTGCGTATGGATTGCGCTCGGTTACGCCGATCTACGTCGAAAGTGGCACGAAATAATTTTGCGGCGGGGACGTGATCCGGCGGCGACGTACGCGACGAGAAGAAGACGACCGCAGGTATGACGGCGGGGCGTGATCGTCGAATCGCAAGAATGCGGGCCCTCTTCTCGCTTCTCGTCTCCCCGTCGGCGCGCAGCGCGCGGAGGACTTTCGAGACGAAATTACCCTCCTCCGGGTGACACTGCGTCGTGGTAATGGCCGGTTCACATCGCATTCCTGCACGCAAGCCCGCCAGGCGACACTTTGGGTAACGATCGGTTCTGCTCGGCGCCGAGCGCGTTCTCTCGCTCGTGGTGAACGACGACGACGACGACAAATTCGCTCCTCGCCGAACGAGCGAGCGAGGAATACGCGCACCAGACTCTCGGCGCTCGTTCTCTCTCGTCGCGCGATCTTTTAATAAATCGCCCGCGCTAACCCGGGTCACGTTCGATTTCTTCAAGCCTCGGAAAATATTATGGTCCCGTGCCAGCTGCGCGACAGAGCGTCGTTTAGAGTCACGGCGGCACTCCATCTCTTCTCTTTCTCTCTCTCTCTCTTCCTTCGCCAACCGGGAGAAGTACGAGAGTCGCTGCCCACGGGGGGGTGCTTTCTCGAGCAACGCGTTTCTCGATTTATCCCGCACACAACGACGACATTGTCCGATTCACTTAGCGTCTTCTGAGACGAATTGTGCGATCGCGGTGAACGAGTGATCGGTTCTTCTCCAGGGATTTCCTCGCGCGCACTTTGATTCGTGTCTATGATTATTTTGCGCTACAGGAATCGATTTCTGACTAGACAGAGAGCATCTATTAATATTTAATGAGATTTCTAGAGATTAGACGTTTTAAATGATGTTTTCGCGCGCGGAAAAGAAAAAGTCCCTGATATATCATTCTCAAAGAGATGTCAAACATACTTAATTATTTTTTAAGATCGATAAATAGGCGTCTAAATCTAAAAGTGATAATACCCGGTTGTATGTATTCTGCTGTCTATAAAATATCCAAGATTTTGTTTATTACAAATTTTTATTTGAATCTGTTTTTATTTAAATGTTATTTCTAAGTGCATTAATCGCGTTGGAAGAAACGTTATCTGATTGAACTCAGCGTTACGTGCAAAACGATGGCGCAAAATTTATTTAGTATTTTAGGGCGTGTCACTCCGCTCGGAGCGCTCCGCAAACAGAAAAATAACGAATTCGCATAGCGGGAGAGAGAGCATGTTGTCACTAGTTGTCAGTCCGTCGATTGCGGGGTGTACAGCGAAAATAGTTTAGCTGGAGTACGACGACGCGAACGACGACGTCGACAGGTCCGGCGCGACAGATGTTTCGCGTCTCAGCGACACTCTTGTATTTCTGTCCCACTCAGTATAAACAAGCGAGAGTGACGATATATCGCGCGGGTACGAGAATAGACTTCTTCCCTGGGCGACTCCGGGCGTTCCGTAGATCGCCGATCGATATTGCGTTTCGAGCAATTCGCTATGAATTTTCGCGGTTTTACCGCGTCGATAACAAAATAAACACCTATGTACAATCATTAACTGTCATCAAACAGCAGCTCGATTTATCGAGTGCTGAAACATTTGAAGAATTGATTAATTTACTTGTACCGATATCGAGGTAAAAAGTTTAATCGGCCGAAGTCCGCGCCTACATTCAGCGTGATAAATCTTCAATCACGACCGAACAAATTTCCAGTTATCCAAGAGACCCAAAATCGGTCGTAGCAACAAAGAGAACGTTCTTCACTGCCCCGACGATTGCTCTCGTTGAACCACGACGACGAACGAGTTCCCTCGCGTCGCAGCGACAGACGATCGCGGCGATGACCATTCGATGACCGGCGTCGTTTTTTTCCCCCCTTTTCCTTTCTGCGAGATTCTGAAAGCGCGGCGGCGGCGGCGGCGGCGACGACGACGACGGTGGCGGCGGTGAAGGCTGCCCGGATGCAGATGCGGCCGGTCACGCCGGCTGTAATTAACAAGGCGGGCTTTGTGGGTGTTTTGTCGCCGGCCGCGACACGGCTGTGACGAGGGAGGAATTCTCTCCGCGTCCATCGCGCGCCCGGGGGACGCCAGACTATAAAACGCTCTTTGTGCGAAGCGTCCGGTGAAGCGTAAGCTGCCGGAGGAGACAAATGTAAACATTCTCGCCGGTCGCGAAGAAGAGTCCTCGAGTCGCTAGAGAAAGAGAGAAATAGAGAGATAGAGAGAGAGAGAGAGAGAGAGAGAGAGAGGGAGGGAGGGAGAGGAGGAAAGCGAGCGAGAGAAAGATCTTCGCGGCGGCGCGGGGGATTACGTGTCGTATTATACCCCGTGCACACGCGGGGTCGTGTGTGCGTCGCGCCACGTTGCCCCGGCTCCCGAGAGACGGCTGAACGGATAGATAGATGGAGGAGGATAGAGAAAGACTCCTGAGATATCGTATTTCGTAAGGGTCGTAAGGCAAGAAAAGTAGATGACGCTGGACCACTCGGAGATGTCTACTTCCGAGCCGCTCCTCTTCGCGGAGCGCGCGGCGGCCTCGAGAGTCATCGTGGCTTGTTTTTTCGAGTCCGTGGCGCTGCCACGACTGCCTCCCCCCCTCTCTCCACGACCCCTCCGGCCATCGGTCATTTCAATATCAATGAAGCGGAAACGAGCGTTCGCTATCACTCGACGCGAGAGGAGTGTGCTCGCGTCTATGCGGGCGATAAGAAGTCGAGGGTGGAAGAGAAGGAGTGCGCGCTTGAGACGAACTTCACCGAGCGATGTGTCACTTTCTTTTTATCTGGATTATCAACGTCTTCGTTCTTAAAATATAGCTCAAGTATCCGTAGGTTACCGATCGCACGTTCGAACGATCTTTAATTAAAAACTTCGCACTCATTGACGCAACAAGAACAAAAAGATCTCATATATCGATTGTAAAACTATTAGGAAACATCTTGCTCTCCTCTTTTTTTTTATCACGCGTTCGAATCGCCAACGATGTAACGATCGGCTTCGCACGAGCCTTCCAACCAGACGTGCTAATTTTTATATATGCACCTCTCGGGGCGTTTGCCACTATCGTACAACGTTCGAAACAATCATCTTGGATAGTTTCTTTTGTTCGTTTTGAAGCCGACGCGCGATCGACATGCTAATGCGAGCGCCGTTCGCGCCTCGAGACTACCAATTAGCTCTCGCCGATAGCGTTTTCGACGATGCTCTTGCGGTAACTTAATACCAGAATGGGCCCGATGTAGGCGCGCATTCGCGCCGTTTTGCGAGAGATTATCGCGCGGGACAGCTGAAGTCCAGCCGCTGCGATAAGTATACGCAATCCCGCACCCGTCCGCTTCGGAAATTTGGCTGCGGTCGCGCGCGGCTCGAGAATCATTACGTTGCTTCCTTTCGCGCCTCGTTCCGAGGCGTCCGTCCTGAGTATTTGTACCGTCAGCGAAGCGGAAACGGACACCTCGAGGTGAAACGCTACGGCGAGAGCGCACGCACTCGTATCCGCGCGCATCATGTTGCGTCGCTTACCTCAAGTTGGTGCCACTCGGAAATATCCACTTACAAGAATGACCCCGCGTTAAGATTCTTCATCCCACATATTGTAAGGGAAAGTGAGGCGCCTTCGTCGTCATCCTTTCGTATGATAAGAGTATCCATTGAAAGAGAAACTGACGCAATGATAAGGTAAACATAACGTCGCAATGTAAGATATTTTCATGAAATAACTAAAAAATGACGACTGAACGAAGGTACGAATATCTCGATTGATGTAAACAATTCACTAGCTTGTAAGGCGATATTGTCGTAAAAAGATACAATCGTGATCGAATCCTTCACTACTCATCTAACTAGACCTCGCGATTCTCGCGTTCGCTAAAAAAAAAAAAAGAGACGCGCCGAAAGCAGTCCGGGTGGCGCGGATCCTCCGCCCGGGAGGACGAAAGAACGTTGTCCCACGATAAAGACCTCGTTCCCCGTGTGGTAATTATTAGGGCCAATGGCGCCCACCCGCGGTGTGCAACACGAACTCCAAAAGCTGTCCCGCGCGCGTTTCTCTCGGAAACGGGAGGCTCGGGCTCGGGAGGGAAGAAGAGGTCCGGAGAAGACGAGCTCCATTGGAGAGATCACCGGCCGATCGCCGACAAGGTCGGCTTCGCTCCGACAGAGAGCAGAGACAATACGCCCCCCGCGGCGACGATGTATATAAATTGTTTTCGAGGGCGGGAGTTTTGTGCGGCTGCGCACGTGACAACAATCGAGAGATCCGTTCGCTCGAACTCGATTAAATTCGAATCCGCGCGTTCGGGGATTCATCTAACCGGGAAAAAAAATACCAGAAAGTATCTGTCCTTCTTCGAGCATTCGTGCGATTCTCGACGACCAAAAGCAATAATAGCTGTAACTTTTTGTTTGTATTTGTTTTGTCTTTGCTTGTATTAATCATTTTAATATATATCTCAAATGATTATGAAGATTGTTCGTGTAATTGAGAACTGAGAAGTATGTCAGTAAATAACGACTGGAACGACTTCATCGCGAAGGTTGATAATGGATTAATCAGCAATCTGTTCCAAACGACGGTTAATAAAACACATCGTCGAATGGAATGTGGAATGCGCGAGTTCATCAATACGTACGATGAAAACGTACGGACGTTGAAAGCACGGGGAGTTTCCTCAAACGAGAGTCGAAAAGCGACCGTGCCCGCAAGCCATTCGTCGGACGTGCAGGCGGACGGTGGCGACCCTCCGCCGTTGCCCGGGCTATCCCCTTCGGTAACGGTGCGACGATTAAAAGACAAAAGGTACCTCTGCTCCGGCCGCCGTCGCGCTCTTTCCGCTCTCGCCTCCCGCTTTTCGTCCACCTTGTTGCAGCAACGCGCGACCGTTTCCATTGAGCCGCAGAAAAGGCTCCGCGGAAGCGCCGCGCGCTCGCCGCCGCCGCCGGTTTTGTGCTGCCCGCGAACAATGGCGCGCGCTGCTCAGCTGCGGTCCGATGTTTTAACAGTGTTTCCAAACACACTCCTACGCTTTTACGGGGGAGGGCGCGAGAGACCGCGGCGGGCCCTCTCTCACGGGATACGATTAACATGCGGTATTTGCTCAGCCAGCGAGACGTCGCGTCGAGAGAGACGCGACTGCGCTTTTCTGCCTGGACGCTCGCCGAGTGGAAGACATTGGCCCGTATTCTCGGCGCACACTTGACGCGCTCTGAACACCGTCTGCCCCATACCCCTATATCTTACCGTCGCCGTCAAGCGAAGTCCTCGTGCTAGATAAGCACGTATCAGAAACAGACACGGTCAACTTGAATTTGCAAAACTGTGTGTAGTATAATATCGTAGATAGGACGCTTCGTCGATATAAGTCGGTATTGACTTATTAAATATTACGCCACGTGTGTTACGAATTTCTATTCTATTTCAAATATCCTATAAATAAAATTCTCGATATCAACTTTTTTCCGCGTCTATTAGCATTTCTAATTGAATACACTGTTGGAAGGCATGTTATTCGTCGACAGACGCGTGCGAATTATGCGTCCACGAGGCGGGCAACGAAGCCGAGCTTCGGAGTCGGTGCTCGCGGGCGAGCTATGGTAATGCGCGAGGGACACGGGCTTACACACGAGGAGGAGACTTGCACGGATACCTGGGATAAGCGTTCCAGGAGATGGTGCCTCCGGCCGCAGGACCGTGTGAGTACGGTCCGCATCAAAAGAAACCCGTCCCCCACGAGAGGAAAATGGCTGCGTTATTCCACGGGGGATTCTGCACATAGAATCTCCACGAAATATGCATGCATGAGTTCTCGGCCAGGCGCATTTGCTAAAATTTTAGTAGGACGTCTTTAACGACAAAAACTTCACGGCATAATCATTTCATTATCATTGCATAATAAATTCACTGCATTATCGTGCGTAAGAATAAAATGTGTTAAAAGATTAATAATTGTTTTATAAGCAAGATAAAATCAAACAATTTACAATTTGTGTAGTAAATAAGTTACGATTAGCTTGTTATTTTAGTTGTACAATTAACTTGTAATATAACAACAAAATAACTGGAGATTGAATCTTCTGTACATTTAATTCTGAAAAAATCGTTTATCAAAATGCATCCATTCTTTCTCAAATATCACATAATGACACACAGACACAAAATATGTATAATAATTTACACCATAGAGTATAAACAAAGAGAGATTACCCTATGATTAATTCGCCTTATTAATTAATCATTTTACTCAGCGCGTTATGGATAGCAATTTGGACCTTTCGAGAAAATGTTGCTTAATGTAGCGTAACTTTTACTCTTACAAATTTGGATAAGTGTTATTTACCGTACTCAAAGTGCTAATGTGCATCGTCCATAAAGCCTCGAGGGCATTCCTCACCCTTTTTTCGTACATCGGAGCGGAGCACATCGAGTCGTTCTCGTCTTTACTCCCATTAGCAACGATCAAAGTATGACACGTCCGATCTTAACGATCTTTCCGGGTGCCTTCGGAAAGCGACCTTTATTAATAACGATAATCGCACCACGAACGTGCGCATTTTTTGCCAGGAGTACAGTCGCGCCGACGTGTCGATGACGAACCGATAAGACCCCTAAATGGAACCCGGTTGGTCTGTTCATCGTTCGTTCTTCGTCGCGATCTTCGTTTTCGATATTTCGCGTCCCCGGGAGACGTTCTCTTGGATGTGTTGACCCGAGAGGTGGGTTAACGTCGAGAGCGCGGCGCACCGGTGGATGCAGACCGGTGGAATCGGAACGGCAAAACTCGGCGACCGACCCGGCCACTCTTGCGGGTGGCTGTACGTCGAGAAGAAGGTGGACAAGTTGAATCCTGGGTCTCTGAAAGCGTGGGCGGAGCGGAGCACGCATAGCTCCCGGCCTCTTCTCTTCTTTCTCCCCCCTGTCCCACCTCTGCTCATCCACCTTCTTCACTGACACACCACCACCACCTCCACCTCCTCCTCCTCCTCATCCCTCCGCCGTCTCCACCTCTTCCTCCTTTTGCTCCTTCTTTCGAGCCCGATGTTATATGCGCTCTCTCTGCTGCACTCGCTCGACCCCTCATTCTCATTCTCTCGCGCACCACCCTCTTTATTCCTCTTACCCTTTTACATCCACCTTGTAGGCAGCGGTCTACTACCGTTTTTCTCTCTTTGTTGTCTTCGCCGTCCGCTAGGACCACAGGATGACGTCGAGACTTTAATGCTTCTAGGGCATGCACGTCCGCGCGTGTGTGTGTGCGCGCGCGTGCTTAAATACGCGTACCAGACGCGCGTGTGTATAAACGTATGGATGCACACGGGGTTTATATATTATATTAAACTGTAAAGTTCGAAGATTTCCACTTTACATTATTGAAAAACTGCATTTTGAGTGTGTTCACGTAAGCAAGCATTACAACTTTCTGCTTTTTTCAAAAATCTAACTTCAAAAATTTTACTAAAAATTCTATCGCTATAATATCTATCGTTATATTGAAAAATTGCAACAGAATTGGCTGTGTGCCAATAGTTGCTGCAGTAAGGACAAAATTTACTCCAACTTCTCGCACCAGAGATTTATGGCGAATGTCACGAACACGCCTGTCTGATCCTCGTGTCGTATTGTCGTCAAACATGATCGTCGCGCCGAAGGAAACAGAACTCAGAATCAACCGAGCGTATACGGCTCTATGATAAATGCCTATTTCACGATGCTATGATCTCACACGATGCCGCCGGGACACCCTGTGTATATATACAATATATACATATATTTTAATGTGGTAGTGCTGGTCGAGGCAGATTACACGTTGAGCCCACCCGTCACCCAGCGGATCATCTTTCCCTTCCCCCTCCGTCATCCGTTTCTCCGCATCTGCAAGACGATCGTCCCAAACGTCGAGGAAACTCCGGAGGAAGCTTCGGGATGCGAGTGGCATCCGGGCCTCCTCTTCTCGAGCAGCGGCTCGTCTTTCCCCGGGCGATCACGCCGTCGAAGTACATCGCGCACCGCGGGCTAAGGTCGGCAATTAACTGTTACGCCATACGCGGAGGAAGAGATGGAAAGAGAGAGAGAGAGAGAGAGAGGGAGACGTGGGAGGGGGACGGAGGACAGCGGCGATCTTGAACGCCTCCCTTCTCGGTCGTCTAATAAGATTCGCTTCAAGATACAATGTGTTACATGCGCGCCGTACATGAGCCGTTGCGTTGGTCAGCCGTAACACAGTCGGATCTCGTCGCTCCATGTAAAATGCAGTTAAGGAGTAGACCGAGGTGATTTCTCGGAAAGTATATCGAGGCTCCTTCCCTCCTTCTCTAGCCGCGTAGAACGTATTATCGCATGCACGCGGAAACGGCAGGCGTGGCGAGCGAAAAGCCTGTCGGTGTTGTTCGGGCGATTTATATCCTCGTCTATGTAGATGCGCTTGAATTTTTGTGACGGGGAAAAGTGGGAAAAGTGCGCTACGAGGGGAAGTATATGCTACTATCTCTATTGTAATTGATATTCGGAAATATATCGAGAATGGTCGATGAGTCATATGTATAAGCAATTTAAAAAATTAAAATTAAGCAACGCCCATAATTATATTTCAACAATTTTTTTCTGGAACCTTAAAGTTAAAAAAAATTGATATAAAGAGAATTCTATGATAAATGTATTTCAGTCGATCGGCCGTTTTCACCGTCACGACCAATACAATAACGATAGCGATAACGCAAGCGAGCTTACGGCAGAGAGAGATGACGTAGCGCGTGCTCGGCGGAAGAATTATAGCGGGCATCTCGCAAAAGCAGGCGCGTTACACTTACCAGGTGTTCGCCGAGTTGAACGGAGCTCCGCGGGCGCGTCTCGATCGCAATGGGTCCGCGCTGGGAACGATAACATCGTGGGGGCCACCGCCGCACGAGGCGAGAAAGAGAAGAAGTGGAATGCGCGCGGTTGGTGAACAGCTGATCGCTCGATCGCGGCCGTCTCGCGTGCCGCGCTCGCGAGCCGAGCCGAGCCGAGCCGAGCGGAGGCACGGCGCGGCGCGCCGCGCCGGAGCGATTACGCAATTAACATTCGGTTTAATTATCCCGTGCCCCCGGAGCTTAACGGGCTAGGCGAGCGAGTCCGCCTCGCCCCGGTCAGCGCGCGCGCCACGGCGCGGGCGGCGGGAGCTTGCGTTCTCGTGTTGCACCTCGTTAGCACCGGGCAACACCTGGCCCTCCTTCGCCCCTCCTTCGTCCCCCCGTCTATTTATACTCGGTGCACAATTGTGCTGGAATATCGCGAGCGTGACGCGAGCTGACTTTCCGCGTCGCGAAACAACGCCGCGCGCTGTTCTGTTCCGCATTCGTCCTCGACACACGCAACAAGCCCTTAGCTGGAAATCTATTTTTCTAAACTAAAAGCAGATATCTACAAACCTGCGTAAGTGATAAAAAAAATATTTGAAAAAAATAAAGATTATCGATTTTATCATAAATTAAAATAAAATAAATATAAAGCTCGTTTACCGGTTTACTTCTCTAATTAGTCATGCAATTAACACGGAAAGTTTCAATAGGGACTGTCACGAAAGCTTTTCGTTCTCTTGGAATTTAAAAGTTATATCCAGAGTGCATATATTGCATATGCAACCTTCGAAAAGTTACACAGAGATAAGTTGCCGGGGGAGGGGGGGGGGGACAATTGTATTCTAACAATAAAGTGAGGCTACTGGCTAAAATTGTCATTAACGTCTCGCGAAGGAGAAACTTAGCCCCAAATCGGATGGATTAACAATTCGAGGTATTCTAACGGCACGGTAACGTAAAAATCCCGAACTACTTTCGCACTATCTCGCAGACTGCATTAGGAGTTAGATACGCCGGGATAAGATGTAACCTTTCGAGCGTCGGGATCAACTTAATAAAGCGAGTTAGTGCGCGGCACGTAGCACCAACTTGGGTAATCCGCGTGGCTGCGCCGACAAAAGTTGCGCCAGTTCGGTTCGGTGTTGCGACGGGTCCCGGTCGATCTTGCCGGTTGCACTCCGATACGCCACGCCGCGCGATGGTTTCGGTAATAATTGTGAAAATCACGAGCTCACGATCTTAATTGGCGACGACGGACGGCGGGCGATCGAGGGGAGGAAGGGTCGATATTCCGCGCGAATTGTCGATCCTACAATCTTATATCCCTGCGAGACTTTTACATAAAAGAAAACATTGCATTCGCGCTTTTCGATAGTTTTAAAAAGAAAAAGTTGAATTGAGAGTTAAGGATACATGCACTAATATAGTAAGCTAAGATTTTAATAGATTTGTCTTTCATTAAAACATTGAGATGTTCATTAATCTTACATATGACGCGCGTTATTCCAGTACGTTGCTACATTCTTCAGAATAAGGAAAACAAACACAGCGAAAGGGTTACAGATGTTAATAAAATCGTTAGCCTATCTTATCCTACTCGAAAATGATTTTATCCCTGGCCTCTTGAAAACGGCGCTAGCTGGTAAATGCATCCACATATCGTTCTCGCTGACGTTTTAATTCCCCTCGTCAGGCTTTCGCAATGCGAGATAATAGGGCCGCGGCCGTAACGAATCGCTCGTAAAACTAGACGACTGTCCTCGCGGCTCTGGTAATTTTCTCCAGCCCTCCCTCCCTCTCTCTCTCTCTCTCTCCGCAATCAGCCCGCAGCCTCGCCGCGGACGACGCCGGTGCGGAATCACGCATGGAGCTACCAGTCGCGGAGGACAAAGATCTTTACGCCGCTTACGTTAACCGTAGAAGCCGCGAGGTAAGGCACCGCAAGCCGAGAGATAGAAGTCCCCCTCCGGGCCTCACTCTCTCGCGTAGCTGCTTCCTCGCCCCACCGGCGACCGGAGAGCCCACTGACGTAATCGAAGAACCCCGGGCAGCCAGATCACAGATTAAACAACACTCGAGTCCTTCTCCTCGATAATTACCCAGGTCGGAGTAATTGCTGCAATCCGGGAACGGCACGCAGTTACCCGCGATAATTCACCCAACGGTGATTTCGAGTCAGATTGCCCGGGCAGAAGTTACGTTATACGCGCTCGGCCATGCTCGCGCGCGCACCTCCACCGAAGTTGGAATTGGTTGAGGCAGAAATTGAGAGAAAGAGGTAGAGAGAGAGAGAGAGAGAGAGGGACCCCTTGTGCCGTTCTCACAGCCACCTCCGCCCTCCCCCGTCTTCGCCTTCATCGCCGTGCAGCGCGACCCGCGAATGCAATCGTCGAAATCGACGTGGATTACGCGTTCGCACCTGCTGCGTGCGCGCGATGTCGATTCGCCACGAATACTTCTTCTATGTGTGCTACCCCTTCACTGCAGGTAACCTTCACGATGCGAGGGATGATGCTCGCGTGACGATTCCACGACTTCGCGAAGATACCGGGGCGATATGCACCCTCGAGAAATTGAGTCTTGCGCGGATCGAAATCGGGGGAAATATCAGTTGTTGGGAAATTCCGTGTTCCAGTTAATGGACGAAACATTGCACCTCTTACGAAAAAAACTTTTTCAATTATTATAAAATTATTATTATATAATTATTATAAAAATATGATAACTGATATTAATAACAGCAAATGAAAAGAAAGATCGAATTTTACGATGACTGAAATCGAATTCCTGCCTATTCTTTTTCATATAGAAGGACATGGCACTTCTAAGCGTTGACTTTCGGCCGTTCTAGCGTTAAACGTAACGAGTGGAATAACGGGCGGGAGTAGTTATTGAGGATAATGAAGAGATGAGTCACGCCGAGTCCAGTCCATAGCAGAATCGGCGCAATTTTCGTCGGGCTCTCGTCGCAGAAATTGCGGACGGCGGCGGTGGCGGCACGGCGTGCTCGCGTGAATTTCTAGCAATTTTCTCCGGCGAGAAAAAGTCGACGTCTGGATGAAACGTAAAGTAGGCGTGGAAAAAAAGGTGAAAGCGGATAAGCAGTGACGTGGATGGAACTAGAATGGCTCGGGACGAGTCGGGGGGGTTATGACAGATATGTTGTTCGGCTTTAATTATAGGGGTCCACGTGAGTGATGTATCTCACGCGAGCCGCCGCCGCTCGGCTGCATCTACGCCGTGGCACATTTCGAAAAAGAAGAGCTCGCGCCTCTCTCGCCGCCGCGCCGGTAAGGCACCGATCGATCCTTGCGCTAATATATTCCGGTCCCCCGAAGGACACACCCCACCCCTCGGAAGACAATATTTTCGGGTTTGGCTTGGTCATCAGTTTGTAATTAAAAAGTTCTCCCCTCCGCCGCCCCGCCGCCGCCGCCGTTCCCGATGGGGACCGTGGCCCCGGACCCCGTGTCATTATTTTGTACCGCGCGGCGCCAGGACCCAGTATCTCATCCTTCCACCGAAACCACGGTGTCGGGGGACGGAGGGGTGGGAAGGGGGGAGGGGGGTCCGATGTAACGGGTGTACCAGGAAGAAATCCTGGTTCGACTTGGCGCGACGAGTAATTGAACATGCGACCCGGGCGTCTTCAAAAATTAACGGCGCGATTAATCGGCGCCGATGCTCCGCGAGTAATTGCCGCCATTACGCCCGTGATTGCGCGGCGATTACTAATTAACGCGCTGTGTACCGTTGATTAACCGGTCGCTCGATTACGCCGACGATCAGACAATCGGGCCCCGCGTGGGCCGGGCGCATTTCATCACCGATCAAACGAGTGTCGGTTACAACGACGCGCTTCGACAGCGGAGGACCAACGGTAAAATTACTTTAGTACTAATTTTTATTTCATGTTTTAAAGTTTCACCTCGCGGCATTAATACAGTCGGATGTGACAGCAGATTAGGATACATCTAACACTCCGATTATTATTTTGTAGTGCCTTAATTAACACTGACATGACTAGATTAAATTAGTATTACGCAAGCCTAGCTGATGATTATTTAATACAAATTGCTGTTTCGCTGATGGGTTAATCAGCGCCAGCACGTTTGATCAAATGGTCTACCTATTTCTCTCTTCCTCTCTCTCCCTCTCTCTCTCTCTCTCTTTCTCTCAATCTTTCTCAATCTTTCTAGCCATATTACAACAAGAGTCATAATCTTCTCGCAGAACTTGAAACTCGTTAATCATCTGATCACGCGACTCGCCGTAATCAGAGCGAAGAGAGGACTTGTTTGTCGCGCTTGCACGCTCCGCGTCGCAGCACCCGGTATAGAAAATCACCGTAGGTGCGTGTCTAGAGGCCTTTTTTAAAGGCGTATATAGAGATGGGCGGAATGCCGGCTACGTTTTATTTACGGCCACTGGGACAGTTTTTAATTTGTTCTCCCTCGGGGGAGGTGGGCCAGCTAGAGCGGGAACGGGAGAGAGACAGAGAGAGGGACTTCGCTGTCTGGTCTTTAAGGAGTTTTCGACCTGTTAGTCGTTAGAACCCAAGGAGGCGTTTCTACGATCTTCTGGCGCGGGGGTCGCGCGGGAGAGGTGGGAAGGGAAAGGGACCCCGGTCCTGGAGAGAGGTGGCGGCGGCGGCGGCGGCGGTCGACGCTAATAAATCCTTAATTATAATTGCGCGGACGCGCGTGACGGGAATAACTCTTTGATTTAATTATCGGATCGACGGCTGTTATCGGCCGGTCGCCGGAACGGTTAGTCCTGGAGTTTTCGGATCGGGACGCTGCTGGGACCGAATGGGTCGGAGGTCGTTTGTCGCGACGCGTGTTTTATCGTATCTTCTTTACTGTTTGTTAAATTTGTCACGAGTGATATACGTGCAAATGCAATCACTGCTGCTCGATACATAAAAAAAAGTAAAAGTAGTTTATTTTACACGAAGACTTATCATCTGCTTCGCGAAGTAACGGTAAGTAATAACGACGATTTCTTTGAAGATGAAGACACGACATCCGCTTCACTCTTCTTCTCAATCCCGAAAATAAATTTATGATATTATGTTCTGTCCCAAGAATCGGAATCATGTAATGTCTTCATAGCGTCTTCATCATTTAATTTCGTCAATTTCGGATATTTTTCAGAATTGTCCCTTCGTAATGAGCCGAAATTTTACCAAATATTCTTTTTTTCTCTTCTCCATCATTAAGCGACACTTTTTTGTCAGATGTTCAACAGCAATAACAACCATCGACTTGATTGCCTGTCCCGAGAACGCAAAAGAGACGCTCTCCAACTGAGATTATTCTTGTCGAAGAGGTATCATGAGCTGAACAGCAGACGGATTGTCTTCCTACATCGTCGATTTCGGGCCTTGTCGTCGTCGGTCGTGGGTAATTGGGAACAGGTCCGCTCGAGAGTATATGGCTGTTTTTTATCATTACCAGGAATTCGGGATCTGTCAAAATGTCCCGGCCGCAGTTGCGTTAATTACGGGTCCTCGGGGGCCTCACCGGAGTCCGGAATAATTATAATAATCAGAGGGGCACGCCCCTA
Organism: Wasmannia auropunctata; assembly: GCF_000956235.1. Classification (NCBI taxonomy): domain Eukaryota; kingdom Metazoa; phylum Arthropoda; class Insecta; order Hymenoptera; family Formicidae; genus Wasmannia; species Wasmannia auropunctata. The sequence goes on along the minus strand of NW_012026903.1, from coordinate 935,072 downwards.
TACCCGCGCGCTCCTCCCGTTTCTCCCGTCTCTCACCTGGCTAGAAAACAGACGGTTGGACAGATTTTTCGGTATCACACGGTTCGTACGACCGAGAGCAGAGACGAATGGCAGGACGGACGGAGATAGGATAGCAGAACGGCGTACGAGAATGCGTTATTATTCTGTCTCGCTCGTCTCGTTTTCCTCGCCACCTAGGGGAGGGAGGGGGGAGGGTACGTCAACGCGGCTCGACACTCGCGCAAAAAAATGATCTAATGTACTTAATTGCAATTTATTTTCGTTCCGGCGAAATCGAGGTCGTCGTTGTCATCGTCATCGTTATCGTCGTCACTGTCCTTTTCGTCGTTGATTCGCGCCCCACGGCTACGCATGACGCGACGGATCGATGATCTATCCTGGAGCGATCTATCTCGCTCCTCTCGTAGACGGGAAGAGGAGGAGGAGGAGGAGAGTTCTCGGGCCGGGACAGAGAGGGTCTGATCGGGGCCTGACCTTTTCTGTCTCCGCTGATTTACGAGCGCCGGCAACGAGCAGAAATCGAACTGGAGCGACCGCGACGACGGGGCACCTTTAATTACGGGACACCAGCTGGCTGCGCGGCCGAGATCGGTGAACTGTCAGAATCGGCTGGCTCGCCGACCGATTTCTCGGCATACGCCGTGCGATAACCCACCGTCACGGCGCTTTTGTAGAAAGCAAGTGTTGGTTATCGATATGTCATCGTATTATAATATTCTTTGTAGGATATGTTGTCACAGTACCGAATGTGATTTACGTATTTCGATTAATTCTGCAGCAATTAATACAAATATTTGGATGGCGATTAATAATTTTTAATAAAATTAACAATGCTAACAAAGTTAGTAATACATAACAACTTCCGGTATAGATTTTTCTTTTGAAAATGATATTATTGCAAATTAATATATTAAAGTGTAATAAAAATTAAAAAATAATTTTACGATGAAAGAAAGTCATATTCTCTTTTTTTTTTCGTTACATATTCTTTATATGAGACCGTCAAAAATCCTATAAAATTGTCTCAGTACCTAATCACCTGATCGCCTGTTCAACGTACATAAAAAAGTTTCGCGTAATTCGCATTCTATCCGCGGACGACGACCTTAATGAAAACCACTGCGCCTCTCTGTCATTAAGGACCCCGTCTCACCTCAACCTGCTCCCTCCGTCCCTCGCTCTTTGTTTCATTGGTCGGTGTTGTGCGAAGCTCCGGGCCCTCACGTGTGGCGGGGGGAGGGGAGGACCTGCGGGGGTCCGAAACCGTCTGTCATCTCCGAACGACTAATGGTTGCTTCACGCTGCTTCATTATATTTTCTAAATGTAAATTCGTACAAGGTCCCAGGCCTCTCTCTCTCGTATAGCGCCCGGAGGCCGGGGGGGTCCTTATAAAACTTGGGACTCTTCCTCGCATTACGACAGACGAGGTCGACGGGGCGGGATACGGGGCGGGGGGAAGGGGGAGAGACGGGGAGGGTTCAAGAGTGAATTCAGCCGCGGGCTAGAGTCGCGCATCGTTGATTGCAGGCGACAGTTTATGGTCCTGTCTCGTCCTGCGGACCAATTAGCCCTCTAGCTTCCAAGAAGACCCACTCCTGGGAGCCTCGCCCTCCCTCTCTCCCCCACCACCCTTTTCTCTTTCTCTCTGTCGCTACGGTCCTTTTATCATTTTACGACCGGCGTTAGCGCGCGACCACCGCCTCGACATTCGCACGGGACGCCCGGTAGACAACAGTAACTTTCACGCATGTTTTATAGTCTGAAATTGTATTATGTCTCGGAGCCGAAGGGCCCGAGACGATCGGATTCGCTCCTCCCCGCGTCGATATAATACGAAACAAAGACTTTTCCTTGGCGCCATGTGACATAAAGATGAGGAAGGAGACGATATCGTGACATTAAAATAATGTGACTTTAAAGTTTCAATTTCTTCAGATAAGAATTATTAAAACTTGTATGAAAGCTGAACATTTTCAGAGCGGCATTTTATCTTTTATATTCCCTTACAGACTTTTGTGGTTCCATCAATTGGGGGATGATTATTTGATCATTCGATCTATCTGTATTTCTTGTTCTCTTTTACGCAACAAATTCAAATCTTGTGAAACATATTGTAGTATAGAAATCCATCAAAATCCAGCAAGAGGCATGCTATAAATGTTGTTTTTATATTAAGAAAAGGGAAAAAAGGCTCATTACTTAACATAATATTCCGTAACTTAATTTCTTCGCTTCTTTCCTGACGTCCGATACTTCACGTTAGTTGCGATATCCTTTTGCTTGGGTCGATGATGGAATACGTCTTGTGTGAGTCGAAGGAAGACGTATGATTTAAAATCATTCGCGAGGCAGAATTAATGTCTCGATAGTGGCAGTTACAATTACAAAGACGAGAATCATGACGTATACATAATCGGTCGCCCACAAAAAACGTTCTTTGTCCCGTTTCCAAGCCTTCGGTCAATCACTGATGGTGACCTTCGAGAAATCGGCACAAGTTAATTAGCGGCGCGCATTATGTAATTGGTTTTACCACATGCATCATCGTGCGAAAAAGATCTGGCTGAAAGCGACAGAAACTACATTGTGTGTACCAGTGAATTCTCGTTGTTATACTAAAGTTCGTTAAATATCCGTCAGATTATTCCAATATTTTTATATAATATTTTGATAGAGACAAATTATAAAACACTCCTCTAACAAATTCAATTAAAACATTTCTTTAATAAATTCAATTAAAATCCTATATCACACAACTTTTATTAAATTCAAAAGAGAATTAAAATTTAAAAAATCTTATCTTATTAATAGATAAAATTAAAGAAGAAAGAGGGAGAGAGACAGATAAGAATGAATTTTTTTTGAAGAGTGAAATCTGTATAGACACTACAGGATTCTAAATTTTCTTTGGAGAATTCTGTTAAGCTTTATAACTTTTCTATTTAAATTTTTATTATTTTAGTTTCTTCAAGTTTCTCCTATTATCTTATCTATTTTCATCTAAAAAAGAATAAATACTAATTTCATTAATTTAAGATAAAATGACGTTCTCTGCGATAAAAATAAAATTTGTGATTTATTGTTTTTGAGTTTCATAAAAACTTTGCCGTCCGACTCGTAAAATGTTTGATTCGCGCATTCCTCTGAAATAACCTGTTTCAGTCGTCTGCGTTTCCTCGCGCGCGGCACGAGACGCGTCGAGTAATCGACGTCGCGGGTCCCGTCGCGGTAAGAAGGAATTCGTCCGTGGGGGAAAAAAGCAAACGAGAAGGCGCGCAGAGGCCCCACGATTGCCCGGAGCGTCGTCGACGATGCGTCGCGGCTATTATGGGGCCCGGGCCTTTTTGCGAGGCGGGCCGATCGGTGGGCCATTGTCTCGAGATGATTGCAACACGTTCGGGGCTGCTTATAATATAGGGACTCGGCGGCCCCCTATCTCTGTCTCCTTTCCCGCCGGTCCGTCCCTCCGCGCCTTGTTGTTGCGCGTCTCCGAACCCACTTTGGAAGCTGCGGAGCAGAAGCGGTCCCGGACTCGACCGTAGACACAGAGACACACGGAAGGGCGGGCACCCGATTGTTCCCCTACCTCTCTCTTTCTCTGTCCTTCTTCGCTGAAGAATATGGATCCTGGTTAATGGGATCGCCACGGATCTTCGTCCGAAGCCTTTTGGTCCTCTCTCGTTTTCTTCTATCTTTTATTCTCGTACGTTGTATGTAGAGAAAAGACAAGTTGGTGTGTATCAGATTTTTCTTTAAAATCATATCGTTTAAATTGTTTGAGCTTTAAAAGTCTATATATGAGCGCTTGAGAAATTATATTTCAAAGGGCTGCAATATTTTCCGATTGATTTAGTTATCAATCGTGTATTTGTATCATCTTTAAAACTTCCGACGATGTCGAACCGTTATACACCTTAAGCAACGCATTCTTCTTCGGCAAGTATTATACCTCGTTCGCGATCATCGCTTATGGGACTGCATTTATTCCGCGGGAAGTTTTATCGCGGGAGCTCACGAAAAGATGTCGATATCCGATTGCGCGAGAAAACACGCGGGAGGACTCCCCTTATGCTTCGTTCGTGGGAAGAAAAAAGAGAAGGGACGTTCGGTTAATGGGATCGTCTTGGATCGTCATACCTTTTTTCTTCGTCCCGAGGTCCCAGCTTGTTCCCTCGCCTCACTCCCGGTTCCGCTTTACCGCGGCGTCTTGAGAAAGAGAAAGAGAGAGGACTTTCGGGGACTACCTCGACGACAACACCCAATGAACGACCGCAGAAAAACTCAAGCAATTTGAGTCTCCCCGTTGCTTATTACCAATCGCCTCGTCAGTCACAAATTGGCTTGGCGGGACCGGTGTGTGCGCCGTGAACTCCCGACAGGACCTTCTCGTCCTCCCTCCGGTGCTTCTCGTTCTCTTCCGTGGCTCTCCGCTTCCATGTTTCAGAACCGCACAACCATATATACACATACACACGTATACGTAATATCACATATATCTGTATGGAGGCATCCGGGCCTCTGCATTTGCAAGTGAGATTGAGTACGACCAGGTTGACGAGAAATGTTCGCACGCCGCGGAACGGGAGGATCAGTGGAAGAAAGTACCTCTTTACGACGTGGATTCCTTCTCTCGCGGCACGCCGACTCGTTATACGAAAATTCTTGCCGAGGGGCGTTCGCGCGGACATGCGGATTGCAGATTCGTGGTGGCTATGCCCGAGACACCGAGCAAAGGAGACCGATCGTAAAAATTCATTATGGCGCACGCGAGTATCAGCTGCGCGTTTTTACGCTCCCTTTTTTTCTTTTACTCTCCTTCTTTTTTCCCCGCTTCGGCGCGACATTAGCCCCGTGTCGGTGAAACCGGCAATTATCCAACGCAAAGCTCGGCGGTGAGTAATAAAGAAAAAATGATGGCAAAAATGGCGCGAGCGTGAAACGCGGAAGAGTGCCGCGACTCCGCGCACAACAGCTGTTTTGCCTACTGACCCAAATACACCGCGGGGATTTTACCGCCGGTGTATGTTCATGTGGGTGTCAAGTTCGCGAGAGTGCGAGAGCGCGGTTTGCGTTGCAGGGGCAGTTTATCACGGGCGGGATTGCCGGGATTGCCGGGACGACAAACCGGCGATCGCCCAACTTATTATTGGTTATTGATCGGTTATTTATTCAAATGAATGCAGATTACCGTGGCGGGTTTTCAATGCTCCGCCAGTTAGCGGGCGCAATGAATAAATTGCTACTGGGCGCGCGCACGCCGGTACTTAGCGTCGTTCTTCTTCAAGGCCCCCCTTCTCCCTCCTGTCTCCCTTCTTCCCCGTCTCTTCCTCTCAATGATACTGAGTTTGCACCGCCCTAATATCAATTTGCCGTCACAAACGAATCCGTAATTATTTCGTAAATTATTTCGAACCTCCCTGTGCTGATACGCCCTTTTACAATTAATCTCAGAACATTCCTAATGTCGTAACCTAAATTTACCTACACAAAAACATACAATTATGAAAATTATACAAAGATTAAGTGCATTATGCTATGGAACAGTTCATCACGGAAACAGACACAATAATGCTAGTAATTACAGGAATTTCAAGTCACCCGATGACACGATTAGGTATATAAAGGCTCATCTTGCACGCGACCACGCGTTCCTTAATTTCGGTTAAACTCGTAAACATACCCTAAGTTTCTGTCGATTAATCTCCAAATTGGACCATCTCTCATTCGGTACACCTAATTTACGGAGAAAGGCATCTCTAAACCGAAACGCAAACGTAGAACGGTTCATCGATTATCTGGCGCGGCGTGTTTCATCCTGACTGCAGTCCTGGGAGAGTCGCGACTCTCGTGGATATTTCGTAAATCTCCTAACGACCTCGCCTAACTCTCGGGGTATGCGTTCCGCGCGCAACTCCGCCTTCACATAAACACTCGTGAAACACGGTCCTGTACCGTGGCACCGTACCGCCGTCGTCGCCGTCGTCATCCCACGCAGTTACGCGTCGTGGTATCGGACGAGAGAGGTGCGAATCTTCGTGCCCTCAAAAGGCCCATTCCTCATCCCGGCCGCGCTGCCACAGATCGGCGCGTCCCCGCGCTGTCCGTCCCCCTTACGGACCCCGGGCCACTCTTCCTCCGCGCCGCAAACGGAGGTGTATCGTCCCGAAGAGCGCCGCCGATGCGCATCCCACGCGCATGAATTAAAGGCCGCGCTCTCGGCTGGTTAGTCTTGATTTATCCCCGAGCATCGGTCTTCCCTCTTCTTTTGTTTCGTCGCTTCTCTCGGACCCCCGAGCCCCCCTACCCCTCTCCGTCTCACCCGTACAGCCGTCGCGGGGCGCTTGGTGCACCTACAAGCGATGCCTTCTTCAATCCACCTCCCCTTCCTCCCGCCTCTGTTCCTCCTCCTCTTCTGCGGTCCCTCTCCTCCCTCCCCGCGCCGTTGCCCTTTCGTAATAATCCCGCGAGAAGTCGGGGCCCCGTCTTCTAACAAATGCGCTGTTTTCAGTGTGCCGTGAGCGCGCAGTCATCCCGCAGGACCTCACGACGTGGCGGCCATTAGTTTAACCGGGAAACGTGATGGAAAGGTTGCCTGCGTGCCGGCATAACGCCGGCTAACAAACATTGTTGTGACTTCCACGGGGTGAAACCGGGTATCCGTCATCTCGCTGATCTCGCCCGGCCTCGCTTCTTCTTCTTCTTCTTCGTCTCTTCTTCGCCCGGTTTCGCCTCCCTCGCTTCTCCCCTCTCCCCCGCGCCGCTCCTCACCTCACCCTGCCGGCCGTCGCCCGCCTCCTCCCTTCGACTTCCACAATCACCAACGCATTGTCGAGCTAAGAGATTGCCCTCTACACCCGAGAGTTATGCGCTTGGGATGACTACGCCTCCTTGAATTCCCTTCGCAGGTCGCTTCTGGTGCCGGTAACAGTGCCGGTAACCCGTTGTTCCGAGCGTATAGTCCAAAGAGTCCAAAGCGTAGCGCGGGCCGAAGACGCGTCAAGGGACTGTTTAATATGCAGAAGTCATTACTTGACAAATGAAACTCTTCTCCCTTTTCTTCTTCTCCTCTTGTCTTAAATGAAGCATTAATCTCGCTTCGCCTCGTCTTCCCTTTTAAGCTCTAATAAGCGATAATCATCAATCGTCTCCGATAAGATACATATTTCCAACTGATGAAGATATACCACACAAAAAACGTGAATCAGCATACAATTTTATATGAAAAAGGTCAAGCCTCTATACTTGTGACGCATATGTAAGGTATATATAGATAACGGTTGTCGTTGTTACATAATCCTCTTCGTATGACAGGGTACGAGAAATGCAAACTAAGTTAATTATACACTTACAAGATCATATTTTTAAATATATTCCTGTTTATAATATTATCGCTCTGTTATTATTTGCTAGTCATACATATCACATGTTGCTGTCGATGAAAATGTATAAACACGCGATCAAGAATCGAGAAAATACGAAAGAGGAATAGTATTCGTCATCATCATTAATACTATTAATTAGTACTACTAATTTGTTTAGCGATAAACATCGTATCAACGGATTTTTTTGTGAAACAATATTATTAACTGCGTTAATTTCTTCTCTTGAATATATATAATATAAATTTAAATTAAAAGAATAAACGTTTTATATTTGCTAGTGTCACAGCAATTCTATTCTTTCTTTGTAATACTCTTTTATTTTTTAATAATATATTTTTCCAAAGTTGTATTAAAAAAAATAGACAATCGTTAATAACCTTTAGAATTTTCTGATTCTATCAGACTATTAATGCAACTATTGTATATTGCAACAAAATCGTGTCATCAGATCTCGACGTGCGTCCGTTATCACTTTTAAAGACGCAATTTCTTTCAAATGCGCAAACGCATCGGAATTTGCGTATAAAAAATCGACACGCGCAGACTGCGATATTTAGCGACTGTGCATTATATAATGCGGCTCAATCATTAATTATCTATCGATACGCTACTGTAGATATTTGTTTAATAAGACATTCGCTGTATAGTAACCTTTCATAGTACTGATACAAAATATGTTTCTATTAGCATTAGTATGCACACGTGTTAATATTGCGCATAAGCTGCTGTGCTTATTCTTCGAGCTGTATTATTTGATTCTTTTTCTATCGGTGGAAGGAGGACAGTTTTGTTTAAAGAGGCATTTCAATGGTTACGGTGCCGAGCATATACCTTAAACGAGAGCCCGCCGACGTAAATTCGCGGCAGTTCTTCAGGGGGAACGTTATTACGGCCGCTTTTCTTCTTTTATTCTTCGAGCGACTCATCGAAGCGGCCTTTAATTCCGCGGCAGAGAAAAGAGAGTGAGGAACAGTGTTGGAGAGGAGGAGAGGTAAAGCGCGCGCGCGGAAAGCGGCAGGCGGGAGTTAATAAAGCGGGGAGACGCTAATTAGGCGGCCATTAAAACGATAAGCGGTGACACGCGGTTGACGCTCGTACATACGACATGTTGTTTTAGTTTTGTCTTCTCGGGATAACCCCGCGCGATAAACCCCGCGTCGATATTTTTGTCGCGATGTCACTCGCGCGCTGCCCGCCGCCGTTCGCGAACAACGACGGTAGTGTCAACGCACGTGTCCGGCAAATCTGTCGTGCCATGCACAGGGTGTCTCGGAAATTGCGCAAACAACTCGATAATCCTTCTACCTTCCTCTTTTATTTTTATTTTAAATATGCGGAAGAGAATTAAAAAATAATTTAATAATAAAGTAGCGATCAATTTATTCGTGAAACCGCACACGGAAAGAACGATTTTGTTAAAAGGTCTAAAAATTTTGCTAAATACAGATCTGAAAATAATTCTTTGTTGAATCATCAAAATAATTTGTTGGAATGTTAAAAACTGATAAACATTGCTGTAAAACGTTTTGTTATTCTAGCAATTATTTTTATTTTCGCACAAAATTATTTTGATTATTAAATAAAAATTATTTTCAGATCTGGATTCAACAAAATTGTTCTTTCCGTGCATGTATGATGCAACTCCCTGATTTTTAATCGCTCGTTTACTAATGCGATAGAAGCACTCGCGTATCGACACTGAAATTGTTGCAATTTCTCGTGATTTCTACATATGTTATGGATAAAGCGCGCGATTCCTGGAATTTTCTGTGCAGGACACACATGGTACTCTCTTTCTTTCTCGTTGAGAAGCGCGATCATGCAAGTTTCGGCCTTGACAGGCGACCCGCGTGACAGTGACAGCGTTCGAAAGATATCACGCGTTCGATAATTTCTTTGTTGGAAATAATGCGTGGTTTTGTGCCGCGTTCGATGCAATCAAATGTTGTTCTCGTTCTGGAAGATGTAACTCGTATATGTGTTACAAATCACTTGAGAAATACAATATCCTTGCAAATAAATCAATTTTTGTAGCACAGTTCAAGCCTCTTTATCATTCGGCATTAAAATCTTTCTAATATCTATATGCATTTAATTTTTTAGGTAAAATTAAATAAAAAAAGAATTATAGAATATCTGTAATTTAAAATTAGCATAAGATCATTTCTCATTAGAATCATTTTTTGCCTATTTTCATCATTATTTACACCTCTTATTTATTTATCATTTACACTTCAGAAACGTTTTCTGGTTATATATTCACTTTATCTAGGTGTAAGAAAGATATTCTGATAATTCTAAAATCATGCTTTCAAATCGCGTCGCCTAAAGCCAATCGCGCTTCGCGATAATACCTGTTCGAACGCAATTCTATCCCGAAAAGACCAAAGAGAAACGACGAGAAGACATTGAATGACTGGGCTCGATTATTGAAATCTCACCGAGTACGCATCTCGGTTCTGCACCAGAAGACGCCGCAATTGTTTCGAGCCGAAAGAGATCAGGTCGGTCACTCATCAATATGGAGTAGCCCGGTGCCCAATCCGGTGTCAGCCCTCGGGCAGCCCTTTTGAAGGTTACGAGGCGGGCAGCATACTGTCATTCCTTTGATTGGCTTTTAGAGAGGGCCACCTCCCCTCTCGACCCTTTGTTTCTTCTCTCATCTGCGTCCCCCGGTCTCTCATACTGTCCCTCGGTCCGCTCCTTTTCTCTTACCTCCTCTTACCAGTCCTCACTTCTATCCCGCACTCTTTTCTTTTCCTTTCTTTTTTTTTTAAGTTTTAATCTGCCAGCGCTCTCAGCCAGACGAGGGACAACGTCTTTTTGCTCCTGATCATCGCGCGCCTCTTCGTTTGCCGAAAGCTTTACCGTGATCCCGATCGACCGCACCGGCAACGATACCGTAATTAGTGCGAATGATTCGTAATCATAGATTAAAATCCGTATAAGTAAATATGTATAAATATAACAAAAACATTTAAATTCGCGTTTCTCGCGTTTTTCATTGTCGCAAAAAAAAAAATACAGAGATCATCATCGCCTATGTACTAAGACGTACATATATCGGACGTATTTTGTTTTTCGCACGTAACTATTTTCGATAGATTATTTCAAGAAAAGAAAACGAGAACTTCTATCGATTATACAAAATATGAGAAATCGAGGACATGTGGAAAATACAGGAAAATAATTTGTCGAGAGAGAGAGAGAGAGGCAGCGAAAGGGAAAGAGAGAGAGAGAAAGAGAGAGAAGAGAAAGAGCGGATATATACGCCCGCGTCGGGACGCAAGAAGTTCACGGATACTTTGCTCCGCGCGCGCACGGTTAATTATCGATCGCGGAAAGTTTCCTCCGCGCGCGCGTCCAATTATAAATTACAATTAGGAACGTAGAAAATGAGGATGCGGCCGCACACGCGCGCGCAGAATCTCGGGCGTGGAAAAAAAAAGTTGTTCTTGCCCGTACGCGCGCGCGCGGACAGACGAGATTCCGCGGTGTATAAATAATTCCGCGCGATAACCGCCACCACCTGGCCGTCGTGGATTCGATCGCGCGCGGCGCGGCGCGGCGCGGCGCCATTCAGGAGGGAACACATACGTTTCTTTTGTTCGACTGCGCCTCGGCCCCGGAATTTCCGTGTAATCGCGTAGCGGCGAGGGCGCGTGCTATACGAAAACGATAGGGATCTTCGCGACCATCTCGTTCTCTGGCACGGGCCACCTTCCCACACCCGGGGCACGGCCAATCTACCTGACCTATCTACCTGGTAACTATGGTAACCTTGATAACCCTTGCGAGCCCCTAATATCGGAGCACCGGGGAACGCCTCGCGTTCGAACGGCGTTTGTTCGTCGAATTGTATAACTTCTTGCCGGACGCTGTAACGCGCTCGATCAATCTTGCGACAATGTGAAGGTTAATAAAATAAATCGAATCCTCTTGGAACTTGATATAAATTTAATAAAGTGGATTAAATTTGAAATGTAACGTACCTCTTCGTTGCATCATCGTCGTAAGAAACGGTAATGCGAAACTCGGGTAAAGCGAGAACGAGAACGAGATAGAAATGAACGTATAACGCAACGTTGGTGGTTGATGTAACTTTGTTGCGCGTCTGTTTACGGATTAGAGTAACTCGGTTGAGTGAAATTATGGGCTTGAACATAATTCGATACAGTGTTCGGCATCCACAAACCCGAGCGACAGGCAATAAAAAGATTACATTGAGATCTCGAGATTTTGTTATGGTGTTTCAACGTCCCGGTGTTTATATCCTCCGTACATATACGTTTCCCAATTATTTTTTTCTTACTGGAGGTGTCGAAAATTTAAAAGCGCATCTCTCTCTCTCTCTCTCTCTCTCTCTCTCTCTCTCTCGCAAGAACGTATCTCCGCGTTGCAGGTAACACAAAGTGCACGAGCGTATAATTACGTCGTTCCGTGCATCTCACCGTCGAGTCGCTCGCGAAGGCGCCCGATGCCGCGGATAAACAAGCTCAATTAGTCCAGAACGTCGTAAATGCACATTGAATGACGTTCGTCCTTTTTTTGCACGATAATTAGCTCCTCGAAGAAATTGCGAGATAAAAGCGGCGGTGCGCGCACCGCGCCTCTGATGCGTGCACGTTCGCGAAGTATCTTTTTTTTTTATGCGCGCGCGATCAGGTCTTTCTGCGATCGGGTCGTTCACCGGAGTAATTAACGCGACTACGTATCGAACCGACTCCGTGTTTACACGACCCGATCGCGACCAGGACGCAGGTGACATCTCGATTTCTTTCCGCGAAATCGTCGTCTATCGCGAAGCCGAAAAGGAAAGCTACTGGGGAAAGGAATGCGTGATGAAACGTTTTCTTCTTTTCACACGCCACTTTTCATTATGGTAAAACGTAATGTCTATAACAGAAGAAGGCAGGAATGCTATAGATCCAGATCTTACATTAGCGATAAGAGAGTGTCACGTTTATATATCTTTGAAATTCTCTTTTAATTTAAAGAGACGATATTGGCCAATTTCAATTATTTACATCCGCCGATTGTAGCCCTCTATTTCACTCGATTATATATCATGAAATTTTTTGTGACAGAATACACTTTTCATGAAATCGTATAACGATCTCTTTCTAGCGCAGGTCTTTCCAACTATCTTCTCGCTAACATAATGAACTCCCGTCCATGATAAATTGTCTTTCGACTGCGGAGCACCTTACGAAAGTGAGGAAACCTTTTTTTATGAGGGAATGCGCCTTCTCCCGGTCGTCTCTCGCTTTTCCACGATGCAATCGCTCTCGGCTACCTGGCGTAACTCTTTCCTTTTTTTCCCCCCGCGTCGAGACATTTTTTTTCGGTGATGTAATTTTGTTTCACGGCGAAACGTCTTTCCGCGGTGAAACGTACCTATCCGTTTGAAGTTACGCGCTCACGTCGTCGAGGAGGACTAATGACGCCGCGAGAACGATCCAGCCCCCATGTGGGCCCGGGGGCTCATGCGCCGTCGTCGGCCCGGAACAAAAAAGACCGCTCTCGCGGTTGACTCCCCGACCTGGCGAAGGTCCGTTGCGCTCGTCGCCCCCTGGTGACATTTCCCATTCTTCTCGGCACGCTATTACCAGGTCAAAGCCGCCGCCCCCGCGGGACGCCGCGCGCCGACGATGCGGTGCTCAAAGGGCCACTTTTCAGGCCGCTTTTCTGGGAGGGGGAGGGGTGTATCATACGTCTCGGCATTAGTTTATCGACAATCGTCGATATTTCGTTGGCCGGCCGATTCGCCGGCTGACAGCCGGGAATCACGCGAAAACATACGAGTGTAATCGTGGCGGTCCGATGAAAAAGGGACACGACGGGCGAGTCGATGACTTTTCATGCTCCCGATTTTCAATACGTTTTGCTCCGAAAGAAGACATTAATTTAAAAACGTCTCAAGATAAATTTCTCGGTCGCAAATATAGTGCCCTATTTATCTTCCTGCGTCAAACGCTCATTTATCACGATTGAAGAAAAAAAATTGAGGAAAGATTAAAATGTAATTGTACGAGCTACGGTTCGATCATTAATGATCATTAGCGGTCCTAATCACGGTGCCGAATCGCGTTGCAACGTGCGAAACGATATATTTTTGACTTATAACACATGCGCTCGGTGTATAGAAGACATTAGCTTAAGCGCAAACATACGGTCGACGTTAAAGCGCATCGAGATGACCACGTGATTGGACGCTTGCCAGGTATGAACAAGACTTTGGCACTGTCTCCGCTAGGCCGAACAAAGATCGCATACAAACAGGTTTGCGTCGCTCTCCAATTCGAGAATTTACTCTCCGTCATGAGTTTCCCCATGCTATTAGCGTCAGTTGTCTTATGTAACTAAGATATACCAAAGGTATTAATCTATACAGAAAAAAAAATCAATCGAATGAATAATTCAATTAAAAAAAAATCATTAATATGTATTGAGAAGAGACAGAAAGAAAAAGAGTATGCGTTATCATTAATCTCAGGATATGCAAATTGAAAGTATTATTACATTGTACATACATGAAAGTATCATTAAATTGTACATACGGGTGACTTCTCTTTTGAAGAATCTACATTTAAACAAATTTTTTCAAGGAAATTTGTTTCACAACTACATATATTAATGCGACAATGAGTAATTGCATCTCACTTAAAGCACCACCTGTCGTGCTCGATTTCTTTTTCTCCTTTCGATTGGTATTTATTATACGTGAAATACTTCACGACCCGAAGGCAGTCGGCTCGCGCGAAATCGTTTATGCAGGCGGCGATGATCGTCACCGTCGAAAGCGCATCGCGCGCGTTCTCGCGCGGAGGGCGAGAGGGGTGGGTTCCTCCATTCGCCGGCGTAATGGTACACACGGCACACAGCCGCCGGCTCGAAAAGCGAAAACCGCGAGCGAAATGCCAGCGAGAGAGAAAGAGAGAGAGAGAGAGAGAGAGAGAGAGAAGAGCGGTAATGCATGCGATTATGCGGATCAATGAGCTATGGCGCTATTTATGGCTCTATCAGGCTCGCTCTACCACACCGCTTCCGACTCCACCCGTGCCCGAGCGGATTTTTTCCCACTTCTTTACACCGATCATATTCACCTGTGTTAAATCCAACGAATCACGGCCAAATAACGGAAACACGGAGTTACAAATGTGAAAACATGAGATATCAACAGCATACGATTTAAATTAGTTAACAAAATATTTAGATAAAGATTTCTTAAAACTTTTTAAAATTACATTTTTTTTTATATTTATCTATATACCTGTATAATATAAAATTTCTTGGTAATACGAAAACAAAATAATATATATATATATAATCTTTTATATTTATTTAATTTATATATATATATATATGTATGTATAAATTATATATATATATATATATATATATATGTGTATATATAAATTAAGTAAATAAAAAATATGAACAATAAAGCTTCAGAATGTAAAGCATATACACATTATACAAGTCAACGATAACAAGTGGCAATGATGACATTTTTTACTGCTCACATTCATATAAGTGTGATATCAATAGATATTTCACATAATTATATTTTATCTTTTATATTTTTTATTTATTTAATTTATATATATACCGATTTTATAACTTGCGACGTTGTCCGATCCTCTCACATATGACTGTGGTGGGACCTACGTTTTTAACGTCAATTTCGAAACGGCAAATCTTTCTGAGATATTTTGACTCTCGTTGGCTCACGAAGAGAAGATACGAGCGTATGTAAATTTTAGTCCTGCCTGGGATCAAACCCGAGACCTCTAGCGTAGTAAACCAGTGCACTATCTGTCACGTTCGCTCTCTTTATTTTTTATTTAAACTTCTTCTTCTTTACTCGAACTTATTTGACTAATGTGTCTTTTTATTATTTATTTTATATATCGTTAAATGTGGTCCTGACAAACATCGACTGTAAGTGGAAACTATATCCATCATATTGGATTCTATCAACCAATATCGTTGATATTTCCTCATGCATAGAGTTTTCTACCTCACTAGCGCAAGAAAATCTTTTTAACGTAATTTTACCATTCATCGAAGTTTACAAGTATCTTGTTCATCATTCTTTTACTGAAGATCTATAAGTAAGAGCCGAAGCGTACAAAGTTAATTGAAAAATTTTTCATTTTTTTCATCAATTGTTAGTTATTTTTGCGCACAAATTACCGTGTCGATTCGTCGTTGACATTTATTGAATTCCTTGCTAATATTTTTCTTTTAAGCAAAATTTGGATATTCTCTAAAACATTTTTAGATATCTTGCACTTTTAATTTCATTAAAATTAATCCGAATATACAGACTTTATTAGCTAATATTAATAACACAAATAATTAGCATAAAAGGTTTGTCGTTCTATCTAAACGAAATCTCGCAAAAACTTTGTGAGATTTGTGCTTGTGAATTCATATTTTAACATTGTGTGAACTTTGTTGCATGAACTTGTTTAAACATGTATAGGAAAGTCTTGCGAATGCAGAACGCAATAAACTGGCTTTACAACTGACGATTTTTCCGTTACCATCCGGTTTCGACGTCAAAAATCGTGTCACTTTTTCCGCAGCGATCAGCATAGCTGGCGATCAACGTCTTAATTCCTGCATTATGCGAATGAGCCTAATATTTTAATATTCACGAGCGCGCACATTGGGCATAGGAGGGTCTAATGGTCGACTCAATTAAGACACCATTAGACCGGCAACATTTACATGTTAACGATAATAGCGGTCATGATACATTCCCGCGGAATAATGTCGGTCGTGCGTACGCATTATACTCAACGATCCGGAAGCACATAACGCTGCCTACACGACGCAGGACTGCATTAATTTCTTTCGATAGAGTCATAACCTTTTCAAACGGCCTACGATTACAATACAATTATCTGTGAAGAAATCGTCTGCGACCGCTTAAACGGATTCGACGTTGGCACAACAATGCCCGCGCTGAGTAAATGCCGTAATTTCAAAATCAACTTTTCACTGAGCAACAAAAGAGGGTATCGAAGGTTCTTGGAAATGTAAACACGATGTCTCATTATTAATAACAAGACGGAGCTCGGTTCTCTTCTGTCGAATGTGGGATCAGTGTCTGCGGATCGTCATGTCAAAGAACGATCGAAGCTGCGCGGGACCACCCGTGTCGAATCAGCGACGACCCAAATCCAGCAACACTTGAAAACGATGTCTTTCGAAACCGTTTCGTAACTCCAATACGACAAAGAGAACGCCCTCTCCTCTGACCGCGGGGGATTGCGTAACACCAAGAATGAAAAGATGGAATAAATATTGTGCCGAATTACTTCGCTTGTAAGCGATCTCGGATTATGAGATTACGTACATTGTTACTGATCTTGAAACATGTAGTGATAACACACTGTATATTAACGCGAGATATTTAATTAAAAACGATTATAAAAATTTTCACTCTTTGCGTCCCTCGTTCGAGCGCCTTTTCGGTAGCGACTCACCATTCTAAACGTTTGCGCTGTTCGGCAAACAATATGACACCTCGAAGTGCTAGGTCTGAGAACGAAACAACGGGGCGCGGACGCGTTAACTGCAGCACGAACGACGCTTCTCGAGGAGCGATGCAAACGGCTTTATTAACATGTGCACGGCCAACGCAAACACGAAGAGATTACTGGCGGTTACCAACAATGCCCGTCGGCCGGGGGGACGTTGTCTCCTGCTAATAAAGCAACGCTGCGCTAATTATGCCGTGCTAACCGAGCTACGGTGGCATGTATGCGCGCGCGTAATGTGCACCGTAATCGCGCTTCGAAAAGGCCGTGTTCGAGAACGGGAACAACGGAGCGAACGAACAAACAACGTATATGAATCATCGCTAGAGTTTCGTGCAAAGATATGTACCGAACGCGAGCAGGGCATTCGTTAGCGTTCGATTTGCGCTCGGCCCGAATTTGCATCATGTGTCGAAAAGAAAATATTTTTAAATAAATCCTGTTTCATGTACGCGTCTTCAAAAAACGCCGCCGTTCCCATCCGCCGAGTCCGATTAAATTACGAGGACGGTGTAATGCTGGTATCGACATCGGATACCAGCATTACACCGTCGAAGTTGATAAATCAGAGACGGAGGCGCCGCGAGGATGCGCCAAGAAAAATCTCGAAAAAAAGAGACGACAAAAAAAAAAGACCGGGCCCGGGAGGGGCAATTATAACGCTTTCGCGCGGTGGTTATCAATGAATACAAATCGCGAACGCGCGTTCGGATCGTGTGCGCGCGCTTATATTCGGCGGCGCGGTTTTCCTCGTCAGCGCTTATGCAAAGCCGGTCTCGCACGGTTGGTGCAGCCAGTCTCAGGGTCCCTGAATAATGCATGCGATATTCGCGCGGGCCAAACGAAATGTACGCTCGCGTGTACCTGCGTATATATGTATGTATGTATATGCCTGTACAAGAGAGCGTATGTATACACGTGCAATATGTATATATATATATATATATATATATGCGTTTTGGCGAGTCCGCAGATGGAACCGCACGGTTATTAGGATGATTTATACGAGGTGGACCGTCGGCTTCGAAACGCCGAGCGGTCATCCGCTCGAAATCTACTTCAAGAAGCTTCGCGGCGACGGATCCGCCTCGTCGTCGCCTATCTCGGGGCACGAAAAAGAACTGTGTGAAAGCCGCGTTAACTGCCATATTAACTGCGTTCTAGCTGTTAGACGACGTGATTTTCTCCTCCGGCAACTGCCGTGCTACGTTCAGCAAGATAATATCACAAGCGTTCGTTTCGCGCGGCAATGTTGCTTATCAGAGCCTCTGTAGTCGATTATATAATATTTTTAAAAAGTTTTACAATTATATAGCAATAATTTCTACTAAATTTCTAAGAAATTTTTAATTAATTGGAATAGAATAATATAAAATGTATGTAATTTTTTTTCAATAAATTAAAAATTATTAAATTTTATTGTACGGATAAATAAGAAATTTCTCTTTTATTGTCAAGTGAATGTTGCAATTAATAAATCGTAATGAGAATGATTGATTGTTCGATTGATTATTCGAAATTAAAGACTAAAAGCTATAAATAAAGGAAGGTGGCGTTTACTTACGAATGAGACAAGAAAAAATTATTAAAATTAATCTTATAATGGTATATTATCGATTAACAACGACGGGTTAGATACACATCTACCGCGTGGCCGAAGGAGAAGCCGTTTTACCATCGCCGGCCAGATTGATGGCCGGTGGCGAAGGGCCTCGAGAAGGGTCGAGGGAAGATATAACGCCACTATCATTAGAGGCGACTGTGAAAGCGGATTCGAAATAACAGTATATGGTAATTCCAATGACGGCCACGCACGCTTACCGTGGTAATACACCGATAATAATTGCCAGTTCTGTCGCCATACATCAGGCCGGCGTGCAGACCGCCGCGAACATCGAGACGCAACTTTAAGCGATATGACCGGCGCTGGTTCGGTCGGTGCGAACGGCGTACGAGTGAAAATGCGACCGAATAGGAAGACGGTGACGTAAGGTCGTTAACCCTCTCGCCGCGAGGTTAAGCATTTCGAAAGTTTCCGCGGAGATACGGCGTTAAATTCCAAACGTTCACTGTTATTAACGTAATGCGGTCGCAATATATGGCTTCTTTGATCAGAGACTTAGAAAAGCCATAAGTGGTCGAAAGTAAAAGTATCACACCAAACAGGTGTCGTAAACAAGTTAGTTTTTCTATTTTTTAATAAACAATATTAGCAATGTATATATTTATTTGAAAAATGCATAAAAATCGGCAATTGTATTAAAATCAACGTTGCTAGCAATTCTTTTTCTGCGTGCAGCAAAGGAATAGGACGCGAAAAATCAAACGGAAAAATTAACTCTAAATAAAAAAACTCGTTTTCTAATTTAAAGCATTTGCATCAATTAATTTTCTTTGTAATTATAAAGCACAGTTTCTCCCGTGACTAATTATTAATACTTCCGACGAGACGGCTGTTTTTAACTTTATATGATTTACAGTTAGCTGCAAATGAAATTATGCAAATAATGTGTAATGTGAGCGATTTTTTCTAAAATGACCATCATCGATTTTGATGTTAATTGTAAATATTACTAAAACCGAACGTGCGAGATAAAATTACGGTGGCCGATGAATTCAATTCGGGCGTATCTTTCGTGCGGTTCCGCACTCGCGGATTTTAATTATCGTTACCTGAACACGGCCCTCACTAAAGTGTCGTCCTCTCATCGCGGCAATTTTTCCACCCCCTTGCAAACTCCGACCGGAAGTGCGAGCGACGCGAGGGCGGTCGGAGTCTTCGGGCCGGCGGAGTCCCCGCCCCTGCCCCTCATCGCGGCCACGCGTTTTCTCTTCTCTTCCTTTAGCCCCCCTTTTGTTCTCCCATTGTCGGGCGAGAGCTAGAAGTTCGCGAGCGGTCGGACGATCGGGAATTTCCGCGAGGGATCGTTACAAAACTTTTAACGGCTTCGAGACCCACTCGAGCACGGCGGTGCCGAGACTTTTCGCACAAGTTTCGCGTTACCGCCGCCGCCGCTACCGCCGCCGCTACCCCCGACATGCGTTGTCGGGGGTGCGCATGCCAACTTTCCGAAGAACAAAATCAATTATGGAACGCCCGTTTTTATGCCTCGCGAAGGAGGTAGTAGAACGCGGAGGAGCGGGAAAGAGCGCGCGACGGGGTGAGAACGACGAAAGGAAAAGGGGGGGGGTGAGTAGGCGACGGGGGCGGTGGTACGCGGGGGCCCACACCGCCGTGATTATCGGACGAAGTTGCGAACTAAAGTAATTCGCCCTTGGCGCCACGGACGTGTATTCGGGATTACCGGCGGATTATGTGCGGGCTGGTTTTATTTTTCTCCGCCGCGAAATAATGGACTGGGACTGGGCAAATGCACTCTTATCCTCCCTCTGTCCCCTCCTCTCTAGTTTTATCGATAACGCTCGCGATTATCTCACGTTCTCATCCAAGCATCCCTCCAGATTATCGATTTTAAATTACATCTCATTTTCCAAATCTCGCAATATACTTCACATAATATAATTGAGAGAGAAAATTTCAATTTCTGATAAGGTTAATTACAAAAGAATTTAGCAATTTTCGTGATTGCTTCCCATGAACTCCGTACCGTAAAATGTCGAAAGGATTGAAATTTTTTTATTTTCTCAAAATTCAGAGTGACCGCAACCGAGATTCTTAGCATAATCAGGAAGAATTCCGCGACTTCCTCTGATGAACTTTATATCGCGCGGCCCGCCGGTGATTCTCGTTAGCGCGCCTCGTCGCGCCGCAAAAAGCAAGTGGAGTACTGGAGTAGTGGAAATCACTCATGTGGTCCCGCGACGCGTTTCATTCACCGCCGGGCAGAAATGGCCGCGCGCGGCCGGCTCATTAATAATAACTTATCCACACGCGCGAGCGAGCAAGCGCGCGCCTTCGTACCCGGCCACGGCCCTTCTGCGTTTCATTAATTTCGCGCGGGGGACCTCGTTAGAGAGCGGGAGAGACGCGGGCGAGATAATGGATCCCGCCGACCCGGGTCACCCCGCCGACGGGGTCGGTGTCGTTCCGTTGAGAGCGCGCGCGAGACCGCGGATGCTTCTTTTTTTTTTTCGATTCGACCGGAGATTCGCCCGGTCGGGCAAAAACCTAAGTGCCGCCGCTTACGCGGGGTGCCCTCACGACGCAGGGACGAAAAAAAGGGAGAGAGACGGGGGAGTCGTGCCGACAGCGGACACGCTCTGGCGTGTTTTTAACGATAATTTCTCTTATCTCCCGCCAGCACATGCTGTCCGCCGTTCGCAACGGATCGCATGTATCCGGCGGTAAATTGAGCGAGCCGAGACAGTCGCACAGATTGCAGACGCGTATTGCGGCCTTCCATCGCATCGCGATCGCATTGATATACTTTAGGATATCGCTGAATTAGCATGAAACACTGCAGATGCAATCCAGAAGCAATTTTCAAGTCGATTTCTCCTTCGCGATATTGCCGATAGTTTTTCGGATAAGCGATGAAAGCGATGCAAAACGCGCAACGTCTTCTATATCATCGCTGATGCATTTATTCCTCTCGGCCGCAAAATATTTATATTTATATCTATATTATTTCTTCGAAAGCAAATTTTAGAGGTCTTATTTACGTTTTACGTACGATGAAGCTCTTCCCAAGTTTGCATTCCAACCGTCCGATATCCGAAGTTTATTGTTATGATAAATCCAATCTCGCCGGTGACGGGGAGGTGACACTCGATCTACAAAAGTGGCCGCGATGCACCGTAAAACGGATCGGCCAAGTGCACGGTATTACTGTACAACGTGATGCTAATTATCACCGATGAGCGCAAGACTCGGACGAAAGAAACGTTGCCACTGTGTTACTAGACAGTTATTAACTGCGTTCGACAACCTACACCACTCAACGGTCCCCTTATAGCTGCGCCTTCGCTGAAATTATGCGCCGGCATTGGTGTAGCCTCGACTTCGGCGAATGTGCCATTTATCGCGAGAATTCAGAAATCTCGTTCCTGAACTAGTACATCGAAGAATGACCACTGGGAATTTTTATCGACTAATCGTTCGAAAATTTTATTTGCAAGCTACTCAGAATAATAACTTTATATGAGAACAAATATAGTTTATTACAACAAATATTTGAAAATTCTAATGTCTCTCTCTTCTAATTTTTTCAGAGTAGATAATGTTACAAATAATCGTATCTTAGATGATCAATATTACATTATCAAAACCGTAGTTAGATAAATTATTTGTTGTGGTTTTAAGTATAATTTTAAAAAAAAGCAGAAAGTTCAAGTTAAATTAGTAGAAATTACTTGACACTATACTAGATGTTTCCTGCGAAACAATTGTCACATTCAATAACTTGTCAAATAGAAAAGCTCAAAAGTCTAAAAGACGTCGAGCAGATGTCTGAAATATTAGACGATCTCTTAGATATCTTCACCACATCCTTTAGAAACTCATGTTGTTCCCAACTTGTCGGACGACAAGCGCGATAGCACCCTCGTTCGATGTCTCGTACGAGACGTACGCCACTGCACGACGATAGCGCGAACACAAACGGATCACTGTATTCTCCGTCCGTGCCTATCCATAATACATGGCTCGAGCTACGATCTCTTGTTTTTGTCACTGCCGACTCGATGCGGCGCGCGTGAAAAGAGAGCACAGAGGTCCTTCGGTAACACCGTCTCTTTAATCCGCGTTAGGTTCTTCTATTTTCTCTCTCTCTCTCTCTCTCTCTCTCTCTCTTCTCTCCTACGCCCACCGCCTTCGGAAAAAGAAAAACAAATCCTTTCACGCCACTTTTGTAACAGAGAAGACGTTGACGTGTCGTTCCTCCTCCCGTTACAGAAACGATGTTTCTCCCCGTCCCTATATCGCGTTCCGCGACTTCGATCGCTGCTTGGTAACGCGAGACCCATGTTGTGATAGCACCCCCGCAGCACCGTGCTCGCTCGCCTCGGTGTAAGTTACGTCGGGAGTGAACACACCCCTGGGGCCGGCAAACGATGCGTAACTAACCTCACGCACGCTTCACGCATTGACGTGACCGCACACTGCCTCCATTCATAATCTGTGCATACGCCGCTCTCGCGCCGATCCTCGTTGTCGTCATCCAACACGCGCGCGCGGCGATCGACTTTCCACTCGGAATCTCAACCGACCGATGTCGGAATCGACGGAGAGATAAATGGACATTCATGTTTTAAAAGTATAGAAATCTAAAAAATACAATTCTTAAGAATATAGAATATATATATAATATATATATATAATATATATATATGAGTATAGAAATCTATAAAAATACAATTCTTAAGAATATATTCTATAGCATAAAATGCTGAGAAATAATAAAATGCAGTTATTAATAACGATGTGATTCAAGAAGAGGAAATCAAGTTTTGTCCAGAAAATTATCGACAATTAAAAGAAAGATGGTAAACTCGTACCACATTTATATGTATATAAAATCAGAAACGCGATATATGATCGCGCTATATAATATGTCCTCCTGTTTAAATTTACAATGTAGGAGAAATATTTAGATGGCACAACGCCAATCTCACTGTAACAACAGTTGCTCTCGACCGTATAGTCGATCGCGGAGATATGATCACGCGGTGCTAGGGAAATTGATCTCTGACTCTTTTTTTTCCCCCTCGCTGACTGGCTTTCGTGGAAAGGGATTCACGTCGGCGGGTAATGCGGGATTTTCGTGGTCGAGTATTTCCTGGGGGACCTGCACTCTGTCAAGGCGAGTTTATCCGCGTAGTGACGGGGCCTCGCCAACGGTCTGTTTACACCGTAAAACCGGAGGCATGCGATCGAATAGCGGGTTATATTAGGTGCTGCGAAGTGGGGCGGTTTCGTGCTACTCGGGACGCGATATACACATCATCGGGATCGAAAAGTGCTGCCTTCTTTTCGCGGCGCGTAAAAATATTGCGGGAAAACAAATAGAACTACAAAATCGGCGAATGCTCCGAGAAATTTTATGTCAAAACATTAAAAAAGATTATTATCGCGAGTAACGCGTAAATCTAAAATATAAACGTTCAATAGTGATATTCATTATTTTTGTGTTCGTAGCCACGACTTATTTATTTCGATATAGTTTCTTTTGTCGGGAATTAAGTAAAATAAACATACGCTCAAATATAATACAAGAAAAGTCACGCTTATCCAACGAAATTCGAATTGATTCCTTCAGAATTCTAATGATAACTTCTTATTCATAAGAGAATTATATTTCATATTATATAATATTAATATAACAACACAAATTATATTGACCATAGATTAATTAGGTGAAACGCATTTGTACGTTGATCGCAAGAAGAATGATTTTACATCGGCTGTTCTGCACGCGCTCGCTGCAAGTGCGTCGCAAGATTTCAATGACACAGATATCGCTATCTGTCACGAGAGAAACGCACCGAGCACCGATCCGATTGGTTTTCGTAACACGCGAGAGCGACGACAGCCGGCGGCCTGTGGAGGAGGCCTCCACGAACGAGCCCGGGATTATCGTGGTTATCGCGACAAACACGGACATAATGTTTTCTGCACGGCCACTGAAAAGTGTCGAAGAGGCAATAATAATTAATGTTAAAGCGATACTCGGAGGTTCATCGAGTGACACAGACTGATCGATGTCATAGGCCGGTTGTTTTGCCCGATAACCCCTTCTCGTGACATCGCGGGCCGCGTTATCACTTCCACGAACGCTCGCTGCACATTTACCGAATTTTTTTTCCCCGCTCTCGGACATTCTGCGAGGAGCGAGAAGTTACGCGATACGCGAGATCGCTCTCCGTCCCTCACGTGCCACGCAAATTCCGCTGACGTACTCTTATATCAATCTTTTTTTTTTTTAACGGCGAATACTCTCTGCTCTTTCACGCACATCTGTTCTCTGTAAGATCCCGACGTCGAGTCTTTCTCGAAAGCGCGTTCCCTCTATTGGAAGCCTTGATATCCGTGGGAAACTGGAATGACGTAAATTACAACAATGACGGTATAAACCAATTAGATTGTTTTCGCAACAAGTAGCATTTTACAATTCGACTGACATAGATAGCAAAGATAGCAAATTCATTACTCTTATAATTAACTTTCATATATCAATTTGTGTGATATCTGTTAACTTTCTGTTGATTGAATAACTTACGTCATTCTGGTTTTCCACGAAGCTGAAATATAAATTGCCGCGTATCACGAAGCGTGTGTTTGCTCATTATTTCACGACTGTTGGCATCTTCTTATTTGGCATTCGCCGAGGGGACAGACGCGTCCCGGATCTTAATTCACCGCCGGTACATATTCCGCGGTCCTCGTTATTGGATTCCTCCTTATAATTCTGCCCTAAATCATCTCTCGCGGCGCTGGAGGATGCCGGATTGGAAAGGGGCCTCTAATTTCGCGCTGGGTCTCTACGGGGTCGTGGATTATGCAGGGGCCGGCAAAGGGTTGATCCTCGAGGGACGGGTGCGTCGACGTGACACTACTTGGCCTCTCAGCTAATAGAATACTACCTTTAGGTAAACGATCGTTCAGAACATTCCGGAATACCGGCCAACCAATTATCAGTTCTTGAGACTAACGATGTAGCTCGTAGATTTTCGTTGATAAATTTGAAAAAACGAAAGCTAGTGCCTTATATTAGTGTAATATTATAACGTTAAAAGCTTTCAATATTATAATACAAAAAGCAAGTATATATTATATAAATGCATATACGGCTTGAGGCTTAATGGAATATATTTGTAGAAGTAAAATTTCATTGTCTATCGATGTAGATACCTAAATGACTACATTTAGGTATCTATAATACATCGATGGACAACGTTTCATTTCTACAAATATATTCCATTAAGCCTTAAGCCGTGCATGTTTATATAATATATTGCTTGCTTTTAGTGTTACAATACTGAAAGCTTTTAACATTATAATATTATTATACATTCTATAGAAACAAATCCAGGTAAGATTTGCTGTGGTAATCAAAAGATCAACAACCTGAGTGTTTCTGAATCTCAGTGTTTCACCGAATACGAAAGTTTCCGTACGTGTTTCGTATAAGGAAGAGCAGTCACATTTACTCATAGACCTCTCGATCTTCTGGACAATACGGACACCGCGCGAGTATCGAGTACCAGCGCCGAAGTTGTTATGACAGTCAGCGGCAGGCTATCCATCACCGAGATTCGGTCTCGGCGGACCGAGACCGCGGACCAACTTATCCAATATTTAAGGTTTTGTCCCTCGCGGGGTTAGCTGATATATCACTCGCATTAATATATATTTGCGGGGGAGATAACTCCGGTTAGGAGTCCGACGTGGCCGAGATGAAGGCGGGGGCGATGGACAGGAGGAATATACGGGAGACATATAAATGTCGACGGAGATTCTTGCAGTCACCTCGAGGAATAGATACGGCTATTTATCGCCAAGTATATCGTCAGATTGGGGCATTCAACGAGGAGGACAAGAGGGAGAGAGAAAGAGAGATTTCCGAACGCGTTTCTTCGTTCGAGACGATCAATATGGCGTTCTCCCCCCTCCCCCTCTCCCCCACCCCCGTGCTCGGAAATTAGGAGAGTTCGAGAGTCCTCGCGGAGAATGTCAGATCGGGCCGCGATAAGCGCAATAGCTTTTTCAGCGCTTAAGGAGCCTTGTGCTGATAACGCGACTGTTTCGCAGAAATTACGCTCGGGCTCGGTAATACAAAGTTTCTTATGCACGGCACGCTCGGGGCCGCGGAGAGCGGCGGCGCGACGGCGGGGCCGGCGCGGCCCGAAAAGCTTGATGTCAATCTGCAAGAGCCGCGTACTTCCGAACATGTAATTACAGAACCGTTTCTCGGCGTCCCGCTTTATTTCTCGCAGCACTTCGTTTCGCGCTTATCTGCCGCGCGAAATCTTTTCGCGCTGGTTTTACGAATGGGATACGACTGCGACTTACGCCGCGATCCATGATTTTGAGTAAACCGCGTAAGATTTAAACGGAAGTAAATGTACACACGCACGCACACGCACACAAACGCGCGCAGTTTGAGATAGATGTAGCATGTAGAATTGTCTAATAACTCACGTTTTCCTCTTTTTTTTTTCTTGAAAATGTTTATAATATATTTGCATTTTCTAAATAAATTTGTTTACATTACATTATTGAAGTTCGATATAAAACATCTTAATTTATTATATTATAAATAGATTGATACTCTCATTTGATTTCATTAATCTTGTTCATAAATATATATAACAGCTTATTCTAACGTCCCTTCTGTCTCACTCGTAAAAATTTATCTCTCATAGCACATGTCTTTTTCGCAATGACCAATTCAATTAATCTAGCTGTGTCTTTCTAGAACAATATCTGGCGGTATCTCTCCTGGGAGAGATACGCGCGCTTCGCTAACCTATCGTGGACGGCAAAGTGGTACAATGATGATAAATAATTCTGCGCGAAATAAGAGTGCGTCGAATGCGGCGGACGTGAACTTGGTCGAGGCAACTTTGAACGAACTCGGAGGCCACTCCAAGTTCTTGCTAATTACCACCACGTTACGGAGTGTGGCACGAGCCGACACGACGTCCTCATCCATCTTAGTAAATTCCTAGCTGCGACCGTCGCGGAATACAATCTGGCGCGGCGAGGATACCGTCTGTGTGTGATTCGCGAGACTTAATATAATTAATACGAACGCCGCAATGGGATTTAAAGCGAAGTAAATCTAGTGGCGGTTTCTAGCAAATCTTAGTTTTTTATACTCATAAAATTATCTGTATTAATGTACAACTGACGGAAAGAAATTAAATAAGTTATGTAGAAATGTACAGAACAAAGAGAGTGCATTATTAAACTCTCGTCAACATAAACATATAATTATTATCCAATACTAAATAATATAAATATTAAAGACTAAATAATGAAATAAAAATAAATTTAGTAAAATAATCGTTCAAAAACCTTAATTTAATTTTAAATGAAAACTATTATACGAGTATAAATAAATATGTTAACTAATATAAGTTAAATAATATGTTAACTTTCTACATTTTTGTGCGCAATTACTTCTCCATACTTTTCCATAAGCTCATCTACGCATTTTTAGCTTAATTAATGTATTAAGAACTCTAAAGAAATTCGATACTTTTAGCAGAATTGTAACAACGACGCTTCCGCAATACACTGTCCTATTTGGTTTTAAACCACTAAACCGGCATCGAGAAACGCGAGGAGGATAGGCGGCGGTCTCGGCCAGCCGAATAGTTATCTGCATTCGCCCAAATTGAGGGTGTAACGTGGCCCCTGGTCCAATTACGCCGTCCGTGAGACGTTAAAATGCTCGTGGCTCGTGACACGGCGCTTCCGCGTGTGTGCGGGGATCCCTACGCACGCCCTTCCGTTTCGTCCTTTCCTGCACTCCTTCCGCGCGCGCAGAAGTGCAGTCTCATCGGGAGTAAGAGGGAATAAACGCGACCCGAGACGATTCGCGGGTCTCGAAACCCTTCTCGAGATCAGAATATTTTTACGTCATCCGATCGATCGCCGACCTCGACATCGATCCCTATAGCTCGATGCTCCCCGAGATGATGCTGCCGACGCGTAACCTCGTTAAGGTCAAAGTCGTACGTCAAAAGAACTCCGTTTCCCCTTCTCCGTCCGGATGTAACGCTAACGCGGCGCATACAAACGAGCGCTAATGGCGCGGATAGCTTTTGTTGTTTTTAATTAACCCTTTCTTTTAAGACGGCCAGGGGGAACGGTAAAACCGTCGAAAGGGACCGTCTCGCCGCCTTCTCTCGCCCTACACCACCGCCGCATTCGCGGGGCCCTTTTCTCCTGCCTTATATCCCTTTTCCGCAGCCCTTTCGCGTCCCGCGGGGGATGTAAATATGCGGGGAATTGCACCTCGGAGACAGGCGAGCTTTTCTCGTTTACGAGCTACGACGAGGCAGCGCCTGCAATTAAACCTTCATCTAATTACCCCCACGACCGCCCGGCTAATTGCCGACAGACCCGCGGGATCGACTGGAAAGCAATGCTATCTGTTTTACAAAACTTTTCTTCCGTTATGGGAAGCTCGTCGGATACGGTGCGGCGGCTTTGTAATTTTCCGGCATTAAAAAATATAATACAGAGCAAGCGCTTGGAATCACGCGCTTGGAATTGTCATAGTATTTATGAATTAAATGAAGAGATTTGTACTGTAATAATATTAATTTACATCCCGATTTAAATATACTTCGAGATAAAATCTAATCGAAATTTGACGAAGCACATGTAACTACGATAAAGAAAATGTATGAAAGGTGTCGTAAAATGAATGAGGTAAACTTTCAATAACGCACGACAGTTGCGGCCGTAATCGCGCACCTCCATGACGCGACGAAGTCCCGAAGAAGTCGCCGTTGATGTACAAACTAAGAGGACGAAGCGAGGTCGGGGGAGGGGGGGAGGGGTTAAGATGGTACGTTGGGACGTCGGCGCTTTGTCGCGGTCACGGGGCTGTCAATCACCGGTGATAGGAGGCGACACATTAATCTCGCGGAGACCCCGTTGACCGCATCCTCTTCTCTTCCCTTGCGGTCAAATAGTCCCCACAATTCTGTCTGCCGCTTAGCAGCTGCACGATCGTCTTTTTAGTCCTCTTTCGCTAACAACACTTTATCGTTTCAGAAAATATAAAACAGCTGGGAAACACATTTTAATCTTGTTCTAACCGAGATTTAAGATTTTGAAATAAACAATGACAGTAAAAAAAACTATGACAAAGTCACGATACTTTTAGTCACTATACACAAAGTAAATATTGTACTCTCTCTAAAAATTTTTCGATCAATCTTGATTTTCTTTATAATAGATTCGTGAAAACTTTTTTCACGAGTCTTTAATATACCTTAATCATATTGCCGCAAATCGCCTTCGTAAAGAGAGATAGATAAATTAATTGAAAAAAATACCTCATAGGATTCCTACGTGCGTAAATAATTCTCAGTTTTGAATACTTATGAGTTAGCTTTTTCATTCGAAGGGGAGTGCCCTTTTGACTTCTTTGCGAAAAGGAGGGAAGTGGGGAAGTTTTCGACTCGACAGGCTGATCACGAACAGCGACGCTTGCAAAAACTGACCGCGACTGACAAATGCGTAAGAAGGAGCAACTGGACGTCTTTACAGATGAAAAACGGACGTTGGGGTTATCCGTATTATTAAGTGGAACGCTTCTCGGAAGAATGGCGCCATTTGTTTGCCCCGATATCGCGTAGACTAATCCGCGTTTCGCCGGACTACGGCCGAGACGAGAGAAAGGTGTTGGCCGTCCATTTTTCAAATTATATGACGAATGCATCTCTAGTATGCAATTCACACGTTTCGATGTTCGATAATATAGGTATTACAAAATAGTTATTAATATACATAAATTTCCTAATTTAAAAAAATCAATTCCGCTTCCTTTACGAAGACAAAAAGAATGGATTTTACAATAACACTTGATATAATGAAAACTAACTTTCTCGAGATTTCTTTTAATGTTCCGCGAGCTATATAATATAATCAATACGATAAGGGAATTATAAAAGTTATATAAATTTCACATTTAGCTTTATCAACATAGCTTATCCGTTCACTTGCTCTCTTGTAGCTTTTCT
Source organism: Wasmannia auropunctata (assembly GCF_000956235.1). NCBI lineage: Eukaryota > Metazoa > Arthropoda > Insecta > Hymenoptera > Formicidae > Wasmannia > Wasmannia auropunctata. Next base: position 904,452 of record NW_012026903.1, on the reverse strand, counting down.
ATTTTAATCGTACGAAAAAAGGAGTTAATCGATTTAAGCCGAGGATAAAGTTAACAGACGTCGGCGAAACCGGTCATTAGGCAAATGGAATTCAAAGTCACACTTGGCGCTTAGACGCGGCGTCGAATGGTGTCTAAGTAAGTGAGAAAATAAGGGCCCGAAGTAAGCACGGGCGCGAACGACGGGAAAGACGGCCGAACCACTCTCTCGATGCTCGCGCTTCGTTCAACGGCACATTATCTCGCGGCGCTCGAATTTCAGGGCAAACCGCCAAGGCGGGAGTAAACTCGGGGAGATTTATCGTCCCCCGGTCTCGCTGGGGACGACGCGAGTCGTCCTCGCGAGAGCGGCGGCAACCCGTCCTGGCCGATTCGGAGGGGGCCACCCATCTGATCGATCGCACATCGCGATAAACGTATTATTTAATTACCGCGAGTAATTACCGATTATTACACGGCGTGGGCCGTCCCGGCGCAATGTCCGCCATTAATTACAGCGAGCGATCACGGCCGAAACGGTCGTTACGCAGCACTCTTTAATCGGTTCGACTTTCCTCTCCTGTCCTCTCCTCTCGTCGCGGTACTTCCGCAATGAGACCGCGCTCCCGATCTTGCCTCTCGCTCGTCGATCGATTACGATCGATTACTCGCCGTGATTCTTATTGACGTTATAGTGAAACCACAGTATATTAGATCACGATCATATTGTGCTCGTTAATAGCGGAAAAGTGCAAGTTTGCGCGGCCGTTTAATGAATTTTTCGAGATCAGTTTGAGCGTTGAAATATATAATACTTTGTGCTCACCCATTTACTTGAGCGGGAGTTAAATTTTATTACCTTACATTATAAAAATATAAATATAAAGAACGACACATATCGTTTCAGTAATGATAATAATCTGATAACTCATTTATATATAACTGTTATAGGATACAAAGAACAAATTTATAATAATCAAAAAAATTGTTCCACCTCTCATTCTAACGTGTTTTCGATTTCTATTTGATTTCTTCGTCGCGATTATTTTTCATCTCGAATCTCATCGGGAAGCGTCCTCGGCCGCGCGGCTCCTCGAGATAATTCGACGTTATCGCGAGGGTAAATAAGCTCGCATCTATCCAGGCCCACGCTAATAGATTCCCCCAGGATGCTGTATCTCGGGATAAATGCCTCCCCCAGCGACACCGTTCATCATAACCGAAATAGGACGAGCTAGCGGGGACTGGAGGGGCGAGGGGGTTAAGGGAATGTGGCAACGGAAACTTGGCACGATAGAGAGAAACGGAGCAGATAAGAGAACTCGACAATCCGTGCCACGTCCGAGGTGGTAATCAGAGATCCCTCTTCGTCCTTCGTCATGGAAGGAGCGAGACTGGAATCGACCCGAGGAAAGGGGGGAAGGGGAGAAGCCCTACGTTTCTCCTGGCGGAGGACGAGAGAGACAAATAACGCTCGCGTCGGCTAGATTGAGGAGATCCGAGGTGCCAGTGAATGTACATTAATCTATATCAGCCAACGCCATCAATATTTAATCCTAATCTCGAGAATTGCCGCACGAGCGTAAGATCGGGATCTACGATGCATTGACGGGACGCGATGTCCTTCCGTTGTACTCGATACAACGTCCCTTCGAATTTTCCTCAATTTTACTTTGTATAACACCGAGAGTTTATATCATATTATCGACGTGTGTTCTAACTAAAAAAATCGCTAATATAATGATTAAAATGAACATACAAAGTTCTCTCTGTATGACTTCGATAAATATATATTACCTAAGATTAAATTTAGAAGACCCTAAACTTTCGTGATCGATGTACTACACTTACAAGCTTCACGGTTGTATACGCATTTATGTCTCTATACGGGAAAATATTTCCTACAAGCCAGACGTTAACGAGATTAAATTGTCCGACATTCGGAAATGTGTTTGCAATTTCGAACGTCGTTTCAGCCAACGATAGCTCCTTGCAAGGCGTCGCGACAGGCGTCTCAGGGCCGACACGTAGTGCGTGTCGTCGTTACCGCGGCCGGCAGTGAAAATGGCCTGTGTGCCAGAAAGTCGCGGATAAGTTAAACAGCGGCCGTACCGAGGCGTCGTAAAGCGCCGCGGCGCCTCCGTGTTTACGCGGCGACGTCGAGGCCCACCAACCGCGTCCGGTCCCCGTACCTCATCCCTCTCGCGCCCTCCGTCTCTCGTGTGGTGTGCATCGGCTCGTCTTGCACGCACCCCTCGCCCTCCCTGCCGACATCGACATCGCGGTCCACGGGTCCACGGTTCCCTCGCTTATTCCTCCGTCTATTTTCGCGCGCGTGACAAATCTGTATGCCCGCCGGATTTATCGAGCGACATTCTGGCCGTCGTACGCCCGTCGTGCCCATATGGCAGAGCCCGGCAGCTATTTCCGTCGTCCGGTGCACTTTGCTCGCTCCTTCGACAAGTGTTCCTACCTATCGACGGGATAATCGGAGAGTCCGGATTAACCACGGGCGTATCGGATAACTTGCACGCTAATGTGTCCAAGAAATTTGTGATATCGTTAAAATATTTCTTAATTGTAGTCTAATCCTTAACAAAGCGTCTATAAATTTTTTTTTATGGATTTCAAATATCTATATATCCATGTCTAGATGTTGATTGATCGGGAAAAGGATCAATGTCTTCTCGGACACAAATATAATTCGCCTTTTATTTTGTCTAACAAATATTTTCTTAATTAAACTCACCACAATGTCTAGTTTCGTGCCAGACATCAAATATTGGAGTGCGGATATATGAATAATCTGATCTTGCTGATATTAGACGCATACAGCGTTTCTTTCATCTCCGTAAAATATTTTTCGAGAGTACAATATTTTTTATCGATCTCTTAAGTGCAGTGCAGCATCGGCAAAGTCTCCGCGTGCAAGATAGCAAGCAGGCCATCTCCGGCGTTCGGGCGCGTTAATGGATCTGCGTAGCGATTTTGAAGACGCGGGTGAGAGAGAGAGTTTTCGCGTGTAGAACATGATGACGATGAGACAATGATGCGGCACAGCGGGACCGACGCGTCACACCAGATGGAATTTCGAGGAGCACCACGAAGACGACCTCGTCATCTTTCTTTCGGCCGCCAAACCGGACGATGATTTACGAGCGTGTATTCCGTCGCGGGAATTTGTCAGTCCGTTTCTCGACGCTGCCTATAGGTGTTCTCTCGCCCACCCGATATCGATCTTCTTTTTTACGCACGTATACACACGCGCTACGTTTGTATGCACATAGATGTGTAAATTGAAGTTCTGGCGAGACGAGCCGAGAGCAGCGTGGAGATGGCCGTGGTCTTTCGTTCCCTTCGCGCCGAGAAAAAGTAAGTCTTAATAAAGTTGGGACGAGATAAATTGGTACATTAGCATCTCAGCTGTGATTCATGGTGACGTTCTCTAGGTGGCAGGAGAGGAAGGGTGGAAAAGAGGGTGGCCCGGGGACCGGGCTATGATGTATCGCCATTAGCATCGGTTTCGTATTAGAACAAATACGTCTGTGTTTTCAAGCTCTAAAAGGCGCGATGTGTCTCGGTGTGCTTGATAGAACATAATACACCCCACGAATAAAGTCTTCTAAATTTCATTCCCGTTCGCACCAGGCAATGGAATCATATAACCATATAATGAAATATATTTGCAAATTATGTATTACGAACGTCATGTTCAGGACGATGGTAAGGGAAATATGATTCATATTAATTGACGTAAACGTCTTAGAAACAAATTCCATTTTGTCAGTTAAAAGAAAAACGAAAATGTTGTGTATACAAATCTAAGATATTGCTTTGGCATTCAAATGATCGCAAAGTATCATTAATTGTTCTTATGTCTCAAAATATACTGACATCTACATAATTAAAATTAAATCTTTGCAAAAAGTCGGCTGCGAAATTCATAAAGCATGTATCAAGTGTAAAATACAGTAAAGTTTTAAAGATAAAAATCATTGTTTTCAGTTATTTCACGGCTGTAATCATAATATTTCAAGTTTGAAAAACTAAACATATTATGACACATATTATCCGAAAGGACTTCTTGATATATTCTTATCTAGATGCTTTCATGATAAAGAATAAAGATACAGATCTTAAATGTTAATGCAGTCTTAGTTAAACATCATAATCGGGGTCTGTAATAAGGGTACGGATAAATAATAATTGCGAGTGCGTGTTTCACGCGCGGAATGGAAGGTAAATCATCCCCCGGTCGTCCGGTGGAACACGGTCACAGGCTGATGCGAAACAAAGACCGCGACAGGGGGGGGCGAGCGCAACCCCCGCTCGTTCACGGCCGCCCGTAATTCACAGTTTGGTGGCGCGTTTATTAACGGCGGTGCGGCGTCACTCCGGGCTACGCCTTTTTAATGATTTATCGTGCACGCGCCGAGACGAGCGCGTAGCCCTTTTGCGGGCCAAAGTTCGACGTCTTTTTCGGGGCCCCGCGGGGCCCTTTCCCTCCTTCACCTTCCGCCAGCTGCCGATCGGTGAGAAGTGCAGATGGAGGCGCAGATGTTGCGTCTCAACCCTGTCACCGTTCGTAACTGCATAGTTCCTCTCTTCTTGCCGTCGAGAGACGTCTTCCTCCTCTTCGCGTTACACGAATCGTAAAATTGGATGTACCGACAGCTCTCCCGTTCGGTTTTAGGACAGACGATCTTAAACTATTAGCGCGGCGCTTGAGATGCGAAAACGCGACGACAGTAAACAAGACAAATAGCTGAAAATGTGGATAAATAGCAAACGATTAATAATAACGTTACGATCGTGTCTGGATGATCGACTGTTACGCAAGAAAATATTAATCTAAGATTGAGTAATCGAGAATTAATCAGTGGAGACAGGCGAGCGTTGTTTTCTTTTAGCGTGACTTCATCGCGATGCCGCGATACTAATCGCTTACTGTCAATGCGCTCGGGCTTGGATCGCGGCAGTTTCTTAGCGAGGTTGAAATGAGCCTCGCGTGGATACATCGAGCTGAGTAATAAAGGATACTACTCATTATCGACGGAGTGTAATCGATGGGCTTTATGACTCAGGTTCCGCCGCCGATGTGTACGCCTGGCACGATAAAAAGACGGATAAACCGAATACTGGACAGACGATGAGGCGCGGTGAAAAACGTTTAATTGGACTAGATTGTGGACGGGTCGGAGGGAAGGGGAGGGGGGGAGGTGGTTGGAGCAGTAGATGACCGGTTCGCGCAGGCACGTAAAGTATTGAAGGCGAACTTCGGAAAATTCTGCCTCTCGTCCGAGCGCCAAGCCCGTACGCTAAATTGCTCTTCCCCCCCTGACGGTGTATTACCAGGAAGGGCGTACGGAATTTAGAGTACGCGTATCCTCTTATCGCCGAGGTTACGCCGCGGCGGAAAGAAGGTCGCTATATACTCGACATCGAGGCTTTAATCGCGTAACTGTACCCCTGCCGCCCGTTCTAACCCTTCATTAGGCGCGCATCTACTTTTCGTGATTTTTATTTTAGCGAGACCAGCCGAGTCCGCGTACCACGCTCTCCCGCACCGGCGGCGCGGCGGATATCGTACGTACGTAAAACGCGGCTTAAGTTAATCCGCGTGTAATGGTCTCACAAGGTTACTGCTCGATCGTTCCCGATGTTGATGGCGCGTGCGCTTCATTGCACTAGGGTAGTACCTGAGATAGGTATGATAATTCCTGAGGTACGAAACGGGAGTTGGGAAGAATATTTATATTTTGTAATTGTAAAAATGTACGCTCGAAATGATCTAATAAATTTTATGAGATATGAAACGATTTTCTTTAATATTTAATGATATTACCTTATTCGAGAAGTGGGACGATTACAAAATTCGTCAAGTCTAGCCTCTGCAAAATACGCTTTATAAATATGACTTTACATTGAAAGCAAACTCTCTTTTTCTTTCTTTCTCGTGGACTCCGATTCCGGATGGTTCATGTATACGATACGCATCTCGCGAGCACGGGCGGTCCAGGAAGCCATCTTGTTAAACTCCAGGGATTTCCGGGCAAGGACGAAAGGATCATTAGCGTCGAGCCGGATTCATCGCTCATACGCGAGTTCCCGTGCGATGAAAACTGCATGGAGAAAAGACAGACACCGTGCCGTCCCGTCCCGTCGATATAAATAAAGTATCGAAGGGATGGACACACTTCGGGCTCGTACGAATACAACGACGAGTCAAATGAAAAATGCCGAGACGGCCGATCAATGTAAATATATTCATGACGTGGGGTGGCCGGGCGGCCACAGGGATGCCGGGATATATACGCGTGTACGGTGGGGTTTTATAGGATGGGGTTCCGAGGACTCCGATGGCACTTGGACGGCACATAATTCACTCTTTGGCAGCTCATTACAATTTAAAAAGGCCTTTGTCAGTGCACTACTCGTGATTTCGTTCACGGTCCCGTGGCCCTCGCGCATCGCCACACCTTCGGTGGCAGCTAACGATGCTCTACTTAGTTCCTATATGGCATGCGTCAAGTCCTTGATACGAAATTAGAAACGTAAATTAAAAACCCGGTTACGCGATGTTAAGAACTTGAATCAAGTCGACTTTGACGACGTAACACGACACATCGAATCAAATATGTTAGATGTTTAAGCTAAATAATATTAAATATTCTACATGTATATACAACACTTGTCATTTCTTTGCTTGAATATTTCTAATAATTATATCTATTCAAAAGAAAAAAAAATATCACGCTCTCGTGATAGTGTATCTTTTTGCGCGCGTCACGTTTAATACGTAATCTAATTAATTATACGTTCGTTATCTTGATAATAATTTTGCCGTTACGCGCGATCGACTTTTACTGCTACGAACGTATATCACAGATTATTATCCTAATCACTGACGGATCAATAATGACGAGTCCGTTTTCTCTCCGTTCGCAAAACCGGTTTTGAAACAAAGAATGACGACAGGCCGGGAGATTTCTAATTTAAGTCCTTCGTATCGGCCATATCGAAAGAGAAATGACTACGTTCGCGTTTTCGAAACTGATTTCCGCCTATTACGGTCGTCTTCTTTACATCGATAATTTTGAATTGACACACAAGGATGTATACACACTGATTTATGATGCAAGGAAACACGAGACATAGGATTATCAGTATATCATGAAACCGATATTTTTCCTAATGATACAGTAAAAATGTGGATATTAATTACGTGAACAATGAATTTGTTTTCAATATTTGTTATGATATTCAATATTGCAGAAAATTTATGAAAATTTCTGTTTTAAAACGCCAACAGTTGTACATTGACATATGATATATTCAAAACGAGTAAATATTAACAAGTAACAATAGCAACAGATCCGCGTTACTCTTTTCTCCGGAATATTCACATCTCACCGATATATGCCACGCAAAAAAAAATAACAGGCCTCCAATTTAACGGCTAATTGATTACGCACAAACTTAAAAGCGCGCGCGCGCGCCGCAAAAATTTATGCAAAACTCTAGCTAATCGGCGAGCGGCCGGCAAGTGTTTTGAGTGCACGATTATCTCGTTGATTACGCACCTCGCGCTCGTGTTTTATACCTTAACACGTTCGTTAATCACTCTAATCCACCTTCGACGAGCATTCTCGCGTACCCGGCAATCCGCGAGAATAATTACCACGTATGCCGGCTCGCAACGTTGCGCCTTTTTGCGCAACGAAATGCCCGTGCGTGAGATTGCGACACCTTTTGTTCGCGATGTAACGCAGAAAATTGAAGGCGGACAGAATCCAGGATGAAAAAAAAAAAAGAAAGAGAGCGTGTGTGCAACTACGTTCCCGCGGGATCGGTGGAAAAAGGAGAAGCCCGAAATTGATATGTATTCCACGCCGCGCCGCGTCCAATCTATCGCGGGTCAAGCAGGCGGAATTTTAAGCGCGGTTTGACGTATGCGCGTGTATGTACGTGCGTACGCGCGCGCGCGGGGGTGCGCTCGGCCACCGCGGGTGTCGAGATAGCCCCGGACGATGAAACTCAGTGCGAAACATAGTGGCCGACCGCCCCCCCCCCCCCGGATCACCTCTTCGCATTCAGGAACTTACGAGGGTATAAAGTATCCCGATGTCTTATATCGTCGTATATAGGCGCGCGTATTCAATACGTGTGCGCGCGCGCGCTTCTTTCTATTGTGCAAAGGGGTGGCCGCGCGGCCGCTATGCCCAACGAGGGTTGGGCGGCGGTCATCGTTGGAAAATTGAATTTCGTCCCTGAGGGCCTCCGTCGGATGAAGTATGCTGACAGTTGGAAAATTTGCGTTTAACCGCGCGCGCACGCGACACCAGGCACCGGAATATCCCCGGGAAAATCTTCGATTGTTCTCTCTTTTTTTTTTCTGTATTTTTTTCAGAGATGCGCTCGAAACGCGTGAATTCCGACATCGCGAAATGTTCGACGATTATTATTTTCGAGATGCGCTTGGCACTTACCGTGAGGCACCCATCCATGATGGCAGTTCTCGCAGTAGCGCAGATGACGTTTTCCGGGTGTGAAGGAGTCGCAGGAGCAGGCGTTCACCGTGCAGCGGATAGACTGCAATCAAAAACAAGCGCGACGCTGTAGAGAGAGGCTATTAAGTTACAGAGAAAGATATCATATAACGTTTAGAAAGACGCCGTCAGCGGCGTCTCCTATATTCGGTAGCAAGGTTTTATCCATATCCCACGTATCTCGGACAGTTCGGTTAAGGGACAGGACGGATTAAGGGACGATTGCCGTGGGCAAGTGGAAAATGGACGACAGGGGTTCTTGGTATTTTGAGTGTCCGTTTGGCGTAACGCCACCCTAGAGGAAGCTCGTAAGAGACAGGCTCGTCGGATTTTAAGGAACCGTGAATATTTTCCGGCCCTCGGCTCGGAATTAATCCCCTGGGATCTACTATACCGCCCCCTCTCCCCCCGCCCTCACGAGGAAAAGAGCCGACCTCGCGCGTATCGGTATTACTTTATATATATACGAGAACGCGGCACACAGAAAACTTTATTCTCCGCGCTGCTGCAAAGTTACCTGCAGGTCGGTATGTACCTACATCGAGATATCGACGTATCTCGTCGCCGCCGTGCCGCATCGAGACGAGAAGGCGGCATCTCTCTCCTCCCCTCTTCAGTCCCCATGTCTATTATAGATCTGAAAGTTCGCCCGCGAGCAACACGAATATGCACTAGGAAACTTCGACTCGCAATTATCGCGCTAATGTGCTAGGGGGACCGTCCGAGATTTTACGTAACACCGCGCCGCTTCGCGTATCGCTCTTAGATACTACGAATTAATTTCATTTACTCTTCATATTATAATAATACATTAGCAAGGAAATAAGGAATTTAATAATAATAATATATTAGCAAGAAATTTAATTTTACTTCTATCGTTCTTAAGTAATCTTTATAACACTATTTCGTCATTTTATTTAAAAAAAATGACAGAAAAAAATTAATAATTATATTTTCTCGGTTTTTCCCCAATTAATATCTTTTCGCTAAAATTAATTCAACTTGAGGAGAAAGTTTAACTTCTCTTTCGCTTAACTTAAATAAATATACGCTTTTCCAACTTTATCTTCGATCATCGCGCATCTTCCATATCAGCGAAAACGCAATTTGCCGAGAGACGCAACCCCCTCCGGCGACGTTCACACGGAGTAATAATTTGGAATCAGGGGCAGTTCTCGCTACCTTCGTCCCTCGTAAAACGGCAGCGCGGTTTATATAAAGAGGCGAAAAAAAGGGCCGCGAGAGAATGGCTGGGAGGGGTAGAAAGTTGTTTCACGGCGGTTGTAGACGCCGACGCTACCCGTTGTGTTGTCGTCATAACGCCGTTACGGCGTTACACTGCGGCGTTAATATAAAGACAAATGAAGCGACGCGCCCGCCGCGGGTGCACGCTGTGTGCCGCCTCCTGCCCTCTGCTCAGCTATGTGTCTTTATATAGACAGTATCCCGTGCCACCGTGAAAAACGCATCCGCCGGGAATCTTCTGTCGCTCGAGGAAGCGACGCGCGAGGGCGACGCGGCTGACAAAATTTCGCAGGCGGTGAAATTTTATTAGCCACGCCGCGGGTTATTTATTCGGAACGGCGACAGATTATACGGCGATATTAGCGGCTTGCTGCTCCGCGTAAGAGGGAGCATTACATCGGAATGAAAAAAGTGTGCGCGTGGTAAATCGTCTTGCGCTACGGTCCCTATTGTTTCGAGGCGAATTTCATTAATGTTCCCCACATTGTGATACTTTTTTCCAATTTATTAATGTAACTTTCTAATTTTTCTTAATTTTCACTGGTCTTTCAATTTTTCTCTTCCATTTTATAAAGCTAAAAATTTGTAATAATCGATACTAAACTATTTCTTATTTATTTTATATGTGTGATTTTTTCGTATCTCTTAATATATTTTCTGTAAGCAATTCCGGAAAAATATGCAGATAAAGCTTTACAAATGTCAATTTGATAAGAAATAATTCGCTACTAATATATATATTTAAAAGTAAAAATTCAATCCTGATAATGTATTTGCACGATCTATTATATACAGCGTTTGCATATTACGTTATTAATATTGTACGCGCAACACTTCCTGGATCTTTCACTTCCGTCTGGCATTGTCATTATTTGTCTTGCGAACATGATAATATAGTCGCGGTCTCGCAATGACGAATGCCATTTCTCGAGTTACATGCACGGAAGGTGTGTCGTTCATTCGTTCCAACTCTCTTTTTCACGATATTCCAAGCCGGCGTTTCTTACACACATTCGAATCAAAGTCTAGTTCACGTATCATCAAGTCCGATCAATGTGCCGCATTACATGCACACTCTTGTGAGTTCCAAGTAACGAGCTGCATAAGCTGGAAAAAGAGCGATTCCTTATAGTCGCGGAATAAGCCGATTTGCACACAAGCTCTATTTTTAAATTATTCACAGTCCAAGTTTGTCGTGCATACACAGCTATAGCCTCAGGTGTAGTTTTTTCAGCGTGCATTCTTCAACCGATGCAAAGTTGAATGAATAGATGTGTCTACGTGTTCCTCAACATATCTAAAAATATTCAACTTTGACAGATCACAGTCTCGCAAAAGTTGTGCACCGTAAATAATTTAAAGATAATACTATATTTAAAAAAAAAGGTCGTTTAATATTAAAGAAGAAAAAGGTGAAACTGTGCTGAAATAATTGTACGAATAAAGGTTCTGCGACTCCATAACTGACGTAAAATTTCCTTTTTCCCCAAGTTATTCTTCATAACTTATTACGTCCACTATTCCACGACTGGTATAACGCGAATTCGCCGGTGCGCAACTGTACGGATTCGCCAGGTTCCTGGCCCGAGTGTCTCTATCACCTCGGTCGTCCCCCTTTTACTTTCGCGCACTGTCTTCTGGGGTATCGCGCCGCACAGAAGGCAATAACATTTTTACGAGCCTCGAAACATTTATTACCGCCTGTAGGCCGCGCGCCACGCGATTTTTTCATCTCGCTCCTTGCTTGGTAGTCTTGGTACTCGTTGCTTAAGGATGCACGAATGCCCGCGAACGCGTGCGTGTGTATCACACACACACACATATATATATATATATATATATATATATATATTTCTTCGTGATTGTATGTCTCGCGATTAGAGCGATAACGGCTCCGGCAACGTCTCCTTAAAGGCGCCTCCCATTCCCCGGGTTGATTGATATCCCGGAAGCGACTCCAGTGACAACTCTGTTCTACCATTAACGTTTGTTGTTACAATTTTTATCGACGCCCTTTTATCTGGGGCTATAAGCGAACAATGCGTCGCTTCGTCGACACTCTTAACGTCCCAGCTTAAGAGAGGAAATTGAACTATGTATTGGTCATTGTAAATATTTTTTTTCTCAAACTAAACTTATAATTATCTTGTAGAAAATCAAGAGAAACAATGGATGGCTATATGTTTGAAGAGGAAATAAAGAAGAAATATATTGTAATAATGTAATTGGATATATTAATCAAAAACTTTCTATAGAGAGTAGACGGGAATAAAGATTACTACATTATGATAACTTTCACACAAATATTTTTTTCTTTTAAAATTATCGAGATATCGACGTCCAATGAGTATTTATCACATGTCAGAGTATTTGTGCTTTCGAGATCCGTGCTACGTGCTCTCCGCACATCGGAAAGTTGCGCGCAAAAAACGATTACGGGAACGCGCGCGCGTACGCTGCCAGCTCGTAATTAACGGGGCGCAAGGTGCGCGGGTATTCAGAACGCGCTCCATCCTTCGGATGTGCGCATGGCGTGGCGTGGCGTTGCGTTGCATTGCGTTGCACGTTGCGCTTTCCGTCGTATCACGGCGCTTAAAAAGCCTCGCGGCGCGCGTGCCGAAATTAGCGTACGCGGCAGCTGGTTTTTTTGTCGATCGTGAGAGTGAGAGAGACAGAACCGCTTAACTGTGCGCATTCACCGAACGATCGATCGATCGGGCCTGTCAAATGGATCGTGATCGATCGCACCCCCGCGGCCAAAAATTCTCGGTCGGTCAAGGTTTTCGGAACGCCGGTTTTTCGCGAAAGAACGCGATAGAGTTTTAACTGACGCGCTATATAATAAACAGACAATGATATGTAGTTCGTTATTTCGATGTATGTTTTTCGACTTTCGCCGCTTCTTGTGCTATAGTGCATATATATTTATCTTTTAATAAATTTATAATCTTTTTTTTTATTGATTATAATTCTTCTGAAAGAATAGAAATGTTTAATCGCGACAGAAAATATCACATAAATCATCATTTAAGAATTATAATTCACAACTATATTGTTTTTGCATCGCTTAACTCAAATTTTCTCTTGTAATTGCAATAATACTCGTTTATGACAATTTGATGTTAATGCAATAGATGCACATAATTATAACAAAAATATTCAACACATAAATCTACAACAGATTAATTTTAAATATTTTCCTGTCTCTATAATTTCGAGAGACGGTACAGGAAGAGATCAACATCATTATATTGTCATCGAGTTGTCGTTATGACGATAATTCACGTGCGGGACGTGCATTAAGCGATTGAGGAAATACGCCAAAATCAGCTGGAAAGCGCGTGTACGCAACACGATGATGCGTGCATAATATATGACATGACGCTAGCGCGCAATCAGTCGCCCCCCCCTGACCGCCCCCGCGTATGCTCAAGGGACGGACGGAATAATATCGTGACTTATCGCGGTACAATAATTAATTGCGCGGATACGGATTACACGAGTTACGCAAAATTTCCATTCAATAACGTCCGCTATCGTGGTATAATTATTATCAACGCGCCGAGCCAACGACACAGTTTCACAGTTGCGCCATTGTGCTCCGCGGGCGTCGCGTCTCCGAGAAACTAATATCACCTAGCAACAAATCAGATCTCTTGACATTCCACTAATTATCATTGCTTGAAAACAGTGTACGGATGTTCGTCATTTGCGTCATTTGCGGGCGATAATGGTTATTATTCGGAATTGCTCTCTGCGTCAAGCGAGCGAAAGAAAGAGATGATGGACGGGATTTAAAGGGGACGCTGTGAGTATCGACGCTGTCGAACATCCTCTTATTTAATCGACCGTTAATTTCACTTGATTTTCCTTATTGACAATTCTCTATCGCTTTTTATTTGTAATGCATAAAAGGAACGTAATAATTTTAATCAAGTATTAAAGACACGAGAAATATTGAAAGTCTCTCTTATTTGATGTAACATCGCATGCAACGCATCTCTCGTTGCGATTAAGATCGATCGCCCTTGTAGCTCCGCCCTGAAATAAATCGAGATTTCATTACGACGAGTTCATCAACGTTTCCGCGTGGAGCGGAAGATTAACGCGGATAACGTCGGTGCTTGTTGCTGGGGCCGACCGCAAATTTCGGGCCGATACGCCTGTCGATTACAGGAAGCGCAGGCGTAACGCGAAAGTGCCGAAAACTCGACGGCTCTCGGCGACGATGATGCCGATGATGCTGATCTGATGCTACAGCCGTAGCGCGCCGCGCAAATCCGACGGCGCGGCGCGGCAGCGCCCCGGCTGTCGATTTCGCGCACGCTCGTGTTTAATGAACAGGGCTAATCTGGACCCGATTCGAAACGCAACGCTAACAGCGTATGCACACACCGACTCGTTCATCGTGGCAAATTAATTTGGCCGGCTCGAATTAAACCTCAAGTATAAAGCCTGGCATATGCGCGCGCGTCGCCCGTGAACTGCGCGCGAGCTCATTAATGAGTTCGAGGATTTAGGCTCTCCCGTGCGTTGGTGCTGATCGGATATCCCACCCCCTTCTTTCGCGGGTAACGAGTGCGTGGAGGGGCCATTATCCCACGGGCGAAACTTCGCATGCTCTTGCTCGGCGAAAAAAACTGAAAAATATTATATGTATCGAATCTAAGTCCGCGCGAGAGAGAATCGAGTTCCAATAACGCTAGTATAAAATAATACATGTACTTAATAATGTAGCACGATACTTCTCCAACGTATTTATAACTGACATTCATCGCAAACTGAAATGAACTAATAAATGATAAACTGTTACATAACGTTCAAAATATTCTCTGATTTTGAAGACATATGATCGATATTTAGATGCTGTTGAAGAATGAGGGAAGTGAATCACGACTTAGTCATCCTTGGCGCAAACAGTGTACGTGTACACTGCGTTAGAGAAAGACGTTCGTCCAAAATAATAAAAGGAAAGAAAGAATTGCCGCAGCGAGGCGATTTTTCGTCCGGCTTCGAGCGCGCCGCATCTTTCATCCCGAATATAGCGTATATACACGCGTCGGTGGAATAACGAAATGCTAACAGCCGACCGTTAACGCGCCGCGCGTTTAGCATATTGTCGCGACCACAATGGCAATTTGCGTGATATATCTGCCCGTTTTCGCTGGGACGCGTTCAAATGTAGCGGAATTAACTGGCCGGATATACGAGTGCCAGCGAGAGCGAACAGCGTGGAGGAGAGAAAGAGAGAGGTATGCCTGTCATTGCGTCTATGCGTATACGAAACTTGGCACGCACGTGCGTCGCCCTTCTGGTTGGCCAAAATTTACGAGAAACAATTATTATATACTGAAAAAAATCGTAAAAAAAATACTTGTAATAATATTTATATTATCTATAATAATCTATGTGATTAAATAATGCCATCCGTTGATTCGAAATATATTTAAACAAATATAATATTTTTAAAATATTTATAAAAAGCTTATAATTATTTGTTATATATTACGCCGATTATTTATAAAATGTATTTTTCTTAAATTTGTTTAGCAATATCTCGCTGCTGCTCACAACGTTCTGCGTGAATTACGATAAATACTGGCCGCTTGTCCGTCCTGTGTGAACGATAAATACTGCACCGGCGACAAAATATCGCGAAATAAGAAAGGTCCTTCTCGAGGGTTGACGGACGACACCCCCAGGACCACTAAGTCACGGCTATGCTAACTTTGTGCCCCGCCTCTCTGGAAGATCACCCTCTGCTATTTTTCCGACCGATGAAATAATGCTCCCCCCCCCCCGATTGTCGGCTCTGATACATGTAGCGTAAAACGCGACGACGATACATAGAATATATAATAATACGTGCAAGATTTTCCTCCCCAATGCGCTGCACATATCGATTAGTTTCTATTCTCAAATAAATTCGTATAAAGATTTTGATCATTAAGAACAGCCGATATGACGTAATTTTAAATGGTTAATAATAATAATAAACACATTTTATGTAACGACTTATTAATTAAAACAATATACTTAAATAATATTTATTAATTTAATATTAATAAAAGAAGTAAAAAAGGGGCTAACGGGCCAAAGCTTGGATGTTGTATCGCTCCAAAATATATATTTATTAATTTCACA
>NW_012026903.1:887934-888516 GCF_000956235.1 Wasmannia auropunctata | reverse complement strand
TAAAACTAGTTAATCTACCTTAAGTATAAAATTACATACCTCATATCCAATACAAAGAGGATGATAAAACTTTGAAATATTACAAAATTGTATTAAGCCATTTTGCGATATCCGGTACATGTTTTTTCCTTCCAATGTCAGGCAAAAGTGAGCGAGTTTCCACATAGAGATAGGGTATTGTAGAGGGGGAAATAAGTGGGGATAGAAGGAAAAGGGATTTGGGAATAACAGGAAATTGGAAAGGAGAAGGTGTCAATGTGGAGATAGCGACTGTAAAATAGGCAAATATGCGTCAGAAAGGTTATAATGACAGGACAGATGAAAAAAATAATTGGTTTTTCACAATACCATATGTTAAAACTATCTCTGAATCTTTTAGGCCTATAGTTAAAAAATTCAATTTAAAACCGGCCTTTTCCATTCCAAATACGCTTAATAAATACATAAAAAAGGGGAAAAGATTTATTAGATCCTATGTGCCACCAAGACGTGGTATATAAAATTTCTTATTTGGATTGTGATGCTTCTTACACTGGCCAAACTAAGAGACAATTACGAACGAGAATTAATGAACATCGTTCG
>NW_012026903.1:887420-887914 GCF_000956235.1 Wasmannia auropunctata | reverse complement strand
AGTTCAGACGTGTGCTCTTCCGATCTTGACACAGAGACACTTTCTGACGCATATTTGCCTATTTTACAGTCGCTATCTCCACATTGACACCTTCTCCTTTCCAATTTCCTGTTATTCCCAAATCCCTTTTCCTTCTATCCCCACTTATTTCCCCCTCTACAATACCCTGTCTCTATGTGGAAACTCGCTCACTTTTGCCTGACATTGGAAGGAAAAAACATGTACCGGATATCGCAAAATGGCTTAATACAATTTTGTAATATTTCAAAGTTTTATCATCCTCTTTGTATTGGATATGAGGTATGTAATTTTATACTTAAGGTAGATTAACTAGTTTTATTTCACTTTATATATTTGACGCGTTACATACAGTGATAACATTTTTTGACAGATCACATAAGAATTATTGGAGTTTGCGAATAATACTTTTACTAAATATGAAGACCACGGAATTTAAAATTTGGACTACGATTATGTAAATGCGGATTGTGAGC
>NW_012026903.1:887026-887370 GCF_000956235.1 Wasmannia auropunctata | reverse complement strand
TTCCGTGGTTGGAAGGTTTTCCCTCCTTTAAGAATCTAGAGTCTCCTCCAGTTTGCACAAGGACTTGGCTTACATTTCGCCTTTTTTCCGATTTCCACTGGTGGGAAGTGGAGCCCCTCTCGTGATTGTAAGGTGCTCGATCGCTCCTTCGAGATTCTCGAGTTGCCTCCAGTTCGCACGAGGACTTGGCTTACATTTCGCCTTTTTTCCGATTTCCGCTGGTGGGAAGTGGAGCCCCTCTCGTGATTGTAAGGTGCTCGATCGCTCCTTCGAGATTCTCGAGTTGCCTCCAGTTCGCACGAGGACTTGGCTTACTTTTCGCCTTTTTTTCGATTTTTGCTGGT
>NW_012026903.1:875056-886976 GCF_000956235.1 Wasmannia auropunctata | reverse complement strand
ACGCACACACGCACACACACACACACACATATGACAGGTCGGAAAATTTCAGCCAAAAGAAACATCCCGACGTCTCAATTATTTCGGAAAATTATTGCGGAAAAGCCACAAAACCGGGCTCTTCCGCACCTGCGGGAGTGACCCCGAATTCTTTTCACCAGTGAGTAGAAAATTGCCTGTCCCCCTTTTTCCCCCCTCGTGTTTCCTTTCCTTTTTCGTTTACCCCACTGATCGCTGCGCGCGTGGACAGGTAGGCGAACGCCGGGTAGCGCGCGGGGGAAGTGTTTTCTAAATCTCGTTATTACATCTCGCGGGCAAATACGAAAAATAACCGAGGGCCGGGATACGCTCTGCACGCCGGAGCCGTGTAGCCATCGTGGCGGAAGAGGTAGCGGGAGGACTTAATCCGCCGGTTTAACCGTAAAACGGTGATTGCCGTGCGGATATACGGCGCACACGTGTCCATACGCGTGTGCGTGTGTATCCGCACTCGGGGGGATTCCGGCGAAACGTTGCGAATAAGCGTTGGAAATTTCTTGTTTTAACCCTCTTAGACTCGAGCCCGCATTTATCAACTTTTCGAGATACGTGAAAATTGAGGGAAAAAAAAGAAAAATTATAGTTCGTGCCAGCGAGACGACCTTCGATCGACCGAGAACCGCGGACGCCCGATGACGGCGACGCGGACGCGCGGGTCGCACCTAAAAAAATGACTAGACATTTTAATAGAGCGGGTTTTCATCTATCGTCCCTATCCATCGGCAATTTCCGATTGGGTCGTCGGTTTCTTCGAAAGGTGGAGTGTATCATCGGTCGCCATTGTCTAGCAGCCACGGTCCCGCTGCGCCTTGCGGCTTGACTTTTCATCCGGACGGCCACACCTTGCGCCGTCGTACGATCGTCGGCTGTTAAACGAAAATGAACCGTAATGGCGTAATGGCCGGTGGCAGGCAGAGCGAGGCCGCGCCGCGCCGGCTCGTCGTCGCAGTTTCATCGACGATCGACGTGATGGTAGCGACGCGAGAGACCCCGGCTTCCAAGCGATGAGAATATCGGAAAAGATGAGCTGCGCCCGATCGCCGCGCGAGAAGAGAGATTCGTCCGCTCGAATCGATACAAAACGAAACGGCAATCGAATACGATTTGTTGCAGCGAGTTATACATAGTTCCGCACGCAGTCGATTTTAACCTTGCGCGCTACGTGATTTACAATGATAGTATGAAAATGATATAGTATATCGATTTTACCGATCTCCTGCTACGTGAATATATCTAACTGCGCACAACAAACTTGAGATGATATTCTTTAATGTCCTGCGTTAGAGAATATATATAACTATAACGAAATTAAACGATGAAACGATACTTAGCGGCGTTAACAGATAAGGGATATATGCAGCGTCATCTCGTCATTATTACGATATTTCCCTAAGCGTTCCCGCATCATACTGGATGACAGTACTATTATCGATTTTACTTATACGACGTAGACGTCAGCGGGCGTTTAAATGTCTTGGAACGTTACCGTCCTCGCTCGTCCCCCTGTCGAGCCCCCTTCCCCTCCCCTCTTCCAAGATACTAAAATCGCATGTTGGGCTATCATTACAGAAATGACGTTCGTCAATAACGCTTAAACTTCGGTAGCGGGGTGTACGTACGGGGCGATCCCAGACACGTAATCGCGTAATGGCCGCCATTGGGGTGCGGGAGGGGCACCCTATTGTCTCACCGTGTCGGGTTGACTTGGTGTGCCAGCGGGCTCGTAACGACCTGAAACTTTCGATGCCGTGACACACTCCGCGGCCACACTTCTGCAAATGAAATGACACACGCGATTTCGACGGAGCTCACGGACGCGGGAGGGCAACGGGCGATTTACATTTCGTCGACGGCGAAAGCTCCGGCGACGAGCGTCGAGGTTCGGCCGGCCAGCCGGTCGGTCGGCTGACTGGCTGATGGCCCCCTGGCACGGGATCCTGTTTCCAGACAAACGCCCGCTTCGCGAGAACGTCGTACGTTTCGGCATAATGGCCTCACAGGAAACAGATATCGCGAGACTTTAAGTATTGCTGGGCTATATGCTGACCAAATGTAAAATACGCCACGTATTGAATGAATTAAGAATTTTAGTAAACTTATTTTGTGTGCGTGCGTGTAAAACACGAATCTTGGGTATTTGTACGTGTACTATCTATATCTAACATGCGCTATGTAACATATAAACCGCGAGGCTATCGCAAATACACATATCGCAAATTTCCATTATTTTTACACAAGTTAATTTACTATTTTTTTAATTTAATGTCAACCAATGTCTAATATCTAATAACGTCATTATGTGTGTAAAATTCACTTTGGCAAAAAAAAAAATTATACAATATTTTCGCACGGTTTCTCCTGCAATTTCTTGCGATCTCGTGGTGTTCTGCGTGCTGCGGAGCTCACGCAGGTGGAGACGAGGACCCCGAATGAAACGGAAGATTCGACCATACGGCGACTCGCCGATATATTATATACAGTGATGGCCATTTCTCGTGCCTTAAGGTCATGAGCTCAAGAAGGCGTGTTTCGAGAGGAAGAACGAGGTGTGCAGTTCGCAGGAAATCGATAATCGGACCGTTTGACCGGTAACATCGTTCCCAAAGATGATATTAAGCAATCCCATCACGCACGTCGCGCGCCATTATTCTACGAGATGAGTGATTATAGTCTGACCCGTCGTTCTTCCTGGAATACGACAAACGCACGAGCTCTTACAAAATAAGATCTAAAATCTATCTATAGAAGGATTACGTCGAAGTGTTCTTGTCGACAAATCTTCTTACTCACACACGCACACATATATACATGCATACTCGAAATTAAAAATTTATTCAACTTTTCACATATATAAGGAATCATTAGATCGTAATTGCACAACTAAAAGCGCACAATTCATCTCAATATTAAATTAATTCTATCTGGTATCTTCTTTGGTAATCTACTTCTCTTTTGATATCAGAGAATATTGAAGTGTATATCATTTAATTTATTTGATTCTCTCATATCTTTATGAAAGGTAACATATAAAATTAATTAACTCATTTGTACCGCCATACGATGGATTCCCATAAAACTATATTGTTTTTTTATCTCGTGTACAATCGTAAAAAATTACGATCGTTCCAGGTGCTTTACACTCGCGATATAAAATTAAATCTCGTGTCCCTAAAAATGCGCGTTCAACGTGCATGTGCGCTCCGAGATAACTTGCACGATGGCTGCGTACACGTATCGTGCGGCCCGACCGATCCCCTTCTCCGCGATCTGGGGCCCCGAGCATAACGCCAACCCCGTCGAGGCCCAGTCGATGTGTGATATATCGGCTCGTAAAAAATCCTCGGGAATAAAATATCTCCGGAGGATCTCGGGGGCCGAAGGTCATCGTCGCCGAAAGGGGTCCCCTCGCCGGGGTACAGCGTGTTTATGGGTGACCAGGATACATACACGCGAAGGCTCCGCGCACGCGCGCGTATAGGTGCGAACATTGTTAACAAGTCCCGTATTTTATACACTCCTTCAGAAACAACGAGGTGGAGGCGGGGGAGGTTCAGGAGTGAAAAAGAGGGGGAGGGAGCGGTCGGAGGCCAGAGGTGCTCCGCTTTGGTATTCGGCCACCTTTCGACTGGAAGACGCACGCGGAGAGAGAGAGAGAGAAAGACAGGAGACGTGCAATTAAGTTATCGTAAAAAGCGTATAATCGAGAGACGCGCGTTTGATGCCGCGCGCGGATGATCCGCGCGCCGCATATGCCCGCGAAGAGATATAAAGATGTTAAGAACGGAACGTGTAATTAAAGTAGTTCGGGCGACCTCCACGAGCGAATGAGCCTGGGCGTTGCTTGACATTTTAAAAAGCGTCCGCGCAACAACGCAGAAATGAGCGTTTGAAGGGTCGTAAGTGCGTGCTGTCGAGCCGCTTGATCGAACTGGCCGAGCTTTCGCAAAAATTTCGGCTTGGCTACCACGTGAGACGAAAGTACTATGAGATGAGAAAAATTTTAAAGATATACTTTATGTTCAATATTGCAGATACAATTTCGAACCCACAATTATAACAATATTTATTGAATAAACTGAAAAGCTATATTTTTCGAGATAATAAATATTGTTATAAATTAATTTATGATTTCACACTTCTAATCTATTTCATCGCTTCGATATTTTGCCACGATACGATCGTACTGTCGGAAATCGACGTTGTGTCGACTGTCAATCTTTTCCGCCGCTTTGTGTGTCAGCTTACGTAATTCTTGATCGATAGGATATCAATTCGAGCTATTAGAGGATGATACGGACATTTGCATATAGATAGGTCTGTCAATGTAAATTATTACGGCAATAACGTACGCGCGCGCGCGCGCGCGTGTATCAATCCACGCTGCTGCTGCTGCTGATTCTCTCAAGAACGGCGCCGATCGTAAATGGCCGGTCAAGTCTCGCGCATCCGCGGCGGAATTGAGAACCCTCCTCGAGGCGCGCGGCGGCGATATTTCCAAAGGCTGTTACTCGAGCGGCCATAATTTTAAGCATAAACACTGATTTGGCACGAGCACCGTGTCCGATGCGCCGCCGCTCCTCTGCTCTTTTTAACCGCCGCGTTATGGAACAATGAAGTCTGTTTACCGTGATTAACTCTTGCGCGAACGAGAGCGAGAAGGGAAGACGGGAGAATCGATTTGCACTTTCGTAGCCGCGCGCTCGAGAGTTGGCGAGATTAAAAAAGAAGCCGTAACGGAATGAGTCAAACAAATAGAGCATCGCGTTCGCCGCCGATGCGGCCTTCGGGATGTCTATCAAAGTCCATGACTGCCGAAAAGGTACAAAATATTTCGCAAGTTCGTTCTGTAAGACGATATTTAACGTACCTCAGAAATATAATCTTCGAAAAATTTTAGATCAGTTTTGAAAAAAAAAATCGTGAAAATCGAAATTCAGCGTAATCAGTTTTCCACGGGAAAATTGGAAAATCTTGGGTTGAATCTCGGATTTACGTGAAAAATCGCGAGATATGATGAATATGTATGAGAACAGCTGCACGTCAGACTTTTATTTTCACTGACTTATATATCACTGTTTTACTGTTGCGGCTCGCATTTTGAAAATACGCGCAGCGCATATATCGCTCGCTATTTCTACCGCTTTCTGATAATTCATTCGAAACCCGCGTATAGGCCCGCGTGGCGTCTCGAATGACAATTATTCGGTACGGTATAATTGCGCGCATCGTCAACCCGAAATATCGGGTACAGGGATACGGGTATACCTCGATTTCCGCATCTCCCTGGGAAAACAAAACCGAGACAGGGTGAGGAGAGGAGACGATCGCGCGCCGGTCTCTCTTCCGGATTCGGTAAACGCGGAGCGAAAGGATCTCCGCGGCACTTATCCGGCCGGCTCTCTTTATTTTGCCGAAGTGCTTCCGGATATTCCCCGCACGTGGTGCTCGGTCAGGAGGTTAGGTTAAGGAGCGGCAGAAACCTCTCTCGCGCGCGGCGCAACCCTCTCTCTCCCCGTCTCTTTCCAACCCTTCCTCTCCACTCCGCTTCTATTTCGTTCCACCCTGGCGGTGGGTGGAGAGCAAAAGGGTTTCGCCCGGCAGACGAAGCAAACGAGTTCGGTTCTGCCCGGTGTACTCTGTTCGGAGCAAAGGGGTCGGTAGGTGGAAAGTAGGAGGAGGAGGTGGAGGAGGTGGTGGAGGAAGAGACGCGGGGGAGTCGAAAGGGGATCGCTGCCTCCTGCACACTGCCCCCGGGGGCGGCGTATTGATCCGGAGGCGGCGGCGGTCATCCGGCCGCTAATTAAATGCCAATCGCCAACCCATCCCCTTACCCGACCGAAACCCTCTCCCGCCACCCTTCGTGCTCACGTTTCACTGCCTCCCTTCCCGTCTCTCGTCCTCCACCGCCTCCTGCCACCGCCGCCGCCGCCACTGCCACCGCCGCCGCCAACGTCCCTTCTACACTCAATTCGCCCTCTACTTGCTGTGCGCACCCGGGTCTCCGGCGAACCGCCCCCTTTGAATCACTACGCTCGCGACCGCCATATACACCGTGATATCGCCATATCCTGCGTGAACTACCGACGTCCCTCCGCCCTCCGCTCTCTTCTCTCTGTGATCCCCGCGGCCACCACGCGCGCGTTGTTTCATCGCCGGTGATCGTGGTATGCGACGCGGCTAACCTTTATTATGCCGCGCATCGCTTTACACGCGCGAGTCGATTCCGCGCGATTACACGCGCGCGGGAGAAAATGCACGAGCGATCTCTATCTGCAGAATAATTCCGCGAAGTACGCATCAAAATTCTTGAAGTCGGTCGTACTACCACTAAAGATTCTCCATTTCTCCATTGTAACAAACTTTGTACGCGAGTCTTGATCGGATAAAGACTTGTTATCTCACGTCAGATAAGATAAAGAAAGAATCAAATAAAATCTTTTCAAAAAGTACATGAATTTAAAATTTTTACAAAGTATTCAATATATGATTAATTCAATTTTCCTGTACTAGTAATTTAAGCTATCGTAATCATCAATATAAGTGTCCGAAATCATTTTCCGAAGAAATCGTGGCAATTCGACATATCATTCGAATAAAGTAAAAGCCTGTCGATTGTATTTACGAAGTATGCTTTAACGTCGGACCCAAGTCACCCCCTTCACGATGAGCGAAGAAAGGTCGGTTGATTGACTTCCCACGGGACTCCACTTTTGGAAGGCCACAGCTGATCCCTCTCGGCTATCTCGACTTGCTCACTCATCCGCCGAGTCTTTCTTTCTGTCTCGAGCTTTCCCTCATCCTACGGAATCCACCGAACTACCATCGCACGTGACCAGCTTACTTTGTTACTTCGCGAAACGCTCGGCTAAGTCACAAGCGGAATCTTGCTCAAGTATGCCTGATCTCGCGATTATATCGTCTTAGGACGTATATATACTACGTTCCCAGTGTATATTGTTTCCCACGTTTCCTTTTCATTATGTTGCTTGAGAGAGTTATTGTATAATTCGCATTTCAATTTATTATTATTTTTTTGCTAAAACTGTTACTCAATCATAACATTATATCAAACATCATAACATTATTCTTGTGCTGTATATTTGTGCCGCGATTAATTGTTAATTATAAAATTTAATTGCTATAGTTGGCCGCTACCATAATCGCTTAATTAACGTGACTGAGCTCAAGAATGGAAAACCGATTACCCCGAATTAGGTTGACAGGATCTAATCGCGTCACATGCATATACATATACGAACGAAGGTGAATCTGACGAGGGTTTCCAAATTCGGCGATGTGTGTCGATTTCGCGAGAGCGCGTGTACCTCGTGCGCTTTACATTAAATCGCGAGCGTTTTCGTACCAGCTGGCTTTTTTAGAACCACGCTCCCATTGGTGGTGGAGTACCCCCTTCTTTATTCGAGGCGGTGTTAATTGGCGCGGAAGTAATTAAGAGATGGCCCACCCTCTCTCTTCTTCTCCTTCTCCTCCTCGTCCCTTGTCGGGCAAACCACGGTACCCGCTGTCCCCCTCCCTCCCCTTTCCCCTGACCCTCCTCCCCGGCTAACGAGCGAACGTTGCTCTGGGAGATGGCAGCGTCGTGATTAATAACAAGGTCCTCTCCAAACCTTGGCGTGCAGCCTCGACGTCGAAAGGTTGTAGGTGAAATTCCTGTCGGCGCAAGCGAGCGAGAAAGCGAGCGGAGTGGCGCGCGGCGCGGCGGAGAAGCAGAGCTCGCGTATATCGGCGAGTACGAGAAAGGCTGCGATTTTTTTCTCGTTCTTCCTCTCTCCCTCCCCCCTCTCACTCTCTCTCTCTCTCTCTCTCGTTCTTGTTGGCGCACGGAACGCGTTCGTTCCCAACATCCGTTGCCGCATGGACCCGCAAAGTAATCTGCTCATCGATCACCCTCCAGTTAACGTGTCCGCACATAACCCCGGGACGCGCGTTGCTCATGCGAGACCGAACGACCGCGCCGCTTTGTTTCTCCCGTCCTCGTTGCGATCTTGACTGTCGCGCGAAAAAAAAAAGAATCTTCGAAGATTCGATTAAGAGATACGAGCGTCCGCCTCGTAGTATCTTGAACCTCGAAGAGATTTGTTAGAATTTGTACTAATATCAGAGGAGATGAAGAGAAAACGCGTGCTGGTGTTAACGCAAGTTTCTTAGACTTCGTATGCCACTTCTAAGGCCATTTCGTTTATTCGAAGAAAAGAATTTCGCTAATATCGAGGAATGTTTTTAGATCTTGGTCTTGACCGGTTTAACCGTCGTCGAGTGCATATACTTATACCCCTCATCGATCATCCTCAAGTTAGCATAGCAAGGCGAGTCACGGTGAAGAAACAAAAATGCCGACGTGTCGCACTTACAAGTACTACTTCCACAATCGTAAACTTGCTAGTAATCCATAGCAAGTAGTGATTTATCAGCGCAAAACACGTCGCTCGTACAAGAGCAGCTGGAAAATGGCTCCCGTAAGTCGACGTAAACACAGGGAGCGCGTGACACACAAATATGGAACGTTGAAAGACGGAAAATAAATCCGAAACGCACCGTAAAATTATACCTTGCAATGTCCTGTCAAAGGACAGATGTATTATTCTCTTGTCAGTCAAATATATAAGTTAATACAAAGTCATATCTTCAGAATTAAAGCTAAATGGCGTGAAGAGATTTACAAAAGATACCGTAACGCAACCTATCACAATTCAAGCATAAATTAATTAAAGTGATTTATTGGCGCGTATTAATCAAAATTTCACTTCGGTACTCAGAGAAATCATTTTCGTGAGATGTCCCGGCAGCGAACCAAACTGTAAGGCCAGACGACCCGTTAATCACCCGTATCATCCGTCACGGTTTCGAGAACTTGAGAAAAATCGGTGGGATCGCGCGAGGATGCGCGAGAGGGACGTGGGAGTGGGTGGTAGGCGAGGGGGAAGAGGACGATAGCTTTCCGGTCTGCTCTTCAACGAGGCATATCAATCTCCTCGTCTATATATCCGAGTCGGCATCGCCCGTAAGGATTATCGTGGCTCGTCATTAGAGATCCGTGGAGGTCACACCTGGCGCCCCCAGCTACGGCCCTGACGTGGATAAGGTAGGTAAGGCTAATGGCCCGGCAGATGCGAATCATCGTCCATTCTTCCCGAATCTTCATAAATATCCGATCGATATGCGATGGCCTACGTCCGTATGCGTGTGTATGTGTATGTGCGCGCGCAAACACGTCCCAGGATGTGTGCGTGTGCCCACGCCCTTAACGTTCTCGCGATCCAGACCCTTCCTGACGGAGTTAACCCGTCCCGAGATCTTATTCGCGATGATACTCGAACCGGCCCGGAGGAATTCCTCGTTTCCGTCGAACGAATAGGGCCAGGCCCGTCTTTCCGAAGTTATGTGGATCGCGTAAATCACGTGCGCGTAGATCCTCGGTTGCGAAGACGAGCGCGCGGTTCCCTCGGGGTCCGGTATTCAGAAAGATCGACGGAGACCGGGCTGATGCTAATTTGTATTGATTACCGATGAAAATTGAAGGATCTGACGGTACAGCACGAGCCCGTCTCTGTTGTGCCTCATCATGGGAACTGTCGCTCGAGAGAAAAGATTTTTTTTATTTTCAAGAGTTCTTTCACTTTTACGAAAACGAGCAGGAAAGCAGAAAAAGACTATTACGAACCAAATGGGCTAAATATTGGAACGAAGCAAATTTCTATGCCTGTCCCTGCGCCTCATAAAGGAACTGTAATTGCGTTGGTAATCAGGAAACGGCGAAATTACTGAATGGCGTACTAAAAAAAGATGGAAAAACTCGAGGCGCGTTCGCGAATCTCGGCTTTAATTTCGGGCACTTTTCAGTTAGCTAGACCAAAACCGAATTATTGCGAAAATATGGCGGAACTTGGGAAACGAGCTGGTTAGCCCCCGGCGCCGTAAAAAATACTTGTCAAGGTAACGGCGTAATTCGGTGCAGCTTATCGACGCGGGACGCTTACAAAATGGCTCTGTGGTTGTCGTAGGTAGACGTAAGACGTTTCACCCCCGGGCGATTCTCGGCCGATCGAAGTCACTTGCACGCAACAGGCGAGAAAAGAAGCGGCGAAGGAGTCCGTCCGAGGAGGAAGCGTGTGGTATAGCGTGGCCGAGCGAGAACAACAAGCGGAGAGAAAAGTTGGAGCTCCGGATAGAATTTGCCACTGCCAGCCGCTTGCTGGATCCTGCATTATCATCGATTAACTATAATTGATCATTTAGCTGTCGGCTTAATTGACGCCGGTTACGTACGGGATCCGAAGAGCCCGTGGCGGCGGCGGCGGCGTGCGCGCCCTTGTTCCTTCCTCCGAACCCGGCTCGGCTCTTCCTGATTAATAAAGCGACGTCAAAGTGCGCAATTTGTGCAAATCGATTTATCGACGGGGCGAAACAAAACGGACGGCGCGCGATGGGCTATACGGCCTCGCGCGCGCATCTGTCGATTATCGCGAGTTTCCTTCGCGAGAGAACGCGTAGTGAACGTGCGAGCGGAGCGAGCGGTGTGTACATTACGAATAATTATCGCGTTAAATGCCGCATTAAAGCTCGCACACGTGTCCCACGAGTACTATAAAACGCTATATACGTCTATATTAAAGCGAGATACTGTGTTGCGGTACTTTAAGCCCACGCACACAGCGCGTTCGCGGCGACAATAACCGGAATTCAAAAAAAGTTATGTATCGCGCACGATTATTCACGCGTGTGTCTTATTTCCGACAAACATTATTTATGTTAAGGATAATAATCCTTTGTTAATAATCCCAATGTTAAGGATTAATAATCCTCTTTGAAATATATTAAACAAGTACAGTCATTGTGTGATACTAATGTTATAAAAGGTTCTCTGGCTAATGAATTCTAAAGGTAATTTAAAAGAAGAGAAAGTATGTAATTTTCACTTTGTATTTTTATAAAATTAAGAATAAACGTGAATTGGCTCCAACGAATAAATCAATAAAATAAATGTGCCTACGCGAGGAGAAATCGTATCTTTATTATACTACGCATCAATAACGGCGAAGACTCGCATAGACACTCACATTTATTTTATTGATTATATTTTTAATTCCATTGCTAATTCTATTATTAATCTAAACTTTTTCATACCAATCTCCGATCTGGGCTATTATAACTGTGTTTTGTATTATAAGAACGTCGTGGATCGATCGTCGACGACTCGGCGGACAGGAAAAGCTCTCTTTCACGCAATTACCCGTCTCTTCGTCCTTGATGGCGCGCTACCGTCATTGAATATGTATATCGGGAAGTGCATTGGCCTTGGAGCGCCGCCAATAGATTAATAGCCACGGAATGATGCTCGAGATTTCGCCGGTATATATCGCATTACGGGAAATGACGCGACGAAACCCGTCGAATGACTTCGCGAACGGTAGAACGCATTCGAAGGGAGACGGACGTACCGGCGCGGAGAGGAGTATTGGAGATGCGAGAAGCGCGAGGCAAGAGGGAAGAACGAGGGGGAAGAGGAAGGAAGCTATACGAGGAGAATCCGAACGATATCGTATAATCACCCTTGCCTTCTTTCTTTTTCATCGATCTTCCTCTACTCCCTCCCTCTCTCTCTCTCTCTCTCTCTCTTTCTCTTTCTCTTTCTCTCTGTCTCTCTTTCTTTCTGTCGCCTCACAAAAATACAACTCTTCGGATTTTATTTAAAAAATTTTAAAATCTCGGGAATATATAAATTCCGTACGCGTTAAAATGCCTGTTTATTATTAATAATTATATAAGAAGATATTAGAGAGATAATATTTGAAAACTATATAAGATCTAAATATGTAATTTATTTTTATTTTAAATTAAATATGTAATCAAAATATTTTTA
>NW_012026903.1:868003-875036 GCF_000956235.1 Wasmannia auropunctata | reverse complement strand
CTCTCTCTCTCTCTCCTCCCTCTCTCTCTCTCTCTCTCTCTCTCTCTCTCTCTCTCTCTCTCTCTCTCTCTTCGCACCAATCCGGCTCTCGATACTCCGCCGCTCGGACCTCACGCGTTTCTTTATTTAACGATTGTGGGACAACGATCGACATCACGTGCCGGGAATGGACTACTAACGAACCCGTGACGCCTTCTGTATGTGACGCGAGACGTATGGACGTCCTTTGATTTTCAAGGATATCGCCGCACTTTACCGGCTGACGTAGTCACGATTGAATGCGAGATTAAACGTAACATGGTCGTACATACATTGTTGGCTTCGTCTCAACTACTCTACTTTTTACAACTAAATTCTCGGTCGTTCTCATTTTGCTTGTTATTTACTCATCCTCATCTCGTTCGCATTGTTATTCTTATTTTTTAATTTTAACGCTAATTTTATAACCTGCTAAATCAATATTAGTACGAAGCCGTTAGCTTTATTCATCATCGTTATGTTAGTTACTTGCATCCTCGGGGACGATTCACACAAATTACTTCACACTTGTCTCTCGTTCTGGTCTCTCTTTTCAGGTGGACCCTTGCGTGTCCGCTTTCCTTCGCATATTACGCTTCATCGTGGCAATGACAAACAGACGGTTCCTCATTGAATGGATTGTACTTCACACAAACGAAGTAACTATACACTCCTATATTTTACCCGCCGAATCGTCATAACAAATCTCATAATACAGACCTCGTCGCTTCGCGGTGACATCATCGCTAGTATAAGCACACACGAAATGTACAGCATCGTCTTTCGTTAATGATGATCTTGTTCACGATGACTGGCCATTATTCGCGCACGTCAAAAACCCGTCGCACAATCGTCTATATCTCTCTACTAGATCCGACGTCATATACCTGCGGTATAAAGACTATATTGTGGGCGGGTAACAGCGAGTGGACAAAGCCGCGGCGAGATCGAGAGAGTGGCTGTACTTTCTACGCGAGGAAGCACAGAAGGAACGGAGAGGGATAGGGACGAGGCGAATCCTCCTCTTCCTTCCTTCCTTCCTTCCGCTCCCGATCGTCGTCGACCCACCCCTTACTGCGGGATGCTTACGAAGCAGACGTCAAAACATTCGTGAAATATGAGGGTACGGCACGCGGAAGATCGATTCGTCGGCACCCTCGAGGATGAAGAGAGGCGAGCGCCCGACTCGCCGCGCGTCGCGCGGCGAGGAGAGACGAGGTTCGCATTGTTAAAAGCCCGTAATAGATTATGCATTAAACGCGGCGCGCGGAATAGGAGAGATAGCGTAACAATGGATCAGCCACTTCTCGCTCCCCCCCGGGGACGCCACCGGCGCGTCATCCTTCGATCCCGTGAAATCATTATTATCCGGGCGAGAGGGCGACGCGCGTAACTTCGCAATCGCGCGAGGACGCGCGTCACGCACGACGTTCCTCTCTCGACGTCTAACAATAAGAGGGTCGATTATAATACCAAAGGACGCGCGCCTTTACTTGATTTGCGACGCGCACCATCGACGTCGCTCGTAATTCCGGCGATATATTTCGACGTCTAAGATATTCATACATGCAAATTCAATTTCACGGAGTAAATTGTCGCTCAAAAAGCTACCAGGCATACCTTGCGCTATATTAAATGGCTACACAGTTAACGATTACGTAGATGTATATACCATGTATACATATACCTATATGTACTATTAGTAAAATTGATAATTGATTTATATGAGTAATTTTTTTAATGGTAGGTACAACAGATGTACAATTTAGATATCAGAAAAATTGTTCTATTTTAATATTTTAAAGCTATTTACTAAAAGCTATTTTTATTTTATGGTATTGAAAAAACTGAATATATTAAAATTGAATTTCGATTTCGTATAGATGTATAACGTTATATTACAAAAATGTAATTTAAAAGATTGTAACGTTTAAAATTCAAATAAGACCATATCATAGTATTATTTTTTTGTCTGACTAATCTAAGCCTCGGGCGCGAACAATTTTTTCGTCGTACGTATTCGTATTGCCACAGCTTTCTTCTCAAGTCTCGCGTCGTTATGTTTATTTCCGAGCAACAATCAAGACATTCCTGCATGCGAAATCTTTTCGCGAGGTTACGCTTCCAGAGTCACTGTCCCGCAAGCGATCATCCCGCTCGCGAGCGCGAGATGCAAAAACTTTATTGCCGCGAAACAAGAAAAGCCAACGGCGGTCAACGACCGATCTCGTAACGGCGGTCACGCGTCCATCGCCCAGGCGTTTTATACAGGAGCGGCGTGCCATTAGAGTTGCGTTTCCTGACATAATTTGGCCACGCAACCTCGTTGCGAAAACTAATAAAAAATTACGGAACCTCCAAATGTATACCTTCGTACTGAGAAGAGAAGATAATAAAGAAATTAAATAAAAAACTGAAGCTGTAATTTCTCTCTCCGGAGTGGCCAAAAATTCCCCGAGATTCTTCTCTCCCCCCCCCCTCTCTCTCTCTTTCTCTAAAAAGTAGCAAGTTTGCCCGTGTACCTAAATTTCACAGTAATCAGAGGTAGGAAACTTTTCGAGAGACTCACTCGACACTGCATTAAGGGCTAACGGTAGAACGAGTGTTCGCCCGCGAATTTACTACCCGATCCCCGTCGCATCCCGCGCGCGAGAAATCTCATTTCTCCGGTCCAGACGCGGTCCAGAGTCGAATGTCAGGCGAATTACCGGCCATTTCGCCGTCGAGCGGATCGAGCACAAAAATAATGCATGTAATCTGCTCCATAAACCCGTTTGACCTCTCGTCCCCGGGTATAATGTCTAACCCTAGCATTACCAAAATCTCCTCGACGGAACTGTAGGCGGACGGGAAGACAAGGGGTGAGACATGGTGATATACACAGAGAGAAAGAGAAAAAAAGGCAGAGAAAGAGAAAGAGAGAGAGAGAAGAAAGAACGAGAGAAAGAGCAAGATAGAATAAACGATGAATAAAGATGAAAAAAAGAGAGAGAGAAAAAGAGATGAATCGATGCGCGATTACGAGAATTACGGCAAGACGACGTGACTCCATATATGTGAGACATTACGCGAACGTGTAATTTCACTATTACGGCTAATCTGTTGACATTAGTAGACAGTCCGCCAAATTGTTGGGTCCCCGAATCCGGGCGTTCGCCGCTCCGTCTCTCGCCAGCTATTATGTTAAACAGTTTAAACTATTCTAAACGATCGGAACGACCACCGGCGGTCCGTCGTGACGCGACGATTATTCTAATCGTGTCTCTCTCGCGAACCGTTTTTAGTAATACGGTGTCTTCAAGGGGCGAGCGATCTACTGCAGACGTCGATGGGGAATTCTAATCGCCTAGGGCGTTTTTCGGCGCGACGATCGCGATTTTCGCGGACGATCGTGTAAAACCGATCGTTTGGACTATACGAAATCGTCGAACGTTATTAATACTGTTAAAGTAAAAGCGCGGATAACCATAAGAATAACTATACACTGAGAAAAATGGTTTGTTTGTACCAACAAGATGTATATGGCTGAATGAATTTTGGTGAAACCAAACAGAATTTCAGATTATAATAAGAGGATTTGATATTGTATTACTAGAACGTTTGATAGACTTTACTATACGGATTTAATTAATATTTTCTAGTTAGATCTACAAAATTTCTGGTTATATTAGTACGCTCTATCGCCACAAGATGGGCATGGGAACGAATTCAATTCTCGTATTTAAGAATCACTACGGAATAGTATAGAAAAGATGCAGCATCATGAGATCTTTAAGATCTCTTAAAGTGAGATCAAATTTTGATAGTAATTCTGAATCTTATATTCAGAATCTTATATTTCTGAAAATTAATATATGCTAAAGTATATTAAATGAGAAATTCAGTCACACAATAAAAGAAATTTTGATATATTTAACATGAAAGAATTGTTCGATCGACAAAAATTTCTGATATATTTAACAAGAAAAATGATTCGATCGCCAAGAAATTCTGGTAGATGATATATTTAACAAGAAAAAATTAATCATATTCGTCTGGTGAATCGTACAAGAATTCTGATTCGTCGATTTTCAAACAGACATACTAGTTGACTCTAACAGATTTCCTCTTAATGCAACCAGATTCTTTTTTCAGTGTAAGGAATCCTAAAAGATATATTGAACTAGTAGCTAGTCTTTAAATAGAAAAACGAACTGAAACTAATTTTACTTAGACTTTGATTAACTAGGTGATTAACTAGTTTGATTAACTAGGGTGACTCTTGTTTTTTAACATTAATTTTTAACTAATTAATTTACTTTTTACTATACTATGTAGTTAAAGGATAATTAATTAAATTAATTACCGTTGCCAATGCACAGCTGCAACAAGCAGACAAGTCGGCTGATTTCTTTCCGCAAAGAATACCTGATCTGCGATCGATAACAGCGCTATGCGTTCGCGATAAGTGTTTCTCCGCGTCAACGGAGAAAGCCGCTTTCCCCGGACGAGAAAAACATCCTAGTCCCATGGCATTTTTTTCACAGGCTCATACGATCATCAATCAATGACAAGTCACCGCGATTTTTGACAATCTCCGGCGCGTCAACGGCTCGTTTTGTTCCCCTGTTTCCACGCGTATAATCGCGTGTACACACGCACGACGGATTAACTCAGGTGCACCTCTCGTCTACGGGGAAGCCAGTTACATTAAGAGCGTATTCATCGCAGGTCCGTAAATATATAGGGTGTCCCTGACTAATCGTACCTTCCCTCCCGTATACAAAACAAAAACAACGAGATAGGAACTATTTATTTTAATTCTATTGAAATTAGGAATTACTTGCAACTCTGCATACGTCTTTATATGGTAATCCACTATTGTCAATTGCTTCATTTTATTAGACTATTGTCAATTAGACTGCGCCTCATGTAATATATTTTAATCTATTATGCTCATATTATTCATGTTATATTACATAATTGTCAATGAAAATACTAATCATAGTACAATAATTTTCTCTTTTTTTAATATCTTAAATTATAAAATTTTCAATTTATTTACTAGTTTGCTAAGTAGGTAACATATATATTTAGTATTTGTGCAATATTTTGCCTATAAAAAAAACCTGTTAGATTAATGCAAAAGTTAAGTTCGTTTAAGTAGGAAATTTATCGACTGGCCGAAGTACTCAATGTCAAAAATTGAAAACTGATGGCTTTCTGTCGGATCTTTGACGTGGAATAATCGACGGCGGACACACGTCGAAGGATTTGCGCCACGAGAAAGGTGCGATTGGTCAGGGACACCCTGTATTGTCAACCGGGCGACCGTTTTCATCCGGCCCCGCTGAAACTTCAAGGGGTTTTAATTGCGCGAAGGTCGCGCTCTTCAATCGTATCCGATGACTGTCGACAATCGGCGCGACAGCTCGAACGCCGGTCGCGATGGCGGAGGAGCGACAAGAGTGACGTAACGAGTCGACAACGAAGTCGGACTCCACGGAGGACGTGTGATCGTCAGCGTGAATATCGCCCGGAACGCCGGCGATCCACGACGCGATCGTTTCGAAATGTCAGTCCGCTGACAGTTCCTTCGCCTTAAAGTCTGTTTACACGGCACGATTTTTAGACATTGTATCGCGATCGACTTGTATCGAAATTGTACTATTGATTCACGTTCGAGAGAAAGTAGTTGCAAAAACAGATAAGTAAATACAGGAAATAAAATTGCCTTTAGCATTATTCCTTTTTTTTATCACTTCTCAAAATAGTGAATATTTGTTTATATATGGAAATGTATCGTCGAGTTAATGTAACAATTTTATGATACAAAAATCATTTCTCTCGAGCCAATAAACATTAATATTTTACACTGTTTCAACCTGTTACCCTGTTTCTGCAACGACCTGTATCCTCAATTTAAGCTCTCTCTCCTCTCGTTTAATACTTGCATTTATATTACGCTCACGTGTCGCTTATCGCACATGCTTTGCTCCATACGCCGTACAACCTTGTGCGACTTGTGCGTACCCCTCGTGACGGTATAAAAAATTCTGCTAACTTCCTTGCAATTTGCAACCGATGATTAAAAATGAGTAACGGCTGCAGCGCCGTAATTTTTACGCGCCTCTCTCGGGACGCAGGCCATAATTCCTCGCGATTACGTGCGCATCCGGAAACACGATTGGCGATATAGAACGCGCAATGATCGTCATCGACGCCGTCGACGAACAGCGGCGCGGGGACCGAACGATCCGTCCATTAGTCGAATGCGCGTGACAAACGCGCTACTTTTCGCATGGCGAGGTGTAACTCTGTCCTCTTTCCTTCTTTCCCTCGGGCTTCGAAATTACCGGGTTTTACCCGCCTGACAACAGCGCACCTCGTAAATTGTGCTCGATTATACACGAGCGACGGTGATTATCGAACGCGTTCCGCCGTCTTAACTTCGCACAGCGACGCGTTTTCCCATTCTCGCATATATATACGCATACGCATATTATACGCAATACGATCGTCGGTCTCATCGGTACGCTCCGGTAGCGAGAGACGTGTCATTAGGCGGCAAGTGGCATTGCGGCACTCCGGCAACGCGGACGATGATCGATGATGGGATCGCGCGGATGCCGCGGATAAAGGAAACCGGCGACAGAGATGAGGCCCCGCCGATTTTCCGCGGCGGAAAGCAGTGTCCCTTCCTCCCCCCCCCTCCCCCCGCCGCCCTGCATCCGTCGTCGCGCCACCGGCGATGATCATACAGAGTTATCGGTTATCAATTATCCCATCGTTAGGCTAAGTGCTCGCCGTTACCAGCAACACAGTGTTGTCCCCGATGATTCTGTCGTTAAGTCGAGTGACTCGCGGCGAGTGAGTATAACGGTGATATCTCGCCGCATCGCGCGTAAACATCGGTCTCGCGCGAGACGCGAGAGAGAACAGGTTTGCGCGTCATTAATCCGACGATCGATGAGACGTATCCTTCGCAAACGCTTCGAGTCGAGTGCCTCGAAGAAAGAGGTGCCGCGCATCCCCC
>NW_012026903.1:727493-867983 GCF_000956235.1 Wasmannia auropunctata | reverse complement strand
AGAGAGAGAGAGAGAGAGCGAGAGCGAGAATCCTTTATTTGACCTTCCTGCGGGCGCGGATACGGTATCTCGGGCGAATTTTTACGGACCTCTCCCCGCGGTGTCCTCTGTCCGCTTGACGGCACTTTGCTCCAACGAATAAATCATTTTCCCGTTAGTTTTCTCTCTCTCTCTCTCTCTTGTTCTCTCTCGTTCTCGCGAGAGAGCCTCATCCCTCTTGAGAGGAGACGGTACGCGGCACGACTGATTGCTATCGCGATTGAGAATCCTTCGGCTAAGTGGACGCGACGGCTACTCCTTGATCTCCCGCGTTTAATCAGTCATCGATGACGAGTCGTATTACGCGACTGTTTGCCCGCGGATTCGGTATTGCGTCGTGCGTGAGACGTTCGGGAGAAAGAGAGAGATATATATACATATATATAGTAACTTCACTGATTAATTAATTTTAAGTTTGCTGAAGCAATAAAGGGTCAACGTGAGCGACTGAGAGACGCGCGAGAGCGAGTTAAAATAACAATGAATGCCATCAATGTCGGCGGAGAGGTACAAATTACAGACGACCGCTGACGCGCCTACCTCTCGAAATCATCGCGGTCCTCGAGGGTGACAAGTCGGCCTCTCCGTCTCTCTCTTTTTTTTTTTCGTCGGAAAGATACGACAACCAACGGCGTCCTAATGGCCACCGGACCAGATCCCGACGAAAATATTTTAAAATTTTCGTTATTACTCGCATACACATCATCTGCGCACGAGATACATTTTTATCCAGCAATTCCGATTTAATTGATCAATTCTTCTCTATAGCGAAATTATTCAACTAAATTTTATATTTCATTACATGAGCAATTTTTGAAATTTTATTTTTCGCAATAACGCTGTCGACGAATCGCGGGAAACGCTTCTATCTCGTTCAGATTCCACGGCGTAAAATTAATTTGCGGCCATCGCCTCTCAGTGCGGTTAACGTTTTTGCATCGGCGATACGCGGGGTGGCAGCTTTTTCCGGGTATAGTTTCGCACCGATTACGGAACGAAATAGATTTCTCATCAGCCAAAAATAGCCCCCGACGTGCTACGCCGTTGCGAGCAAGGTGCAGAGAATAGACAGTCCGAGGAGAGTGTGAAGTGTGAAGACGGTTAGGGACTCGTTAGCTCGAATGATAAGTCGGAGCAATTTCACAGCTTGAAACGCCGACAAAGCGAGGACGAACAGATGCCACGGGAGAGCCTCAGAGAGAGAGAAAGGTTTTACCGGAACCTTATACTTCGCCACATTCGAATGAAAACACTACCAACGACGTGCGAGGGGATTGTCGTTAATCGTAATTTCTTTAGCCTTTAAAACTCAATTGCGCCAATACGAACGCTAAATACGAACTTCCGTCAGTCCGATTTTCCCCTCTCTATGTGAATCTAAAGCAGAAAGCGATATAACAATACGTAGAAAATACGTATGATAATGCATAGACAGAGTACAATAACGTGAAATAACATATGAATTCTGTAACATGCAGAAACACAGTCATGTTTCGGTTACAAAAAGAAAAGAGAGAAAGTTAGTAATGCAATAAGTAAAATAAGTCGAGCTCTTATGTCGTCTCGATTAAAACATATTTTCGTATGCACCATAATTCATTAAGAAATATTAAATTAGTGGTTATCTAATCCACTTAAAAAAATCAATGTAAATGCATTATGATGTAAAGAAAATGAATGAAACATTCTATGCCACTGTATTAACAATGTCATGACCTTTGTCGAACTATGGAATTAAGACTATTAAGAACTAAAAGCTCTTTAAAATATTAAATGAGGAATTCCGGAAAGATTGCAATATATGCACTTCTCTCGCGCTTCTTGTAATGAAAAACAGAAAATGGATATTTGTGCAGTTATTTCCATCGCAAAGCTCGCCGATGTGGACCGGACTAAAAATCACTCGAAAAAATAATGCGTATTTAATATCCGTATAATTTAAATATTGGATATCTCGCGCACGGTTCATGTTTCATGCGAAAACATAGAGGCATAAATTTTATATTTCGCCCGCGACTGGAAACATTTTTACGATTATCGGGCGCAAGGAAAATGAAGCACGTAACCCGTCCGGGAAAACTCACAATTTTTAATTATAAGGTAAAAATGTATAGTTATTTAAAGATAAAAAAAATTATCAATTACAAATGAATATCGGTAAAACGCTGTATAATCCTGTACGGAACGAAAAATTACGAGTAACAAAATAATCACTATAAGATTTTATTGATTTAAATTTTCTCGAATAAATTATCGCGTGCGATTGTATAAACCGCGTAACGTAAAACGACCGACATACATATCTCCCGACCCAACAGAATTTAGTTCAACTTTCATCGCGTAAAATTTTATCATCGCGATTCTGCGAAACAGATATATATACATATACGTCATACGAATGACTCGACATTGTGCGGAGCGTACTGAAAGTCGTGAAACGAGCTCGCTTGGCGCGTCGCGGAGAGGTGGCCGATTAAATTCCGATCTAGCAAGGGATTTAATCTCATACGCCGGAATACACGAGAACGCCTTCTAACGTCCCGAGGCACGAAGACCCGTTAAAATGATCCTAGAAAAACTGGAAGTGACTCCGAGACCTTCTCGTAATTTCAATGGACGCGTCTTCCGGGAGTCGGAGAGAGACGGAGTCGGCGTGAGAGATAGAGGAAGATACTTGATACGCCGTTGCAGTATAGAGAGAGAGAGAGAGAGAGAGAGAGAGAGAGAGAGAGAGATGGAGAAAGAGATCGAGAGAGGACGGAGTAAAGTGCAGATCGTACTCAGCCTCCGGTTGCCAGGCAACGCGCTAATTAGCCCACCCAGCTCTTTGG
The DNA here is from genome assembly GCF_000956235.1 of Wasmannia auropunctata. NCBI lineage: Eukaryota > Metazoa > Arthropoda > Insecta > Hymenoptera > Formicidae > Wasmannia > Wasmannia auropunctata. The sequence goes on along the minus strand of NW_012026903.1, from coordinate 865,113 downwards.
AGTGGATACTCGACAGTACTCGGTAACCTCTCTCTCCCTCTCTCGGTAATTTCCCCCCCCCCTCTCTCTCTCTTTCTCGTACATATATATTATATACATATATTTACTGTCCAACTGTCCTCATCCCTGTACCCGTGTCTTGTCTTAGTCCTCATCGCTCTGGTATCTCGAAGATAGTGACATCATATTAAAAAGATCATTAATATTGTGATAATAAAAAAACGGTAAAATTCACTTAGTTTTCAGGTAAAAAAAATCTTTCACTTCCATTACATTTCTAGGAAACTAATCAAAATTACTACTTACTATATTGACAAAATGATTTACCTTTTCTCAAATGTAGAAGATGTAATAATCGAAACCGTCGAGGACAGGTAATAATTTCTCAATAATAAAAAATTAATAATTATTACGTCTCTATCGCTCATTAAAAGATGAGTATACGATGTTATCCTTAATTAATGATGGTATCTTGAAATTATTACGAGATAGAGAAAATAAATTCATGAATAAGTGTTCTCCAAACCGCACAGCCTTTTACTAAATTAAACTGGTGATGTCTTTAAGAAGAGGTCTGACGTATCCCGAGGGACATTATCCACAATTATTCTTCCCACGGTCGAACGTTCACGATGACATCCGCATAAAAGTCCTGACAAGCTCATTGCATAATATGCGCGTCCACGAGTGCATGCGTGTCACGGATGCGTGTATTCTTCCTCACGCATCACGTTTCATCACACATCACGATTGACATGATGAGTATAACGTAAGCGTACATATTTTCGCAAGGCAGTTATACCACCAAATGAAAACGCGTTATTCCTCACGAGGGGGAGGGGAAAAAACGCGCGAAAAAACCGCAAAACCGTTTTTTTTGGTAACAAAAAATTATTCGGAAACTGCACAAGTTTACTATGCGTTGATCGTGTCGAAATATTTTCCTCGGTCGAAAATACAATTGACGGCAATACCGCAGTGCTGTGTAGTATTTTTTTTAAATAGCAAGCAGCATGGATTAAATAAAAGATATGAGTGATATGACATATGTCCAAAATATATATTGTGAAAGATATTAATATTATTAATAAGAAACAGATAATATATCCTATAAGATTCGTCTGCAGTATATGATCAAAATTAATTGGTTCTTTTAATTTAAATGTAATATACGAGATGACATGCGATTAATTTGCTCTTTCGCAGAATATATCTTATCTCGATTAATTTTAAATTTTACTTGTGTAACAATTATGGTAACAGGACCATCTCTTATCATTGCAGCAATATATATTAATCATAATATCGCGCTATTCACACACACACACACACACACATACAACAATGAAAATTTATACGTTAATCCCATCATCGACGGAACAGCGACGAAATGCTGGAGGTAATAATCGCGATACCGTAACATTACTTCTGCAACGGCACAGTAATAGCCACCATCCCCGAAGTACATAATTACAAACCAAACGGATCACGCGGTAGATGAATCAATGTAAAGACTGTTCCCGGGGAATTGAAGCGGCTGGCGGAAAAGGAGGTGGGGGGAGGGGGGGATTCAAGCTGGTAGGAAAGGAAGCCACGAAGAACGAGATGCGGGAGAAGAAGAGGCTCGGTTAAACCGGGTTAAAGCATCGCCCGAAGACAGAAGATGTACGCGTCCCGCACATGCCCGTCCCGCGTTCTCCTCCCCCGCCCCTCCCACCCCCGGTATTCGTCTTCAGGTTCGTACAGGTGCGCCCGCGAGGGGCTAGCTCGTAAAGATGCAAATACTCTCAGGATGGACTCGTCAGCGACTGTCAAAGTGCGATTGCGAAAGGGAGCGGCACGGCGGCCCTTAGGTCGTGGCGGCCCTTCGCAGCCTTTCGCAAAAGAATATTATGTTGCGGTCAAAAGATAAACAATGGACGTCCAGCCCTTTGTCGAGGAGGACGGGGAGAGAACGTATCGCTTCTCTTCCTTCTTCTTCTTCTTCTTCTTCTTCTTCTTCTTCACCCGGCTGCTGCTGCTGCTGGCTTTTCTCGCTCCGCCAACGCCTCGCTCGCATTTTCTGTTTGCTCGACAAATAAACCCTCCTCGAAGAGGCGTGCAGACCCGCACATCCCTCACCGGGATTGCCGCGCGATGCGCGTACCATCCTTTTCGCCTTTTTTTTTCCCCTCCGCTTGATTTCTCCCGGTCCCCTCGCACTCCTGGTCGTCGATAGAAGCACCCTTTGACCGGTTCCTCGAGACGAAAACGTCCGTCAAGATCACGAAGGAGGTGTCTTCCACTGTTGTCACGGCGCTCGTTGATATTGCTTCCATAGTCTTAATATGCCTGTTTCCAGAGTCGACCGTCTTGGGCGAGCTTTATTTAGGGTTTGCAGGATAAATATAACACCTCGCGTGGAGCCCAATGGCTTCCTCCACGCCGCGGATAAATAAATAAATCGACGATTTCTCCGGCCGCGCCGCGCACCACCCTGGACACTTTTTCAAGAAATGACGACGAGGACGATCGAAGGACCGACTCCTTCTCTCTCGTCTCGTTTCCTCGCCCGGTAATCTGCCGGGTCAACGGCGGATTGTTGTTCTAAGAGTGTGAAACATGACAGGTGTACAATGAACCGTGGTGATGCTGCAGGTGGCGGCAGGAGGGGCTAACGATGGCATCGTGAAAGTCGGGAATCCTCGGTCTCGACCGTCGCCGGCCACCGCCTCTCACGCGCGCGACCGCACGGTGCGTATAACGCGGGACAATTTGTGGATCGTCGCGGGAACAAAGATTTTGGAGAACCGCCGATTCATCGCTCGCGCATTGTTGCTCCCCAAGGCACTACGTCGCTGATTCCGACGTGACTGCGGTATAATGTGATTCTGATGCGTATCTCGTCGTACCTACAGGAAGGCCCTTTCTCACGTGTCCACTTGTAAATTTATTTGTTTCGCGCCGCTTTAGGTAGCAGTGAGATTTATATTTTGCAAGTGGCAATTTTTTCTCTTCGAAATTTTTCAAAATTGTCTTCGTGTCCTTTTTCGTTTTTTTATTTCGCTCTCCAGAAACTTTCACAAAAATTATTTACTAATTGGAAATCAATCGTATAACCGTTTTGTACTTTTTACCTGCATTATTTAAACACCGGAACTATTATATCGAACGGAAAATTCAGTGATATCGCGATCACGCGTTTATATCTGATTCCGTTTCTCCCTCTCCTTTCATTCTTCATGCTGTCCCTCTTTTCAACCCCACTTCTTTCTCGCTCTCTCTAATAGAGGATGTATGACGCGGTAAAAGCGGCGTGACGGCAGGACCGTTGACGCACAAATGGTCCGCGAACCACGACGCCTTATACGGTACAATGTTGGGCACACGTACGCGACGTATCGCAAATGTGAACGAATGGCAATGATAATTAATCAACCTCAACACCGCTGTTGTGGCGCCCTCCGCGCGCAGCCGGCGAGCGTAATAACCGCGCGCGAGCTGTGTGTGGTCCATGCTCGCTCCTTTCGTCCTCCCGTGTCCCGATTGCGATACGAATCCTTTGAACACGAGCACGCTGTCGCACATGGTCATCGCCGAGTCACAGTGTGCACCTGGTTACGCGAATAATATCGCACGTGGTTCCCATGAGAAAGTGTGCTGGGCATCAGAATCATTTGTTGTATACCATGGGCCATCTTTCGCTCATTTATTTTCTTTCAGTCTGAAAAGACGGGACTGCAGGTGTTTCATCACTGCAGTGACATCACGACAAAATCTTGTATACTCAAAAGCATTCTCACACTCACCGTTACATAAGAGACGTCAGTTTTGACTTGCGTACTAATTTTTACAGAATTTAAGTTCAATTTTCATATTCTTCATTTGCTATATATATAAGTTGTGTTGTATAATATTTTATACAATTTTTTCATCTTTTCCTTCATCCTACCTTCTATAAAAAAATCACAAGACCATCCGTCACAAAAATCCCGCCGATAATTAACTAATTTGTTAATTAGCAATCGTTCAATCTGAAAGCGACGACTCGATAGCTCGTAAATGAGATACCTCACGAGTGTGTCGATCGTTAATAACAAATTCGGTAAGAACGGTGTATCTCTTGCTGCGGCTCGGCAAAACTTAATTCTTAACGCTACCATCATGCTAATGACGCGCACAAACGTCCAGGAAGTTATCGACGACCCATCGACCTCGGCCGGTTTATTATGTTAAAAAATGATATCGCCGGGCGTATCAGCCACCATTTACGGCTTTTATCGAACTTTAATCCGGGATAATCGCATAATTACCGTCGGCTGTACAACGAATCCGGAAGCAGCGTCTGTCGAATGCCGAGCCGTAATCGCGGCCGATAATGGGGCGAGTTTTTGTCACCGTCGCTCGCGCTCTGACGGTGTATCATAATTCTATTTTAAGCTGCAAAGAGAATCCAACGGATTCGATGCTCCCATATAGCAAAAAGCATGAGTGATGTGGAATGTGCAGGACGAAGCCGCGACGTCACTCGACGATGTCAGATCAGAAAGGAGCAAGTAAGTACGCTGTCTAATGTAAAGACGGTGGTATACTATCGTTACATGCATTAAATTTAAAAAATGCAAATAATGATTAAACGAGAATTGCAGAAATTCAGTATTTTAAATATTTTTGTTTGACTTCTCTGTCAAATAAATAATGTTGAAGCAAAAATTCTCTGAAGAAATTATTACAATACGGAATATCCTCGACTAAGTACGATATTCATGATTATTAACTTTCATGATTAATGCGCATACGTGCACGTGAATTTTACGATCGTGTAAACGAAGAAAATTTAATTCCTGCGAAAGCCGTGGTGAAAATATTGTCACGTAATTGCAGTATCGAGCGTATGCTGCATCACACATCCACTGTAGCACCCGTAATCTGTATTAATCCCGATATCCATAAAATAACGACGATGATACTAAAGATAATAAATAACGTTATTTCCGCGGCATCGTAATTGGCGCCACCCCGTAAAGTATGTAATTACAAACGATATACGTATAGAACCGTCGCACGGTAGGGAACGCCGAACGGCATCGAGGCTTCGTACCTCATCGACAATATCAGATCGAGAGGAGAGTGGCTACGCTGTCGGAGCATATAATTGGGTCAACGATGCCCGGATGTGCATCTCCGATGTCGGGACGTCGCATTAATTCCCCACAAAAAAAAAAAAAAAGAAAATGCAAAAAAGACACGAAACTGAAATAAAAGGCCGCACTATCGGCCGCCGCTGATGATTCACCATGTACGGCGTGTAACTTCTCTACTCCTCTTTCATTAATTTCATGACTCTGTCAGAAGGAACCTGATATTGATGTAAATATTGTCGCACAAAAAAGCAATCTCCGTTCCGCTCCGTTCTTTTCACGTGGAGCGCGTATTCTTACTTCCTGATGGAAAACAAGAGCATGCCGAATCGCTGCGTGCCCGAACGCGGTCCCACAACTTGTCATCCGCGCAGCTCCTCTTATTTGTCATTCCACAACTTCATCGTGGAAAGTACCTCAGACTGATGTAAAAATTACAACGAGCAGACAACGGACGTCTTGAGGCCTCCGTACAGCCCTTCTTCGTGAAGCACGTTTTCTCGCGCGCGATGAAGAGAAAAAAAAAAGAGCACGGCGAATCTCCGCGCTCGAGGGTAATTGCTACTAAACGAACGAGTAATCGAACGGTCGGACCGACCGATAAACCGGCCGCCTTTACGACGGGGACAATGACGATGCGCAGCATCGGCCGTTGATGTGATGCCGCATCAACGACTATGCGGGGACGCGAGATTCCAGGGCCGAAGTCGTTGGGCGCGAATTCAATTTACGGAGCAACGTACGTGACCGGGTGAAAGGTATACAGTAACCATTCGAGAAATACACGTCGGTCCACCGTCGCATGGAAAATGGAAAGGGTGGAGATGTAGCGGATGAGAAGAAAAAGCGCAGGCAGGGAGAGGGATCGCGTATATAAGAGAGCGGGCGCTCGTAAAATTCCGCGCAACTAATTACTTGGCGAATGCGCGTGGACACGGGAGCGTGTCATCGGCGTTAATCGCGGGATTAATTAATAGACGATCGCCGCTAATTGCGCGCTCGGGCCTCGGTGATATTAATGAAGCGTGAAGCCGTGCCCGGCCGATTCTCTCTTTGATTCTCTCTCTCTCACTCGTTCGCGTATGATTTCCCTTTCTCGCGCGTGCATATGCGTCGTATGCGTGCTGAGCGGTCGACAACTCTTTCAGAATCATTGACGCGAAGGAACGTCATGCGAGAAGGCTCGAAACAGGCGGGACATGCGCTAATCGATTAGCGCAAACTCAATGCACAATCAAAGCGATGAATAATCGTTGGGCATTGTGTCATTATTTGCGAATACGACGGCATGAATACTGAATACAATGTACAGCCACGGTTCTTGTTGCAATTGAATTTAAAGTAAATGTTATCAGTCGACTGTAATGTCTATATATCTATATAAGTTGCATAGAAAAAAAAATAGAAAAGCATAAAAGTATAAAAGCAGAAAAGAAAGAGGGAGAGATAAAAGTAAAAGAATGCTGAGAGAAGAAAGAGGTGAAAAAAGAAAATCAGCATGCGTCGCTGCTACGCTGTATCATTTTTAAGAAGTGCTTTATAAATCCAGGACTTCAATGCACAGATCAAAGAACGGAATAGCGGTAATAAGGTGCAGCGCGGTCGACGAATGAAATGCCATTAATAAAGAAGACCGGTGGTCACAGGATCGGATCGGCGGACGAGTAACGTTCCGCTCTGGGGCCAATCACCGCGTCCGCACAATATGGCTTTGATTTTTGAATGGTCTAGCGTACACACGTACACATGCACACGGCGAGGTGCATCCTATACGCGGTCTTCGCGATACGCGAACACCCGCATCGCGCGCGATACCGTTCAAAGGCAGTAGGTCCGGCTGCGAGAGAGAACGAGGGCCTGATGACCGGCTACGCGGCCGTGGTCGTCGTCGGGGCCCAATGGCGAAATTTGCATGGGTGCAAACGCTTCTCCTTTCACGCCTCGTACGCCGGAATGACAGGCCCGCAATCTGGCGCGTCCTCCCACACTACCGCAGGCCTACTCCGCCAATCCTTCCGTGCTCCCTCCGCCTCTCCGTCCCCTCGCCGCCCCTCTCACTCTCTTTCTCGTTCATCGTGTGCCCGAGAGAGACCCTTTTCGCTCGCCTCTTCCTTCCTCCTGTCATTTATCCCGGCATGCATCGCCATATCCCGCGCGTTTGCCCCGCGGCCGCGACACGACGACCGTCTTTATGCGCGAGAGAGGACGCGCCAGGGTAGACAACGGATTCTGAAACAACGTATCTAACGTATAATTTGGTTTCTGAATTCTTAAATTCTCGTTTGCGCCTCGCATATTGAGCGTAGCTATATGCCGACGTCACACGTGACGGAAAAAAAAAGAAAATAATCACTATCCAATCGCTATTCCGAACTAATTTCCACACTCGATGCGTTCTGCTTGTATGAAGCTTCCAAAAGGTACTGACAATAATTACTTAGTTGTAGCAAATACAATACACCCATATTGGATAGCGTATGTGCTCGGATAGCGACTCCGCAGGAAAATCTTCTAAGGGGGACATCGTGTACACCCCGTAGCGCCTACACTCGTCCTTATCGGTAACGTGACCGAGCGTAATGCACACATCGCGCGAGTGCAGGTGGTGTGTACGCGGGATCGTATTATCTGAAATGCACAGCTGCCGTCTCCCACACGGGTCCTCCCGGCGGGCAAAAACAAAACTCCGAAGCGCGATACTGCCCGCCCGCCCGCCCGCCCGCTCCGCCTCGTTCGCGTGAGCACACGTGTGGCATGTTAATACACAATAAGAAATTAAGAACGTCCGCCCAACGCGCGGAACGGCATTTAATGCAGCTCCGAAAACGCAGCCACTGCTAACCGCTCGCCGCCGCCGCCGCCGCCGCCGCCATTGTCGGCGGATGCAATCGCGCGCGCGGTGCACGCGCGGCGAGGTGCGAGGGGTTTAAACTGTTAAAACTTGCTTGAGAATGGCGCGCCCCGTTGTTTGCTCGATAAAAAAATGACGCGAAATAATAACGCCCGCTAATTTAGATCATTCGCTCGATCCGTAACTTATTGCGACGAATTATTTTCTTGACAGCTCGTCTTCTTCGTTAAGCTTCATCTTAAAAATCATCATGATTTTTCCTTAAAAAATCTTCAAGAAAATTACTTCACATTCTTTTCTATATTTCTATAACGAGAATGAAAAATTACAAATTACATTAGCTTTTATATTGTTATACGAAACGCAATAAAATCTAGAATATTACAAAATCACGCAAAGCATATATGCTCCGTTTGCCGGGTAGTCTTTTACAAAGATTTCTTCTTAGACACGGTCGATTGCTTCGGCAAACATCGCCGAAGAGTGGGCTACTGACACGGAGCATGATAATGGATCAGAGAATGACACCGAAATGTGTCGAGACAAAACGCGACGCGCCGCGTCGAGGAAATTCTCTTCTCTGAAGAAAAAAAGGGAACGGGCGTAGCGTTGGAAAAATCGACGTAGGACAAACAGAAGTTCGTTTAGCGAGTCAGCTACTGGTCTCGTCAAACAACCGGGCGGTCGCAACGATAAAGGGGCTCTTGGTCGTTTCCGTGATGCCGGTTTCGGGCAGGAATTTCCGAACGAAAAGCAGAAAAAAGGAAGGCGGGGGGAATGGGGGGAGGAGAAAAGAGAAAGAGACGAAGGAAACACGGCCGAAAAGGCAAAGTCCGGGAGTTCGAGACACGTTAACGACCGGCCAGGTGTTAATTGCGGTGGCGGCAGCCTCGTCGTTTCTGGAGACGACTCCGAGCACAAGCGTGTGGTAAACACTTTCGCAAACACGCGGAGGTATTGTGGCGGTAGCAAAGGAGGGAAAAACTCGTAAAATACTTTCGGCATGCATCCGAGCACGATCGAAAACTCGATGATGAAAAAATTGAATAATTAACTTCTCAAATATATCAAGATTTAAATCACAAAGTACAAATATTGAGAGATTATGATTAATATATAATTATTATTAATATAAATAAACGGGTATTCAATGACTTTAATTCAATAAATAATCGTTAAAAATTGATATTTATATATTTAATATACGTAAAAATGGAAAAAAACCGTTTATTGTCGAGAAGATATATGTTACTTCAAAAGCAATTCCGCAAACTCATTCATATTTTTGTAAAGATCGCTATTTCCTTCTCTTACACTTTCTCTTTTTCTCTCTTTCTGTCTCTCGTTCTCTTTAAATGCTCTCCTAAAAGGAATTTCTTTACGAACAACGGTATACATTTTCCGCAATTCGGTCCTCGTGTTCCAAGTGCACGAGAGAGAGGAAGTGGCGAGCGGGGCTGCAACGACAAAAGGAATCATCCACCATCCACATGAATATTCAAAATGAGTTTTGCATTTATTAAAACAACAGGAGGAGACCCTTTATTCCTTGCGCTCGCATAATTACAATGTCTATCTGTATACATCTCTGCTTTTACGGGCAGATGCGTCGTCGTGTTTTCGGAGGCCGAACTGAGTAATTTCCCCTAACCCTTTTTGCGAGAACATAATAAATTCTACGTTGACAATCCCCCTTCGGCCTCTCTTCACAAAACACGCTCATAAAAAACATATCTATTTCAATCAGAAGCAAGGAGTGCAGCTCATCGTAGAGAGAGAGAGAGAGAGAATACATACATTTATCGATGATTAATAAATATATGTGAATATAAATTGAATAAATAAATAAATCTCCCCAAGTCATCAATTGTCGAGATAAAATGTAATGGATCTATAAATAAACGAAATGACTGTCGGGTGCAAGAGGAACGCGTACAGACTTTCACGTAGAGAGAAATGATTCTTCGTCGTTTTACGACGAAGCAACAGGACTTAGGAAATAATCCGCGTTATGGCTGCTGCGGTTTAATCGTCGGCGGGACACACCTATATGTGCAGCTGCACGCGTTATGGTACTATGACTCAGAGATCATCGACGCGATCCTAATCTCGATATTTATTTTACCTCTTAGCACGGCTTTATAGAAATAAACGTAATACGTACATATACGCAATTTTCACATAAAGTTACGTGGAAAACGATTCGACTCCGCGAGCCACGGCTTCTCTCTCTCGTTCGCCACACTTGCGCAAAACCTGCAGAGCATTACGCACACCGCGGCAATGGTACGCCTGGGAAACTGCAGTCGCGCGATCGGCGTATAACTCCAATATTTATTAATTCGTTAAAATGTCAAGACTCACAAGGAAGAGGTAGCGAATGGGTCTTTATACGCTGGGATCGCTATTGAGAGCGAATCGGTTTGCTCGCGTCTTTCTTAACGCTTGGATACTCACGCGATTCATAGCGGCGAACTGAAAACAAGCCATTGTATATATATGCTATTGTTTGCGATAATTAATAAACGCTTAAAAAAAATGGGGAACTGAATTTCCTTACGCGGCCTGTGTAGGTCCCGGGGCTCTCCCATGGCTGAGCCCATCACGTTTTTGCGTAATAATCCACTGCCCAGGTACATCGCATTGAAGGATTTAATAAAGCGCGCGCGCGGGTTTATTGCGCGACTCGCTTCGATTCCGCGCTATGAGATGGGGCACGCCGCGCCGGGAGGTGGTGCGGCTCAGCGGCTCGCGCGTTTCCAGGCTGCGTGTTCCGTGAGAACGTTCGCGTCGATCGTACTGTCGTGCCCCGGGACGTTACCACCGGGCGCTCGAACGTATACGAGAAGTGTTCCGCGCGCTAGCGTACACGCATTCACGCATACGCCATGTACGTACACGCGCGCGGCGCGAAGCGCAGCCGGCGCGGTGCAGCGTGATGCAGACGCGTCGCAGGTAGCCGTGGCCGGAGGATCGTCTCTAAGGAACGTATGACGGCCGATGCCGATGCGGTAATTATCCCGGGAGCAGAAAGGAGCCGTGCGAGAGCCTGGCCACGCTCGCTCGCTCGCTCGCTCGCTGAACTCCAAGCCTGCTCGGTCTCTGCCCAGGTGCACGAATGCACCTAATTACGAGCAAGAACACTAAACTGCAATTAACAAGCCTGACCGGCCGCGCCATTTTGTCTTATTGCTCCTCGCCGAGCTGAGAGAGCGTATAGCGGCTACGTTCTTTTTAGTAGGTCCCGTGCGCGGACGTGCCTGCAGCAGCCATCGTCTTTCGTGGCGCGCTGCACACACGTCGGCTGACCCCTACCCGCGCCTGGATCGGGCACAAGGATGGATCGGGGAACCGGCAGGAAATCAAGCGCCCGTCGATGCGTCGGAAACTCCGCGGCCGGATCCGCGTACGTGACAGGAATTTATGGCGCGAGTTACTTCGTATATACTCGAACGACTCGTTCTCGGATTACTCTGGTGAGAAAGAGAGAAAGAAAGAGGGGAAGAGGGTGAAGGTGTGTCGGAGAACGAAATAAGCGCTCGTTAATTCGTAATCGCCGAGGTTTACGTTATTGCCGCGCGCTAGCTTCTTTCACTAGACCTCTGATTATAGATAACATTAATTCCGGCTCGATTAAAGAGATAATTTATGTATTATACCGCTCGATTGATGAAACGAGTTCGACAAGATATAAGATGACTTAAATAGAGGATGTAAACGATAATGTGATTTCGTTTTTTTTTTCAGAGATTATCTGTTTGTTATCTACATATTTCAATTTATTTCAATTGATTTTCGCACGATATTATATCTCGCGGAGATTGGAAGATTTTTCTAACTTCTCTGGTACGTATTCGCACCTATTTCCACTTCTACGGTAAAAGGTAAGTCACGATACGCCTATTGTGTTCGGCTCGTAAGTTTAAAAAAAAAAACTCGGATAAGATACAACTCGTGTGCTTAATGCAGGTGCGAATCTAATGAAACATCTTACTCTATCGAGGCAATCGAAGTAGCATAAAGCCACATCAATTTCCACCCACGGAATTAAAAGGTGACCCGAGGCCGGTCACGCAATAAAATGATCATTAAAATTGTTTCTCCGCTTGTTACTCGACAATCGGCATTGTATTTTCTATTCACTCGCCTTTTCTTATTCCATCACGCGCAAATCATGATTCAAGACCTTCTCGTCATAAATGCTATGTTGCTATACTTTTAGCCGTATCATTTTAACCCCAGATTGTGTATAGCATAAATAAAACTGTATAAAGTATCCTTTTAAAAGGAGACATTTTTATTTTAATCTTTTATTTTACTTTACTCCCTACTTTTCTCTCTCTCTTAAAAAATAAAAGCTGAAAAAAAATTTTTAGCAATACTTCTGATAAACATATTTGACAGACACTTGTTGATAGTTGATTAATCAATAGAAAATAAAAGAAAATTCGACCTTTTCTTTTTCCTTTCAGTGATACAATCTAGGCGTCTCTAAATAAAAGTATATAGACGTGGCTACGAGATACACAGAAAAATATTAGCCGAATTAATTAATGTTATGCCACCCAGAATCGAAATCACAGTGACACTTTCATATGGTCTTTCGGTCATTAAACGATAATTACGGACAGATACGCATGTCTATATCGCCGCTTTCCTGAATGAATCATGAAACGATTACGCGACTACCAACGTCGCGACAATATGAACGGCAGTCAGACGTCCGACATAATCCACTGCCTGGAGAACGGGAGTCGGAAGTTTCAGCTCTTAAAGCGCTGGCTAATGTCGAGGTTTTATGATGAAATTACTTATAACTAGTCAAGCGACGCAGGTTGTTAAATCAAGTAGACGGACTGTATATAGCCAGAACGCGTTTTGTTCCTTCGAGCAGCAATCAATTTTTTTTTTTTTAAGAACAGAATCCTATACATTAACATACATTAACGGCTTTGCTGTATTTTAACATTCTTTTCAATTTCAATATTTAAATCCGCTCGCAAAAGAATTGTTAATTTTTGCTATACGAAATAAAACAATGTGGTTAAGTCAATAGTGAAATAAAAGAATATTTTTGCTAGTCTATGATCTTCTTAACATATGTAAAATTTATTTCAAAATAAGTAAAATAGAAAAAAATAGTTCTAAACATTTGATTTTTAAATTAATCAAATTCAGTTAATTAAATAAATGTTTTTAAAATAAACTCTCATTATATCATTATAATTAATGAATCAGATCCCATTGATACTTATTTTATCAGTTTTTACATGTTACTACAAAAAAAATGCAAAATCGCCATTAGGAAACACGCGACGACATTAAGAAACGCGAAATATTCGTCGCATATTTAGTATGCTCACGTCGACCGGACGATCGATTCTGATCCATGACCGGCAATTTAGCGCGCCGTCATTACTCTTCGCGCGTCCCTTCGGCAAACGGGACAGAGTCTAATTGCGTCGAGCTGTAGAAAAAAATTTGACGTCGCTCGTTAAGCGTCTCCGGGGCCCGAGGCCCCTCGGCTCTCTCCCCCCTCCATTAGCTCGAGCTGATCGCTTCTTCGGCAGGATTGAAAACGCGCGTTTCCCACGCATCTCGATAAATCGTTCCGACAATTATTCTCTCTTTCGTAAAATTTCCCTGGAGGAGAGGATGGCGAGGGTACCGTGAAACGAAACGACTTCGTAAACGGATATGGACAGAAATTTGCGCTGAGAATCATGAATTAATTGTTTTTCATGCAATGAATAGGAAATAATTTTCATATTGATAAAAGGAGCTCGACTTTTCTCGCCGCTCTCTTCCTCTCTGTGTGTGGCTCAGTTGCCGTTACTTTACTCAGATTTATCGTAATGTGGTACGTCTGTTGCTTTCAAACAATTGCCGCAGGAACATTTGCTGAACGGTAGCTAATTACGGCCTGTAACGCGTATGTTCTCTATTAGCATATACGCCCATTCACGTACACGCATATAAATATATACATATTACGGACCACGCATACATATCTCTTTCTCTCTCAAGCATCTACTAGTACATGGTGTATGTTAACAATTTATTCTAACACGCAGATTGTAATGCTCAAAAGTAATTGTTGATAAATTCCCTTGATAACTCGAGACTCCGTTTCAAAACGAAAAGTGTCAACGGCCGCAATACGGACGTGCCACACGACAGCGACTTCTTTCAGAGACGGCGATCAGAAACGACGACTAGGAAACCCGCCGCGATATATCCTGCTGTCGGCTCGCGTGTTGAAAGGATCCCATGACCGAGAAGTCCCGCGGCCGCATATACGCCGCACGTAATACCGCGAAAGGTCGCGAAGCGTGCGTGCGCGCCGTGCCTTTTCCGACGAATCTGTCCGCGCTAACGAATAGGAGTGCCACGCCCTGCGTGGTCGGTGAGATACACCTGCGCTGCTGCAGCTCGTTAAAGACAAACGCAAGAGACCGAACGACTGAGGGGCCCCGCGGGGCCCTCCACCTTTCCACGTAGGCGGCCGCGACGGATACGGAATATTGGGTCCGTTCCGTGGCGCGCGCGCGCGATGCCTCTCGTTTATTTCACGTTGGACTCTACACGCTGATTCTTTGTCATGGCTTTTACATCGCGCGTCACATGCCCGATTATGCGTGTCGATGAATGCCATTTTAAGCTCGAAATCGCTATTTTTAAAGGCACCTGACATCACAGCGTTCAAATAACTTGCGTCAAGCGACCTTTGAATTATTATAGCACTTTACAACATGTGATGTAGAATATAAGATTAATGTTACTAAATCCGTATTTAATTAACATTCCTGGACGATTGTGAAATAGATGCCTGGAAAATTTAATTAATGCCAGGAGAGAGTTAAGTGGGTTACGAGGCAATAATTGTTGCGTGATAATTCCGTCATTGATAAAGACATGCTAATAGCGCCGGGAATAATCGCGAAGTTAAACAGTTCGTCTGTTCAACTGATCCGGTGGGATGTATTTGCAGATAATTATCCGATGGGATATTTTTCGAGCTATCTGACAGGAGTTACGGTTATTCCCTGCTCCTAAGCGTCTGCTCACTTTTTACTCCGGATGGTGATATATTACAACAAGCTCCACACGCTGAATGATAATGGGCGTTGAACTTGCATAGAGGTTAACGACAACGAGGCGCTATTATTGTTCTCTATAACCGTGTGCGGTGCGCGCGCTTTGCGGCCGAACGCGGATGTAGTCTTCGTTTACTCGCGAGTAAACGAAAATAAAACGGAAAACTGGCGATTCGTAACGGCCGAATTGTTAGCAACGAGAGATTCGCCTTCGGGGAGGGGCCGGGACGGGATATCTCCCGTTAGAATCGCCGATAAATCGAGGAGCAGAGCGGAGAGAGGAGTTCTATCTGGCCGACCGATACCCGGTCGTTCCGGCGGCGGATTAGGAAATTAATCGCCGGTAAGAGAAGTCGCGAAGTCAATGAGGGAAAGCGCGTCATTAGCCGGCTATCATCGACCCCGTTAGAGCTCGGAACACGCCCAGACCTTTCCTCTCCGCATAACCGTCCCGGCCACCGGTGGATGCTTTATTACGCTAAATACCATCGATTCGATTCGTTTCGAAGAACGCGAAAGCCAGGCGGGCTTTACGACTGAATTCACTGTACGATCCCGAGCAACGGATCGGTAACGATGCGCGGTGCGATATCGACGAGAGAAGTAGGTTATCGTTTGCCTATCCCGCGGGCACATTTATTTAGCCGCGTATCGTCCGCGCATGTGAATTAAATTGTTCATAATTTTTCAGATGAGTGCACGACGATGGCCCCAGAAATATCAGACGGAGCTTCATTAAGAAGCCCCATCACTAATTAACGTTGCTCGCGGAGTGATATCGCAGCGAGTTTCGTTAGGAAGTTATATCGGCAACTCGCCCGATTCTGCCACAGTTCGCTCTTTACCTGGTAATTGATATTTAGGATTCTCGGGAGAACAAGAAAAGGAGAAAAAACAGAGAGCGTTAGAATATGTAACGAGCGAAACTGTACAAATGAGCGTAACTTTGAGATTATATGATAATTTCAGAATTACAGGTACTATAGAACAGCCGTCAAAGACATTCGCAGTTACAACGCGTTTCCGCATATTCGAGGGAGGAAATTAATCGATATGATATAGCTGTGGGTATGTTGAGTATACAGAATGTGATAAAACGGTTTGTACGGACCTAAGTAAAACGGAGGTAAGCTTACATCGGATCGGAAAAATTGAATTATCATTCTGTATCTACTGCAAATATGTTGAACGTAAGAATTTCAATCGCGTTGAAAAATTTATAAAACTCGATCAAAGCGCTGTGCCTTCGAGTTCGAGGAAATCTCACGAAACGGCAGGAAGCCGAAGGAAACCGGTCCCTCGGCTGATTTTTAAGCCGTTGCCGCCCCCTTTCTTATGACAAGCGGCGTCAAGTGGCGCGTCCCGAAAGTGCAAACGTTACGATAGCCCAATAAAAGTTTACAAACTCCCGTTCTCACTCTCCTCGAGCACCATCGATACTCGATGGAATTGACTCGGAGGGACTCCACCGAAGAAAAGTGCCGGGCAATAAAGAGGGATCCGGGACCCTCGTTCGCGGGAAGAGCGTACGCGAGACAAATATAAAGTCCCCGAAGAGTCCCGCGCGATCGAGAAATCGACGATCACGTGTGTCGTAATCGCGTTTTTGTTTCTCACACAATTGCTAATAATTACACTAATGCGTGCAGCTGCGGCACGTGTCTTATTGTTATTACAAATGCAGTTGCAATTTGCATTATTAAATTTTTCCACTAGATATCTTAATGATGATTACACGGGATGTACTTCTTTAACGCTTGTTTCTACTTGAAACTTCTTTGAAATGTAACTGTCGATTCTAAACGGAAATTGAATTATTCGAGACAATATTTGACCCTCGACTTTAGGTATCTTCAAAAGTGTTGAATAAAAATTTCGCTAAAATAAGATTCATATGAAGTTAATACAAAATAAAGTTTCGTTATTTTCAATTTGTGCGAAGATTCTTCTTGACTATGTAATATTTACAGCGCAGAAATAAAGCTGAATAGCACATGATTTTCTGGCGTCGCGCGCACTCTTCCGCTCGCGCATAATTATTATCATTTGGCGGAACGGAGGAGAGACCGAAGGACTTCGTTCGAGGAGACGTAACGACATCTTGACTTCGCGGCCTTCGTTATGTTTTCTTCTGACGATTACATGAATACAATTAAATTAATGAGTCGCGGCTTGATTTAATCGCGCTCATGAGAAAAAACTGCCATATAGATGGATTGTGATTTCCGTGAGTCACTAAATCACTTCTTATCTAATGCTATTTCATCTAATTAAGATACGAGTCTCTTAAGCTGCACGAGTTCTATTTCCTACACAAGAAATCATCCCGAAATCTATGCTTCAATTATTTTTAATAAATTCCTCTACCCTTTTATTCATTTCTTTTTCTTCAAGTTCAGCATTATTGTACGTTGTTTAATATTTGTATATGTGCAATATTCTCTTACCAGGGAACAATTTTTTTAACGCAGCATGATGAATAAAGTCGCAGTCTCGGTTTCAACGCACCTCTCGTTTCCCTTCTTTCCTTCCCACCACCGACGGCGCGATATAAACGTCAATACCGGCATTATCGTATCCGCCGTTTTGTGCACGCAGTCTCTCCCATAAAAGAACGAAAGGGGATGAAAGGGAGGGCGGGGGAGAGGAGGGAAGAAGCATAAAATGAGCCGTCCTCCGCGAGACCGCCGGACCGAAGGGCCGATGCGAAACAATGAACTCTGTAATTTTCTCGAGCGACGACGATCTTGAAGCGAGACCCTTTTCACGCGCCACCATAGCCCTGGGCTTCCAGTTTTCTGCCCAGATGAGGGCTTCCACGTCGATCACGACGGGAATTGAGCGATCATGTCACGATCCCGTACAACGATCAACATGGACAAAGCGTATACGAGCGATCGCAATCAGAGAGACTGTCGTTGCCTGTATTCCTTTTTACTGATGTTTTTATTTCAATTATTTAAAAAGATATTTACCAAGTCACAATGGTAATTTGTCATGGTTTTTGTAGATAGAGAATTAAATTGTGTTCTTTTACGATTCAAAACTAATTGAAATAAATTAATATTATTTATATGAAATAAATTAATTATTTCTATACAAATGTGTGCGTCATAATATACGTATTCATTCTGAATACTCTAATCAAAATTGCTTTCACAAAAAAAATAACTGACAAATTTTCTTAATTTTTCTATTGTATATTTAAAATATCGTCCTTTCGCTAATCGATACGTCGATCGGAGAACGAACACCTGCGTGAAACGTCCTATGGGAGCTCCGGGCGTCGTATAATGAATTGCATTTGCCTGCGATGTGTGTGCCATTGCTATTACGTCAATAAATCTATTCGGAAAATCCGCCTCTTTTTAATTCGTAAAAATCGTTCGCGAATCGCGCTCGTCGATCGCTCGATTCACCCATTATCAAATCCTTGTTTCGTCGACCTTCGTATAATTGATTCTATTCAGAACCGCGTTCGAGAACGCGGGAGTGAATCCAGCTAGCTCTTTGCAAATAATCATGCACCCAATTTGTGCAGATGAGAGAGTGGACGTTTCATGGAATATCAAAGTTTTATCTCCAAATCTCTGAAATTTTCTTCTCGCAATGAAGAATATTAGATATATATTTTATTTAAGAGCAGAGTTATTAAGAAGTACTTTATTAATTGAGTTGATCCAAACTGCTTTAATGCAACGCTCTTTAAAATGAGCGATCTAATTGAAGAAACATTCATTTTTATTTCTCGAAAATACTTGGCTGATATCCGTAAAAGGTTGTTTGTCCTTTTGCAACTCTCGAAGAATATCCATTACATTCATTGTATCTTACTGTAAATGAAGAACGGCGAACGGGTTCTGACACACCGACTGTCACTAGTAGACACGTGCGACACGCCCTTATTATGTAATGTACGTAGCTCCTGCTAAATTAATTTCACGCTGTCATCGTCATCGCTAAATCGCGCGACGCACGCGCGGTGCAGTGCCCCGCAATTACTTAACAAATTTATGGAAACGGCTTGTTCACGAAGGACGAAATGTCCTTCCCCTCCGATGTCGTCCCGGCGATGTTGACGGCCGCGTTCTCCTTTTCGCGCGAGTCGACTCTCCGGGAATCGTGTCGCGCGCTCCGTAATTACGGAAGCACGTCATAAATATGAATATTTATCAACGTACATATTGTGCGCCGCAAATTAATTGCATCCGGCTCGACGCTTGCCGTTTAATACAATTAGCGGCGGATCGATTCTATATTTATAAAAACTGTTCGAGCTTCCATATATGTACGATTCCGACATCGCGCGGCATCAATTAGTCGCTTCTGCCCTTGATCCTCATCCTCTCGTCCTTCTGCTTCATCGAATATTTCCGCGAATTGACACGTGCGTCCGCGAAATAATTTCGGCCGCGACAACGTTCGTAAGCCATCGTTAATCAGTGATTAACGACGTCGCGTTTTATCGTTTTTAAGTACAGGTTTGTCGCCGCGATGTCATGGCGTTTTACGCATGTAAATGCCGTGTAATCGGGGACACGAACCAGCAATAACTTCATTACCGCGGACTAATTACGGGAAATTAGCACGAAGCTAATTGCGCCCCGCCGGCTCTCCTCGATCGAGATTTAATCGAAAGGCGAGGTGGATCGAGATACCACTTGCGTAGCGACGGTGAAAGAAATAAAAAGTGAAAGAAAGGGGGAGGGGGGAAGGGACCGCTTTCTCGAGCGCGCATCATTACGACGCGGAGCCTGCAACCGACGATTCATCGCGGCTGCTGAAGTACAGTTTCGAAGAATTTAAGGGAGGCCTCGACTCGGTAATTAGTACAGGGCACCTTGCACCTTTTCTCGCGACATCCTAGATCGTCCCGATAACGTCAAACGTTCGTCAACGTCGAGTACTCGCGAGTACTAAGTGTCGGGATTGACTTATCGCACGTCGTCGATCGCGAATTAAAACACCAGCTGACAGTGCCTCGTACAGTCATCCGAATTAATTTGGTTGCTTGTCACGGTTACAAATTTCTCTTATGAAAAACCATTGCTTCTCCCAAGGGCGTATCTCTTAGCTTTAATCTTGTATGCATCACAAGAATTTTTTGTTTCGCTTTGATTTTATCGTTATTGTATACACCGTCGCATCTTGTATGCACTGTTAATCATCTTCAAAGTTATTAACTCTAAAATATGTGACTTTTTTCTTAATATTACGATATTGTGCAAAAATTGAGGTAAAATTTAATTTAGATGCAGAAAGATACCTTAAAGTCAATTTGGAGATTATTTGAAAGAAAGAGGAATTCGATCGAACGTACAGATAATAACAGATAAGAGATACAAGTGTTTGACAGTTGAAAATAAAAAAATCGATCAATTTTTCAGACTTTTGGGGAAGCGCAAAAAAAAGTCCGTGTCCGAGCAGTGTTCTCCACTTTCCGAAGTATCGATACATTGCACCGATATAGTAGGAGAACAGGCGAGGAGGAGAAAAAGTGCATAGCGGTACGTACAGCGGCTGTGCGCATCTCGTCGTACACACGGACGACGAGTCGTGCGCACCGACGCGAAGTCACGACCCACTAATGAATGATTATGCTACAATTTGCTCCGGGACGGCAGCTATCGCAATTTATTAAATTACAGTGATCCGTGCCCCGGCCCGTATCGGGGGGATCCGGTAGTCGCGCGCGTCGCGGTTCGCGAAGATCATTTCCACCCGTCGATTTTCGATTTCGATTACACCGGGAGACCGGGGAGAGCGTGCTGCGCGCGTCCCTCCGGTCAGGGAGATGCGAGGCGCGAGCGCGCAACAATGGCATTCACGACGAATGCGAAATGCCAGCCGAGGCTCTTTGCAAATTGCAATTACCTCATCGATTGAAGATAGCGGATCTATTCATTTATTTGTCGCGTGTTTTGCGAGAATCTTTTGTATCGCGAGCGAGAATTTCCATTTGATCATTAAAGTTTCGTTATTAAATTCCACTTAAAATTGCATCAATTCTATTAACGTGCTGGCGTTTTATGATATTATACGAACGTTACTTTTTTTCTCAGAAAAGCCTAATCTTTTCTTGAATAAAATTTTGATTTGCTATACAAGTGTCTGTTTACGTACTTTTTCAAGAAATTAAAGAATTACTGTTAATACGCTATTATCGCTGGAACAAATAAACTTTATATAATTTAAATAAATTACGTAATTATCCAATGTGCATACAAATATTAACGGTAATGATTCCGTAAAAGTTAATATCAAAAGAAATTGGATATTAGCGAGACATGCGAGATTTGCGGAAACTCAGCCAGCGTCATTAATAAAACCAATCTGCTTCTTCGCGAGTCACTAATTATATCACGAGCCGCTAATTACTTAACATCTGGATAATAACACATTTATTTTATTAATCTCAAACCAGATTATCCAGTTTAAACAGATTACCAGGCAAACGCAAGATGTCATTTATGTAATTTAAATGTAATATTTCTTTAAAATGTGTACCAGTAGTTTCGAGACACTTACGTTTACATTCCTCTACATTCATTTGTCGGAATGTAAAGAAATACGTCGCCAGATGTAATACAACTGACATGCAATACATGCGGTCGGCATATGATAATTGCTTTCGAATATTATTTCAAATGACTTTCGACTAATAACCTAAACGCGAAATTCCGCTCAGATATTAATTCGCAACGAGAAATCGACAGTAATTAGTTGACCAGAAGGACGAAGCGATCGCGAACGAGAGAAAAAAAAAGAGGAGACCGTCGTTTGTCTGACGAGCTCTCTGATGAGCACGAAGAGGACGGAGCAGGATGATGGGATGGTGGGCAAAGAGAATAGACGCGATGCTATGCGAGAGGGAGGGATGGAGTATGCGGGCGAATCGCATTATCGGGGATATTTACGGGAATTCGCGACGGAATCGTTGCGTGTCCGGTGCCGATGCAGTCATAAACAACGAGGCCATTAATTTAGCCGCGAAGGATGCCCAATATCCTTCGGAAAGCCTCGGCGGCGATGCACCGATAGGCAGCTAACGCGCGGATAAAATAAGCTTAGGGGCGTGAAATTGGCAGTAATTTTACAAGCCATAACGATCTACTAAATCTGTAAAATAATTAAGGGCGCAGATGTTCCTCCCGGACTACCATCGTCTTCCCTCCTCTTCCTCCTCCTCCTCCTCCCTATTCCTAAATTCATCGTCCCCGCTTAGCCATCACGGATCTTTTTGTGCTAACCCTTGCCGCAGCCCTTTTAACAATTCCGCTAACATTTCAAGGACGCGAATGTAAGGACGGATGTAAGAATAATAGCTCGACCTATAAAACAAGTAATAAAAATTTGCATCCACTCACAGGAAAATGAGAATAAATATAAACGTATGAATTTTGTCTTTTGGCGCGTATAAAAAAATCCGTGAATAAAAAGAAAATTCGCCAAAGTGAAAACTGCGAAAAAGGGCGCGCGGAATTAAAATTGCGAATTACCGCGACGGACCGCGCGTGCGGCCCGGTAATAAGATAGGAATTTATACAACGCGCGGCTTTTAGTTCGGCAGCAATTTCTTACGCTTACCGCGGCAATTTATGCGCGTATTACGTTTTAAACGGCGCACGCACTTACTTGTATTTCAAATTTCGGGGCGAAAGCGGGACGTAAGTATAAGGAGCGCCGTGCTCTCAGCCGAAACGAGCAGCCATACATTAATTCTGGCTTTATTAAATTTATTGCAACGTCGTAATTCGAGGGGGCCCCCGACGCCCCCGCCCCCGGGGGGCGGCCCGCCCGCCTCTTATCAGCGCGCGAGAGGAGCGCTTCCCCTTTACGAAATCTTTACATCGGGCCAAGCAATGGCCTTGGGTTACTGTCCATGATGAGACGTTATGTACACGGCTCGGTATACGTGACACCATTACCGATATGGCCAAAGCTGATCAAAAGCGCGAAGTTACGCTCGATCGGCGTGAGCTGGAAGCGGCTGGAAAGACCACCTCGAAAGCCGGAAAGATCGATACTTTTCATTTATACGCGTTGCAATTGTCTCACAAGCATGTTTCATTTAAGGCTTTTCTACCAAAAATAAATTTTTCGCAGGAAGAAATAATATTAAAGATATTTAAAAATTAATTAGAAAAAATTATAACAAATATTACATGTACATATACATATATTTTCCACAACATGTTATGTTTATTGCATAAATATTGTGGAGAAACTTTTCTACAATTCTTGCAGTTCCTACAATTTCCATATTTTATTTCTTAAAATAAAATTTTTGATGATTAGGAAAGATTAGAATGAAATTGGTGCATTATCGGAGTAAATACAATTAATAATTAATCATTAGCATATTTTTTGATGAATAAATTAACTAAGACAAATTGTATGTGATTGACGTATGTTCTATTAAACTGAAATGTAAATAAATATTCCGTTCTTCGCTTATTTATGCTTGTGACATGTGTATCGTATTGAAAATATACCCGAATACATATAGCCTTTTCGCACCAATTTATATAATATTTAATTCTGAAATATAAATAAACCAAATGCAGACCTGAATTTATTTATTCATTTAATAAATATGCTTGAAAAGAGAGAAAAGAAAAAATAACTCAATATGTTTAAATATTAACATTAAATATTAACCATTTTTCCTATCGCATCCAATAGTACTATATGTGGATAATAATTTATTTTTATTTCATATAAAATATATAACACATAAATATTCCAATATCTCGATAAATGTAATGTGAACACTAGGAAGAAATTTAAATATAAGCTTTATATTCTAAAAAATGTCAATATTTTTTATTTGATATAGCTTTACTTATATTTACTTGATATAGTATCACTTCCTTTTTTTTGTATTTTTCACTATTCATAAGCAATAAAATTTAATCGATTATGATATATACTAAAAATTGATCAATTAATATTATTAATGTATTATATTTTTGTGGTCTTCTGCATAGTATTTTCTAAAGCATGTTTAATATTTCTAATTATTATATTTTATTCTTATATGATATATAATCTTACATAATTACTTGTTTTACTTCAGAATTAAATATTTTTAGTACTAATCTGTCCTAGCTCGTTCATTTCAATGAATCTGTGAAATGTTAGATAATGTATAATATTCCTTCACAGTTGTATTACCTCACATTTAAAATGGAGCACGATTTGGCTGATGCGCAGCAGCGGAGTTGTAAAAAGACGTTAAATCTGTAAAATAGAAATATATGCGAATTAAAGCAGAGCTCCTAAAATAAATTTATTTTCCAAAAATTATAATAAATTTTTCGTATGTCTCTTCCCAAATGAGAGAATCTAGTAACGATACAATTTTTAGAAGACGACTAATTGCATAAGTAACAAATAACAAATCAATAAGATACTCACCCATGGGTTGCTCCGCCGTTGCCCGATGCCTCCCAGGCCTCCACCTCCTCTCAGATTCCTTTGTTGCAGAACACAACACTCACGACGGCACTTTTCTACGGCACTCCCGAAGGTAATTAATCGAACGCGACGGTACTTTATCCTTACGTTGCGACGATAACGTGCGATCGCATCAAGCTGCGATCCACCCACACGATACAAACTAATGCGACACACGGAAATAGCGAAGGGAACTTGAAGAGACGCGCGGTCAAGTTCACGGTGACGCGGCCCGACGACGGACGCCGCGACGCTTGTCGTGCCGGGCGAGGAGGATATCGCGACATTTTCTACGGCACTCCCGACGATAATCAATCGAACGCGACGGCACTCCATCCTTATGTCGCGACGATAACGTGCGATCGCGCCAAGCTGTGGTCCACCCACGATACCTCGCAAACTAATGCGACACACGGAAATGGCGAAGGGTACTTGAAGGACGCGCCGCTCGTCGCGCCGGACGGAAGGAGGTTAGATTCGCCGGCAGCGCGACAGATCTCGAATTACGCGGAATTACGCGTGCCCACGACTCGCCCGTGCGCATAAGTGCTGAATTCACGCTACGCGACATGCAAACGTGGAGACGGAAGGTCAAACACGGCCACGTCTGACGAAACGCGACGCCACTCGAGACTCTACTCCGAAATCAATTCGCTCCGTACCTGCGACGCACGACTGACCGACGCGCGACAACTTCACTCCGATGCGACGTCCGATGCAAGTTCATTTCGCTGCTAACTTCGTCGCGAAAAATCGCCCCAAATTGTAAGATCAAAGCTCAATATTACACACGTGTGTCACATTATTCGAATATAATTATGTACGTATTGTGTACATATACTAATATATGCGAAATATACGTATTATATACTGTATGACCGATTGACACCGGAGGATTTACTGCCGGAAGTTAAAGTAATCGCGTGTATAATTCGTTCGCTTATCGTTCGCAGGGGGCGCTCGTGCTTGTCTCGTAAGTACTACAATGCGATTTAAGTACGCGATCGTGTCTCTGGGGGCGTAAATGGCGTAAACCGCGTAATGCGACGGTCGACACATAGAGACTGGCCACTGCCGGTCAAGCTGGCGTCGAGCCTCGCTGTGGGAAATAACAAGGTAAGAGCGCTTGCCGCTTGCAATACAACGGCGCGTCCTTGAAAACGAAAAAAATGTAAACACCGAGCGTCGAGCGTCGTGTTTACTGCTAAGTGTCGCCGCGGTCATATTTAACTCAATGTGAAATTAATATACGAATATATTCCCCCCGTTCGTTGTACTACTTTATTTAAATTCAAAGCGACACGCGATCCGAATACGTGCGTTAAATACCGGGGTTTACTTATGCGATGATCGACAAATAGCCGACGTCCCAATCGCGTTCGTCAATCGCGAGATTTGAAGTGATCGCGTAAGCTACACAGTCGCTAATGACTCGGAACGATCGCACGTTACGAACAACGTTTCCCAATACTTGGCTCGGTCGCGTCTCGAGGTGTGATACGACGAGATACACGCGGCATCTCGCTCCGCCGCTGTTGAGTCCGGCCGTTCCGCACGATAACAACAAGGTAAATGGTGTGCGTATTGTGTATGTACACAATAGTGTGGCGTACGGAGCAAACACAAGCGCCGTGCGCCGAGCGTCGTGTGAAGCTCCGCGAAATATTTAATGTAATACGAAATTAATGTAGGCCGAATGTATGTGCTATTTTTTTCTATTTCGAATTATTTTCGACGAGTGCGCTATTTAATTCAGGGACGGAGACTTCCTTATGGAGGGTATGAAGCTTTCCACATCCAGAGATCCCGTGGGTGTGGAATTCCGCATCCTGAATTCGGGGTATTTAAAAACATTTTTTTTTTAACAATTATCTAAATGAGCTAGTTCTTGCGCGATATCGAGATAAAATTAAAAGAAAAATATTTATATTTGGAAAGAAAAAATATGAAAATAAATTAAATATAGAAGTAGAAAGAAATATATATTTCGACATACAACAGAAAAAAGAAAATATTTGCGCGTTATTACCCCCTCCCCTCCCGCTTAGATGAGGTACTCCACACTCGGAAAATTCAAAAATCCCGTCCCTGATTTAATGTTTTAAAAAATTTGCTAAATTCAATGCTTATTTGAAGAATAAAATTTTCGTTTGGCTGAAAACATATATTTATATATAAAGTAATTTATTATTTCCATAATTATTCCGTTTCGCACGTGAATAATTTTAAACTTCTTATCACATTTAATTTAAATTATTAAAACTATTTAAATAATGTAATGTTTAAGTAATTTCTTTTTCTAAATCATTTTTCAAGTGTACATGAATAGTACACAATTTTTTTTCCTCGATTTAATTAAAATTCACAAGCGATTATACGAAGATTAAATGCAAGAAACAGAATGTTTCTCAGATGAATCACGATTATAAATACGATATTACGAATATCAAATTCAAAATTCATTTACATAAACCGGTTTCAATTGAAGTTCAATTGAGTTCTTTGACTATAAATATATAATAACGCAATAATATAAATACAGATTTTTCTCTAACTGTGAGTTACTTTTTTATCTGATATGTTATTTCATGTCTCTTCGTGAGAGATTAAATTTATCAGTGAAATAAAAAACTCAACGGCACTCGAGAAAAGCTTCATCTCATCCAGATGATAAAACGAAGGAGGACGGATTGCGCGCGATGCAGAAGAAGGAAGTAAAAACAGACAGTCGCTAACGACCCGCGACCACCGCGATTCTATGTTCGCGTCCGTAAAAACGCGAGAAGCCGTTCTACTTCGCGATATTAAATTCAGCGCCGCTGCCACTCTGCTCTCGCAGGTGAGCCACGAACGAACGGCGGTCTCCGCGCACGATGCAGCATCGGACCTGCACTGACGTACCATGCATGGTACAAGTGCGACCTGTTTATTGCCTCCTCGGCATATCGGTTCCGTCTCGCCGAGATCTCGACGTCGTTAAGCTCGTCCACCCGGGAAATAAAGATCTTTTACGCGAAAATGTTGCTGCGCATTCTTTGCAGATTAGCTTCGCCTCCCCTCGAACTGGATCTACGCTCGTAAAGGAATGGAGCGCGCGCGCTTCGCGTATTACGAGCAATAACTTCCGAGAATTTAAATGCGCTGTATGTATGTCAAAAGTGTTAACGACGTCGCATTATTAATAAAATTGAAAAATATGCATTCATATATCAGTATTGCTCGTGCAACGGTAGCTCGATACATATTTGAGTCACTGTTAAAAATATAGGAACAGCTTATGATCATATTTATAAATACCGCGATATTATCGATAGAAAAAAAAATTAAAAGAGGAATGCGAGGGAAAAATTTATGCTTTATCAAAATCCGATCTGCAACAACCCAATCGGCCAACCGGCTGTCTTCATCTTGTTTTCTCGCTCGGTGATCGATGTAAAAAAAGGGGAGCGAAATATAAAATCCGGAGCGCCGCGGCGCCACGCAATGCTCCGTGTATCGCTTCTTGGAAATAATTAACTGTCCGCGATAAAGTGTCTTAGGTTAATGAAACATCCTTTTGTGCGCGCGCCATGAAGGGACGCCTTCATAAGCGGGCGGCGACATCCAACGCGGCACGGCAAATGACTTATTAGCAAAGTGACTTCGGTGCCGCTTCGCGCCGCGCCGCGCTGCGCCGCGCTGCGCGCTCGCAATGGCTCGCAAAAGAGGATAACAAAATCGGCTGGTTATTAACCGCCGGTTGTCCATCTTCGGACGACGGCGCGATGACGACTACCGGCGCGGCGCGGCGGAGCGGAGCGGAGTTCTCTCGCCGATTCGTGCCTGGCATCTGGTAGCCAGTGTACACGTTCAGAGAGAAACACACTGTGTACGGTCCAGGGACGGCGGTCCCGCGCACGCAAGGCACGGCTAAAAGCAAATCGGAGAGAGAGCGCGAGTACTTAGCGGACTTAAATATCGGCCGCACGGAAGGCGTCACGTCGAGAGATTCCCGATTCCATGAGAATATCCCGTGCGATCGAAAAAAGATGACTGAAGGAGAGGTCCGAGATCGCGTATCCCGAAAATACTTATTTCAACGAAGAAACATTTCAGAAATAATTGTTTTAAAAATTATTTTTGCGTGTGTATTATATTAATTTTGTATCATTTACCGGTTACTCTTTTTTTAACGCGATTTAAAATTACTTGTTTGCGCCGAAGAAAAACCGCGTTAGAGACGCACGTGTGTTCGCACGGTTAATTAATATTCACCGCGTGGACCTCTTTTTATCGCTTTAAAACTGATCGTGTACCAAATCAATATTTTCAGAAAAATTCGTGATCGAGGACTCGCGGCGAGCTCGTCGAGGAGGCAAGCAAGAAACCGGCCCTGTGATCGAAGACGGTCGGTCGGTACCGGTCCGGAACCCATTCAGGTGGTGGATGGCGGTTTACGGTAAGGTCCCCGAGAAGATTGCTTATTAGGGAAGGCGCGGAGCTACGGAATAGAAAGGCCAGTGACAATTTGATAGATTGAGCTTTTTGTCGTCACGGCTCCGTCGTCGTTAAGGCCGGCACCGATGAAATTATTGCGTTTTTTGTCCGTCACCGGTCGAATAGCTAATAACGAGACGCATACCGTCTTATTTTGCGACTGAGCGTGTTACGCCATGAGAATTCCCCCTCGTCTTCCTTCTAATGTATCATGTTCACTGTGAGAACCTCTTAAGAACTTTTTAATTTTTAAAGATTTTTTTTTTATCGCGTATCTTATATATTTATAAATAATATTTATAAAACAAATCGCGTCGGATTTTGCACGCGAAACGCGCGAGCTATATCAAAGTAAAATAGACACGAAAACGAAGGAAAAAAAATCGTGCTCGAAGTAATCGAAGGTCGCGAGAGAAGATGCGGATGTTTTCTCATTTAACGATAGACGCACTGTACGACATTCAATAAGCATCTCGTAAAGCGCGCTCAACAAATCTTACGGACATTTTATTGGCGCATAAATTAAGGTATCCCAGAAAGAAACTTCGTGTAGCATGCGGGAGCTCTAAACGTCGAATCTGCATTTCTCTAGCGCCAGTACGCTGCGCCTCAAGTATACGTCGCGTAATGAATTCGTAGGAGATGCCATTATGCAAAAACGCCTCGTGCCGATACGGATAAGCGCACGTAGATCGAATGCGCGCTACAAAATAATGCCGTCTTGATGATGTTCTTACTGACAAAAAATTCAGTCGCTTTTTGACTGATGCGCGAATAAAGTATCCACGTAGCGTGGAGCATGAATTGCTGTTTTTACCGGACGCTAAATATGATTGTAGCCATAGGAATGTGATGCCGTTAGTGCGAGTAATATCCTCATTTTAATGATATTCATCCTTGCCGCGTGCATGTGTAATAGAAAGCGGAGGTATTAATATTGTTTTCGCACAAGCGATATTGATTTTCCTTTTTCTTTCCCGGCGAAATAAGATCCTCAATTCGCTCATGTAAACGAGCCTATAATTTCGAGTACGGCTATCGTGCTGACTGCCATTATCGCATCTGTTAAATGAAAACGCGTTTACAGGACGGGATCAAAGACACCTCGTGATAATGAAATCCATCTTAGAATGGCCCGCGGCGGATCCGATAAGTCGTTTGCGATCGCCACGCAAGGCGCTAGTTTACGCGGCGTTTTACATCGCGCGAGGCAGAGAGAGAGAGAGAGAGAGAGAGGAAAAAAGCACGTATGAAGTAATCGATGTATGCTATGTATATATACCGACGCGTGCGTGCAGTCACTGCGCTCAATTGACGTTCGCGCTAATTTTAGAGCGCGCCGCGCGCGCGGCACCCGCGAGCGAGATTAATCCCGTGGACGCCCGGTGAATTAAGGCCGATCCGTATCTTAAGGACAGAGCCGAGTTCGGCATGAAGGGCACGACGAGACTCTGCGCGAGAGTGCCAACGAGCTAATTAAGCGGCCGTGCAATTAGATTTTGCCCCGCGGTCGTCCCAGTTTAACAACCGGCACGTACGTATCCTACATGCGCGGTATACGACAAGTGAACTTGCAAAACCTACTTTGCACTTCATACATCTTACTTTGAAATTTTCGCGTCAATCGCGATTAGGTATCGTTAGAGTCGGTCGTTAATTTCAAGCTGGTTTCTCATTGCGATCGGTCAACCGTTGTCCGAGCCATGTTATTTACTACATGACTAATTGTTGCCGCTGAATAAGCGACCTTTCGCAAAGAAAATGCCTCTCAAAACGGTTCCAACTCTGATCGAGATTTCATTATACTACGAAAACTTTCGTAATTACCGTAAATCGGTTTCTTATCAATATTTATTTCATATATATTTAATGGGTATTTTCGCTATTTACTTACTGATTAATTACTGCCTTGTACAATGGCAGTAATTGATAATTGAAGATAAAAAAAATCTGCATATGATGCTTTCTCAGTGATATTTATTTAGATATCAAAAACTAATGTTATTCAATTAAAAAAGGTACTAATTGTAACTCTATAGATATCTTAGCGTGTATGTGCTATAGGAATCAATCAATATATTTTAATTAACTTTGAACTTTTCTGCTATTAACTTAAGGGACTAACAAAATTTTATTATGAAATCTATAACCATCCTAATACCTTGAAACATTTATTGGCTAGGAAAGTCTCGTAACGTATGGAAGGAATAGTAGTGAGTGGTAGCTCCATTCTCGCGATTTAACTGCATCGATATCTTGCTAAAAATATCGCGTTCGAAACCGCGCCCGTAACTCCGCCACGATAAATTCGTTACCCTCTCTCGGATAAGATACATTTTTATTCTACTTTCGGCCGTGCGCGCGTAGATAAAATGTTTTCCGAAGCGCATGATATCTCTTATATTTACCGGTTGCATTTAGACGCTCGATTTAACTGAAATGCGAGCACGCGTAATAAAGAATAACTCGCAGGCTCTTGCAGCCGGAAAGGCGAATACCGTACCGTGATAAAAGTAAGAAGAGTAAATTCTCTCTTCCACGATTAACGCGATAATTAGGATCTATCTCCGGAACGAGTCGAGGCCAATCCCGTCCATTTACAAAGTTAAATAATGGAAAAATAGACAGTTCGCGGGTAACAACACTTTGCGATACGCATAAAATACTGCGCCATTTCGCAACCGGAACGGATTCCCCTCTGCCGTAGCAGTTATGTTACCCAAATCGAGCGTGGTGGTCGAGGGTTAAGGCTCGGGTTAAGCCGCGTGCTTCGAATTTCGACGAGCAGCCGCGCGCGCACAAAGAGAGAAAAAGAGAGAAAGAGAGTATCTCTCTTGATCCTCCGAAATAAAATCACTGCGCGTTATCGCCGTTAACGATCCGGATAGAATATCGAGGATCGCGTAACCGCGCACCAGGTATATAGGTGCCTCCGCACGGTCGCAATTTGCAGTAACTGTTTCTCGGAACGGAACAATTTTTTTTTTTTACAAACGCACATTTATTAGCGCGACCGTGCGCGTCGATATGGAGCGGGCGCGGAAAATACGTAGTAACACGTTCGCAGATAATACCACGCTGCCTTACGACTCTGCCGACGAGCGAGGATACAATGAGAATAAATGGGGCAGCAGTGGCTGCAAGATAACTCATGAGAGAAATAAAAATAGGCCTGAGCGATCGTTGTTTCCGCGCGTCGTAAACCTACGAACGAGGAGAAATAAACTCCGAAATGACACTGCTCGATCTCCCGCGAGTTCGCATGTATTCCTTGTCACTCTTAAAATTGGGGGGAAGCGTATTTTATACGAAAACCTTTAAAATTATTAAAAAATCCAAAATTTTGCAAATTGTGTTAAAAGTTGATCTTTGAAAAAATATGCGTTATCAAATTGCTACTAACTTTAAGCAGAGTATTTTTTCTTAAATAAATTTAAATTCAAGCTTTATCCGCGAGTAGTTTTTTTTTTCAATATTTTTGCCAGTCGTTTGTTACATCTAATCATTTAACATCGTTAAACGTATCGCAATCGCTTCGCACGTTTCAAAGGCTAATTAATCCCCAGATAAAATTATTTTCGATACGGTACATGCGTCCAAACACATCGTGACTTATACACGCCCGTGGGCCGATACAAATTGCCTCCTCCGCCTACTCAAGTGCCGTCTTTAATCGCGGCGACCAGATCGATCATTCGGCGCGACTACTCGCGATCCCGCGCGATAATTAATATCCGGGCGTCGCGATTTACGCGACGGGCGGATAACAATCATAGGGGTAGAGGAGGAAGAGGAGAGAAGGAAGAGCCGACCAAGGCCCCCCCGGCGCAGTCATGGGGAGAGTACGCTGTCCGCGAGTTCTCGGACGCGTGCCTTTATTAAATATTGCGTTTAAATGACTCCGTAACGGTCGACGAGACGCATCGCCCGCGCTAACGAGCGCGCCACGACAGCGCTCTAACGAGGCGCTCGTCGCCCACGCCGGGGTTTTCAGGGTTTCAGACCACGCCAATAGCGCCGTCGCTGAACCGACTCCCACGGTGTAACGTCGACGTGGCACCACTTTTCCACGAAACACACGCAATACCGTTGTGACAAAACTGTAAATTGAATATCGATCGAGTGTTTCCGTGTCGGGCTCGTAACTTACACGACCGACAACGTCTGTGCCGTGTCGCTGATCGTTAAGCCCCCGTGCGCCTCCCAGCTCGGAAATGAGTTCCGGCGACCTGGGTGACTGGGTAACGCCAGGACGGAACTGTCGATGGGATAGTTTGGTGTCAATCGTGCCGTTGAGGGTAATAGTAAGACAATAGACAGTAAGTCTTGACATTTGTATATGTATATAGCAGTGCACGAAGAGAGTTTTCTTTTCAAATTTACCCTGAAAATCATGTTAATCGTAGAACATCATAGTATTTCGATAAATTTTGTGTGATTTTCCGGTTTGTTTTTTACTGTGCAGTGCAATAAATTTGTTGTAGTATATATAAAAAAATATCAGTAAAAATCACATATAAAATTCGTCGAAATACTATATTGACTCACGATTAACATGATTTTCAGGGTAAATTTTAAAATAAAATTCTCTCCGTGTGATGTATATTACATTTTAATTTGCCTAATATTACGCAAAAATATTGTCAATATTCCTTTGATCTATATGCCGCGCGTATAACATATATAAATAGACATTTAACAGAAACAAGAAATGTGTATGTTCATCATTCTTCTTCTGACATATCAACATTCGACGTCGCGGTGATAAAAGTCATCGCGATTTTAAAAGCATGCAAAAAAAGTACGAGGATCGTGGATCAACAGGGGTCAAAAGGGCGGACGTCACGTGGTATTAGTTCATGACGAAGGAGACAAAATCACGGCGTGTAAGCACGCAGATGAGTATCGTTTCGTGCTGAGCGCGTATTTCAGTTGTCTCGGTGTCACCTGTCGGCACGCCATCGCGACAAACTACTAGGTGCGCGATGGAAATTACTTGTGCTCCGTGACTGGCGACGAGCGCGATCGGATCGAGCATACACGAATGACAATCGACCTCATTCGAAGGCTGTACTCACCGTCACCGTTCGCACGCGTGATACAAATCTATCCGCAATTTTATACAAAATTGCTGGCTCATTATGCGTTATTACCCAGCTCGAGAAAACAGTCGTACTTTTTAATTAAGCGGCATCGCTTTTTGTCTGGCGGCAAAAATTCGACCCACGTAAGTATAGTCATCGTTACGCGATCGCACAAGATGCGCAAAAAAATTGGAATTAATTTTTAATCACTTATTTTGAATAACGTGACACCGACGACTATACGTACGCGAGGATACAATTGCATTTACGATTTTACGCACTCGGTGCAGTTTGTAACGGCATAAAGTTGCGGTCAAATAAATTAATAACAATCATAGTCGAGAATAATCGACGCCATTAACGATATTGTGCATTAATTAAAATCGCCAACGAGCGAATGAGTATCGCTTACCGTGCATATTATCGGCATTTAACTATTATTGAGTGATTTAATAATCGATCAGATTTTAAAATAATTGTTAATAATTCGGGCTGATTAAATATTGAGACACCATTATTGTGCTTTCCTATAAATACAATTTTTTGAAAAAAAGGACAAAATATTTTTTTGTATATTTCTTATCATTATTTTTCTCTTTTTTCAAGATTTTTAAATTTTTAGATAGACTCTGTTAACTTTATCTTATTTTTCAGCGTCACTATTTATCACTATTACAGTTTTTCATATATCTTATCAAATTAATTATAGATACTATATACATTTTTCAATTTTTTTTGTTATAAATATACAACAATATTTCTGACTTGCCACAAGTTTCCAATATTTCGGTTTCGGTCACTTGTAAGATTTCCACTGGCAAGACAACAGTCGTATAATTATTACGGTCTAGTTGGCAGAATCAAATCTCAAATAATCAAACGTGTCACTCACTGTGCATATCGTTGGCGTCTGTCCATGGACTTTGTTGGTGTTGGAAGGAGGCTCCGGCCCTTTCGGAACATCCAGATGCGTCCGAGATGGCAGAGGCGACGAAGTAGGAACGTTACTCGAATTTGGAACGTGACTCGTCGGTAGCGGCGTGCCAAGTGGAAGATCTGGGCGGAAAAACCACGTGGGCCACTGTAACGAAAAGCAGAGTCGATATTACTCGAGACATTCGCTTTTCCTGGATATTTCCGGCTAGTTCATTGATCACAAGTCAAGAATATTGTCCTATAAATGTATTAATTTTTTTCTTAGCTAATTACAAATTTTTGACTGATTTTGCTATATTTCATAAAGCAGTGGAAAAGAGTAGACATTATCTTTTATAATTTACAACTTTATGTTAAAATATCTTGATATTAAACAAGATTAATATAATAACATATCTATTTATTTTTTAAATATATTACTTATTAAGAATAATATAACTTTATATAATATGTAACTTTTATATGTATAACATATTTTTTTATTGTACGCATTTAGATATACATATATGTATACATATATATATTTCTTTAACACACTTTATCGTTTAAAGTGAGTTCTTAAAAGAGATTTCTTCGTCAATAAATTTCTTTTCACGCGGTACTTAAAGATTAATTTACGGCCAGTATTTCTTTCTCTTTTGGTCGCTTATCGCTTCCGACCGCGTGCGGCGACTCTGGATCTTTGGCACGGAAGAAATAACGATGTGATGAGACGACACAGCGATCTTATCGGAATCGTCCCATTGGCGATAAAACCAGCTGAACGTACGAACCGAAACAGATATCACTGACATCTGTCAACGTAAAATTCGTCACGCTAACGAATATTTCCTTAAAACTACGTATAATGTGATATTCTTAACTTCTTCATTTTTATTTTTTAATTTGTTTGATTTGATATTTAACTCGTAATACTCTACGTTCCAATCTATGTGCGTCAACTTAAATAAATATGCAGTCTGGTAGACTGTATCAAGATATCAAGATATTAAATCTTATTTGCCTGATAATGATCTATAATCGAATAATAAGCTCAATTATACATTAGATAATTAATAATACGTTAGATATAAGAAAAGATATTTATTTCTGGCATAGGTAGAGATATGTATGGCGATAAACATTACGGTTCAGAAACATTTCAAAGAAGCTATTATAAAAAGATCTATTCATATATTTTAAAAATTCACTGCTACGTGTGGCTAAAATAATATTTTTCTAGAAAATTACAGTTTAACAAATGAACACGTAATCTCGAATGCTATAAACATTGCAGACTGCTTAAACCGAGCTTAGAGTCGGGCACAATAGGGGGAGGTTAATAAACGAGCTCATCCATTTCATCGCTCATTACTTCGTGATGTGCACGGAACCTAAAGACCTCTCTGCTGTTTCGGTGGATAAAGGTCCCACTGTGAGCGGTGCATTGGAGTGTCGCCGCGGCTGAATATGAGCGCAGCTCCCTAAGATAGATGACATAAGCCCCTGACCCTGTAAGAAGCGCACTCGCCGAGCGCGAGGTCGTCGCGCGTGTGGTCCATTGAAAGTGTTTCTTGTGGAGGAACCGGCCCGCTAAGAGAGAAGATGCTCGCGGGGAAGAGAAAAGGAGCCTCTCGCTCACTGGCGTGCTCGCGCGGCGCGTCCCCGTTCACCGCGGTACGCGGTAAGGACTTTTTGATCGTCCTCGACGGAGCCGGTGAGGCTGCGACACGAATTCCAACCCGATTAATCGCGGCCGCGTGCGCGATTCGACCCGCCCCATAAGCTCCATAAAAACAACTCCGCTACCAGACTTTTAGTCGTAGCGCCGTTCTGCCGCGTACTTTCGAATTTTTTTCCTCACATTTTTTTATCGACAAACTATCGTGAAAATAAGTTATTTGTAAAATGTAAGACATTCTACACACAAAAAAAAGAAAAGCTTTCGCTCTCCGGTCTCTCCGTCGGTGTATCGAAATCGAATTACTCACCAATAGCGCGTGCCAATGCAGTCTTTTCTGCGTCGAACTTCCGTTTATATACCGTGGAAAATCTTACATCACGCCGTTGCGTTTTAGTTATTTTCGTGCCCGAAGGCTTAGCATCAGCACCATCAGGCACTATTGGTCACGACGCAGTGTAGAAAGTCAGTAACCGGTGGAAGGGACACGAGAGGGGGAGGAGAAAAACGATTTCAGGGTGGTCTGGCGAATGTCTCTTGTCGTTGGCTCGCGGGAGTTAACGCCAAAACCGAAATAACAAACTCCTAAAGCCCGTGAGTTAACGCGCTACTTCGCGCCGAGGTTTCGACGCTAGTGATATTTTCTGTTTACCGTAACGATAGTCCGCACAGCCGCGGAAATAGTTCGACATCGATAGACTCGACATGGACATGAATTTTAGCTCCCACCAAACTGGAGCATTCAAACTTCAAAATTAAATTATAATTCGACATTTGTGAGAATATCAATAATTACGATCTCTTTCGCTCTTCTGATGATATTTAAGCAGATGTTACTATTGTTATATATTTAAATAATTAGAAATATTAATCGTCTTTCAGACATTTTTGTTTTATTAAAACATAAAAGTTTTATTTAGCCATCTCTTAAATACAATCGATATATTTAATAAAATAATAATATAATTATTATTTTATAAAATCGATTAAAGTATTATTTAATAAAATAAAATAATAATTTGGTAATTTAATAAAAAGTCAATATTTTTACAATAAATACTTGCCATACTGAGCCAAGATTCTTCTCTAAAAAATGAAGATAAACTGCAACTTTATGGTAGAAGCAGTGACTGGTAGTGGCTCTAAACATTAGAGAGATATATTCTAACTCAGCATACGATGCAAAGTATTATCGCCATTTTTTCCGCCCTAGCATGAGAGCAACAACGGTATTCGCGCGAGGAAGCCGCGTGTAATATCGGGCGAACTATTTTTATACGAGGCACGGGATGTGCTCTCGAAAAACGCGGCATGGTATTCTCCAAATTCCACGCTGGCGAATCATCGTTCTGACCGGCCATGCGCTATAATATACATCCGCCCGAATATTCCGTTTTCAGACGAGAATATCGGATAAAAAAATTTCGTCGTTCCGGAAGTTACCATCGACGGTCGGAATAAATATAGATAAGAATACATTTTTCCTAAGAGAAACTTTATAAGCTTATAAATTTTACGTAATTAAAAAATGCAATAAGAAATCGCACAGCAGAGGTAGTCCAAGAAATTAATACATTATTTTGTGTTCTACTTTAGCTTAAGAAGATTTTTAATAGAATAAGTGTCGTTATAAATGCATTTTATAAAAAGTATCCTGTGCGCAAAGTTAAGGCTGTCAATGAAAGCGCTTATGAGGTATACGAGGATCCTGCTTGATTGCGCAGAAGCCTGAAGACGTATTTTGTACGGCGAACAAAAAAAGTCCCCGCAGTCACGAAATGTCACATGTTCGATCCGTGACAAGAAGCGTGACTTGAGTCGACTCTCTCTCTAATCGCCAAGAATTCCTCGTAAATCGAGGAAGGAACGCCCGCGTCTTACAAGAAACCGGGATTCCTTAGGCGCATTTTATCCGTGAACAATTGGTTTTTAAAAAGAATAAAATTTGTGCAACATTAAAGATAAAATATTATTAATTCAAACTTATGTTATAACAAAGTTACAGTAAAATTAAAAATAATAGGAAAAATTGAGTGACTATTATAATATCATATGATCGTGTACAATGCGCGATACAAATTTTGCGGATAATTTTGGGAATTAAAATGTCATAAATTTATTTTTAATTTCTATTGTAATTCCATTTCGCGCAATGTAAACGATATCCGATGTGACACGAAATTTTCTGCGATTACCGCCCAAAGATAATTTTCGAATGTTTTTCTTTTGTAGCGCTAAAATGAAATAGACATTGTTGTACGTGCCATAGATTTTTCTCCACCATCAAAATCACAAAACATCCGAACCCTATATCTGAAATAAGCGTAATGTATTTCTTGAGGAATTGTATTTGTCATGATCAGACGATTAAATATCAATGTAACAAGCTTTTCTATAAAAAGAAAAATTACCAATGCATACCAATTATCCTATTAATAGAATATTTATTGAATGCAGTAATTGCAGGCTCTTATTCGGTAATGCAAAAATTCGTGAATGTAGGGTCAAGCGCATTGAGAAGCTTCGCGCGGCAATTTATCAGAATTTCACGCGAGCCACACGCCGCGAGAGGATCGCTTTGCGATTTTCCACGGTTACACGAGAAGTGACATTATTCGTTGCGTTGCGTTGCGGACTCGAAATTTCCTGCAGACCCCGGAGGTTGCGTCTCGCGTAATGACGAAGTGAGGACGGGCCCGACGACGAGAGGAACGCGAGCCCGCGAACACACCGCTTCATTAACGAGCGGCCTGGAAGAAAGCCGACCGATACTGCGTGTATCTCTATGCGTGTAATATACAGGCATGTTGCGCATATATTACGTTACATGCGGCGTAATATATACGAATACACGCGCACGACCTCCCCGTGGACAATAACCGGCGACGACACGGTCGTGCGGGTAATTGCCGCCATTAGGACGTTGTACCGCAAATGACTAAATAACGAATTTATGCTTTCCTGAAATCCTCGAGTAGAGAAGACTCTCATAGAGCGAGAACGTGATCGCTATAATGAAACGTCGGCGCTTAAATTATGAGAATTAACAATTCCCGGAGTAACGATTCTAATCGCTTGTTTATATCTCGATAGAATTTCAACAGATGAGATGTGTAATGCATTTCGAAGATTGTGTGGCACTTCTTAAGAGTCTCATACTTTTACGGACATTTTAGAGAAAACGAGTAACTTCCGCCGCATCCCTCCTTCTGTTTCAACGGGTACGGTAAATCTCAATATCGAGCAGCGTTTACCCGGATGAACAGCGGTGGCGTAATGCGCGGCAGCCTGGAGGAAATCTCAGCGCTATACTCGATACTTTGAAGCGGTTTGCGCCGGGGATAAGTGAAAATTACGGTAGTCCCCTCCCCCTCTTCCCCTTGGGCGAGGGGTGTTATCCGCCGTGTTACTGGTGGGCGAATAACGTGCCGTTCTACCGTTACGACAACGCTCTCGGTCGTTTCGGACGCGCCGCATCGCGCCGCGGCGGCGGTGGGGCCTAATCGCGCGCGTTTCACCGAACATTGCACTTACGTCAGCGCAATCCGGCGACGGGTATCAATTTCGTAGGCGACACGCTACCGCGAGCGCGCCGCGGGATAACCCGTGCCGTAAAAGCGCCGGGGAGTTCAGCCTCGTGTTCGACCTATGCAAATCCGACGGCCCGTATGTATTTATGCGCGCTCATCCTCGACCTCCGGCGCGCGCGACCCGAGCCTCCGAAAGCGAGCGAGCGAGCGATCGATCCCCTCCGGGCACTAATAATGTCGCCGGTATCTCGCAGCCATAAAAAGACTTTATATTCCTAATTTCTAATAAATTATGTTATGTAATCTTAAAATGCACGCATGATAACAAAAAGTAAATAATATAAATGAACAAAAAGTAACATGATATGATGTATAGATAAATAAAATTAATTCAATATAATTGATTTATTAATAGAACTTAACTTAATTACAAATTTTTTTAATTATTAATTTATAGACTTATTAATTATAAATTTTAATCAAAGCCAATAAATATAGTACATTGGGCATTTATACTTGAGTAAGAGTGATTCGGTCTTTAAATATCTTAATCCATCCGTGTTAACGAGTTATAACGCTTCAATCCTTGGACGTAAAGTAAAAAAGTATAAATATTTCACAATGTTTACTTTTTACTTTCCAATACCTATGGTCAGATTTTTTTCTAGATAACTTTTAAAGGAACTTCAAGATTATCTATTTATATATATACAATATTCGAGTCGAAACAATCAAAATCATTTGTCTGCCATTTCAGTTCATATAAAATTCATTGAGAGGTCATGTATCCAAGAAATTAACTCCCTACGTCCGTAGCGACAAGAAGACTACAACGAGCTGTAGTTTCCTCCAAAAAAAAGTCCAGTCTATAATTAGACTGCACGCGCGCGCAACATCGCGTCACGCTCGCGCGTCTAACGAGCTCAAGTTTAACTCTGCAATCCGTGCAGTGTGCCGACGTGCGTTCATTTAATTAAAGCGGCGCGATTGTCGCCGCTTTAAACGCGCAGTTCCCGCGGCGCGGCGCGACGCAGCGCGGCGCGGGGGAAAAGCGCGCGACGCTAAACGGCCGGCTAACTACTCTAATCTGATGGAGTCCATGCTCAGACGGTGTGACATCGGCGTGTCATGTCACAGTCTCGTGACTTCGCCGGGCGACACCCGCACGACACAGGCCGCCTGGGGGGGGCCGCCGCCGCGCCGGGACCCGGTGGATCGCGCAATCCGCGCATCAAAGCCCCGACACGCGTGCGACACGCTATGTGCCGCCCACTTCGTGTCCCGTAATTGCCAGCGACAAAACGATCGGCGCGCGCGCGCGGCATAACGTGACGACAAAACGCGTTCCGTCATGCCACCGGCAGAGATAAATAGAGAGGGGAAAGAGAGGCGGAGGATGGGTGAGAAAGAGAACGCGGGCGCGTCATGCCGACGAATTAAATCGCGGCGCGACGGCAGAGACGCGTATCTTCCGCGGAATTCCGCGCGTCACGTTTCATTACGCTCTGAGGACAATTTACACCCGGCAAAAAGCCGGGCTTCGCTCTCTCGATTCTTGTCCTCTCTCTTGTCCGGGACATTCTACACATTTGTCGCTTATTCGCTTATTGTTTCCTCCCGTTATCACATCATCGCGCATCTTTTTCCATACTCTGGACTTTGATTCTTGAAAATTGAGCTCATTTTGTCTCACGTATCTGTATACATCATTTTCGTTTCGGCATGTTTTTCAAACCTTTCAGCTACATCTAGAAAGAAGCAATTGAGTTCCAATTTTAATTGATAAGTCACTGTTTTAATTTCGAGTTTCTGAAAATTAATTAACGTCAGCGTAAACGCCACCCAGTTTCTGGATATCCTCCCAAAACTGTAGAAAAAGTGTACGTCGAATTATATCGTGCCGAGCGAATGCAATTTCTGACAAATGTACTCGTTATCTCGTTTAATTGATTCCTTATTGATCGCGCATGTAATTAAATACAGCCGGTTGAATTTTAGACGTTCGTATATGGATAAAACACATCAATACCAGTCTTGACGTTCAGTGTGTTAAGATTAACGCGCTGTTGCTCGGCAAATGAATTTCTCTCAATAAATGCCGCGGCACACGTAGATACGTTTTATCTCACGTACGTAAGCCGGTTCGACGGCGCGGTTACGCCAACGTCTCCGCGCGCGGATCCGCGTTCAGGCGTTCAGTCGCTCGCGGGAAAAAGACGCTGGAAAATAGACAGGTTGACGCGTCTCTCGCCGCGGAACATTGTAATTACTATCACACAGCGCGGCAGGCGTACGAGAGAATTCTCGAAGCGTCAGCGTATGACGAGGGCACCTCGTCACCTGCGCGAACCGCGCGAATCGTAGTAAACATTCGTCTCTCCGCACGCGGTGAATCACGGGTGATTCGCGCCGCGCGCGTCGTGGAGAAGTCCTCGCGAAAAGCGACTCGACCGATTTCGCGATTCAACACGAGTAGCGGAAACGAGAACTGATCGTGCTGAAGCTCGATGGACTTGCGTAACAGCGCAATTATGCCTCGACACTAGTTATTAATCGTAATCAAGTAGAGAATTTCTATACATCTTCTTCAGCGACGCGGATAAAAACATTTGCATAACATGTATGTAAATTATGCGTACGCATGCGATATATGATATATATAACTATTCGTTGTAAAAAACAGTCGGCTTTGTTCCTTAGATCTTTCCCTCTCGCTATTTTCGTTTGCTTCTGTTTTCTTTCCCTCCCCCCTACCCTCTTCCTCCTCCGTTTCACGTACCCTCTTCTCGGATTGTAGATTTTCTTTGATTGTAGAATACAACTGACTATTTTCTCTATTTTTCCTCTTCGTCAAAGAATAAAGGATGTTTTCTTTGTTCTGCATTTCACGGAACTGCCTCGAAATTTGCCGTACAGCCTCGCTAATAAATTTTTCCAGGCGACTGATTATACACATTTAGCGTTAAACCGAGGAAACGCATCGTGTTCTAAAGCGACCGCTCCCCCTCCCCCCCCCCCCATCCCCTCGCCCGCACGCGTAATTGCAGGTCGCCATTTTTTCTGAAAGAAAGGAGGGGCCGCGAAGACTGACTCCTCTCGACCTATCGACTATAAAGGTGCATTACACCGCCGCCGTCCCTTCGGTCGTCGCGCAGCCGATGTCTTAAATAAGAAATACGCTAATGTCGTAGCGCGAGCAAAGGAAAACGCCGGCGGCAACGGCAATTCGCGGTAGGGAAAAGTCGTTGGCGTTTCTCCCTCCGTGCACGCGTCTTTTATTTGTTATTTTATGCAGAGCGTGTGCCGTATACGTGCCACGGTCGTATACGCATGTCGCGCGAGGCAGCTCCAAACCGTTTAAAGAGGAAACCTATCGTGCGTTTATAGCGTATTCCAAACATGACGTTGAAGGAAATGGCGCTCGAGGAATCCTTCATAGAAAATTAAATTTTTTGAAACAATAAAAGCGTAGGACATAAATAATAAGCTCGGAAAATCCTTGAGATGCATGTAGAATAAAGCAAAAAAGCTGCAGTTCAAGGAGTTCGTGTGTTTAACGCTAGACAAGATATTTACGTTTCTCTCTCTCTCTCTCTCTCTCTCTCTCTGTCTTTGAGCATATACCCGATAACTAATTGCAAGAGCATACCGTGTGGGCGTGTACGATTCATGCATCTCGTGTAACGAACGCCGAGGACGATCCTTCGCGACGTCGCTCCTGCCGTTTTTAAAGATGTCAGCCGCCGGTTCCCCGGTCTCAATTAATTGCGCGCACGAATTATGCGCGCGGGACAATGCTATCGGGAATCTCGCGAAACCCCTGTGGGGCACGACGCGACCACACGCAGCACGCATTAATTCCTCTATTACGGGCATTGTGGGCCTGCGTGTACCTACCTACCGTACGCGCCCGGCTTATTGCATACGCACCGCGTATATACGCCCACGAACGGTGGTATCGGATAACCAAATCCGAACGATCGTTATTGCAATTTTGACGAATGCTGTCTCCTCGTTATTACGAAGAATTAAAAAAAAATTGGAAGAGAACGAGAAGTTTTCCAAAGACGAAGAATTATTTATCTGCAAGTTTCGAAGTAATTATTTTTTCACATGTGAATACGTACCTATTTGCCGCGTTTTCGCGAGAGAAAGAAATAATTACGATGCAGCAACACAATGCGGCGCGTGTTACCGAGCCGGGCAGTGATCGGTACACCGCAATTCGGCCATTATGGCGGGAGTCATTTTACGACACAATGGTGGAAAATCCGCCCGTAACTCATTCTAATGGCGATATTACAAGCGGCCCCGCGGTCCATCATGAATAACACCGCGCAACGATGTTGT
This sequence comes from Wasmannia auropunctata, assembly GCF_000956235.1. Lineage (NCBI taxonomy): Eukaryota > Metazoa > Arthropoda > Insecta > Hymenoptera > Formicidae > Wasmannia > Wasmannia auropunctata. Next base: position 820,550 of record NW_012026903.1, on the reverse strand, counting down.
CGAATATCGAACCGATGCGACGTCATTGTAACCCCGCCGCTAACGAGCCGGCCTCATTGTTATCTCATCGAGTTTCCCGATAACCAATGTGATCTCAATAGGCGCGCACTATCCTCAAAACTCCGTTTCGTCGATTCCGCGGGCAAGGGCGGCTGAATCAATTCGGCACGTATTAACGAACGTCGGAATTTCTCGATGCGGAACAACGCGAAAATACATTTTACCTAATGCAAATGTTTGCGACTCGCGCGATTCGACGTCTGTGATCCATTAAGGTTCGCATACTTAATCTGTAAAAAATCCTCGGGACTGCGGTCTTCTCGCAACCGCGCTTAAATAAGCTAAATTTCTAATTTACCAACTCGCAATCTAATAATTTTGATCTTGCAATTTGACAACCCGGTTAAGCGCTGCATATACTTACAATTCTCTGTGAGATCAGCCTTCACGCTCGCGATCGTGCGAATGCTGACTACCTGTTGAGAGACGACCGCGAGCGAGAAGAAGTGCAAACGCAGGGAGAACAGCAGAGGGGAACCCAATTAAAGCGCCGAACGCGTCCTAATTAACTCCTCAATTACACGGTTCCCCCTCTGATTTCGGGCAAACAAAGAAGGCGGGCCAGTTACCGGAGAGAGAGCAGGGTCACCCAAAGAGTATATTTCCCCGCCGCCCTCGACAAACCTCTCCCCTCCCCGTTTTGGACCTCCACGCTTCACGGCTTGCCGTATTCTACCCCACTGATACCTTTCCGTACATCAACCTCTCCCCCCTCCCCTCCTCCGTTCCCTTTTCCTGTCCCCCTGAGGCTCTAGGTACACATTATAATTGCGCATATTAAAATGGCGTCACGACTGCGCCAGCCATCCATCCATCTAGCCAGCCAGCCAGCCAGCCGGCAAGCCAGCCATCTTTAATCAATAATGGAGCATCAGGGACCATGACAACAGATACCCTTTCCCGGGGTTTCCGTCTCGTGGACCCTGCCCCCCCTCTCCCCCTCCTTCCTCGGCTTCTACCCCTAGGCAAGGGTTGGCAGTCTTCCTTCTCGGGTTCGGATACCACCGCGCGTCGTGTTACGTTCCTCGACCCACCTTACCTCTCCCCGCGTCCGCCGACCCTAAAAGTCCATGTAACTTATGACGAAATAATCTCGTCTTGAATGTCCTCGTATAGGGAGGGCACGTCCTCGATTCGGCATGTTCCTAAAACTCATCCGGCCTGTTTCTCCGCCAAACGTACGGTGAAGCAATGTACTTGGTAGATGCTTTGTAGACACGTACTATTTGTTATTTCTCGATATCGCGGATCTATTCAAAGAGGCTCCTCGATTTCCTTAGAGAAAGCAGCGACGAATTATCCGCCCACCTTTCCCGACTCCCGTTGCGGACTTTCCCACAAAGCAAGAACGCTCGATTATTTGCCAGACGAGAAGGAGGCAATCAACGAATTAACTTTGCGGAAAATCATCGCGATGGAGGTAGAAGGGTCGCCACGTTTCGCGTGCAAGACACACAGCGTATGGCCTTCGCCATGAAATATTGAGCCACCGGTAACAGTTGTTGATTTTGTCGTATTACCGTAATAGAGGAATGTAAATACGTGAGTAGGGGGACACGCGGGTATACGCGCGCAGACCGGCCTGCAGATCGCGGAGCGAAGAACCCCGATGCGGTGGAGAGGAGCTTTCCAAGCGGAACGATGCACGGCGGCGCAGGGCACGTGCGAAACGTACACGCGTTTCCTCGCACGCACCGCCGTACGCACAAGCCTGAGCCTTTTGTATCCGTATATACGTGCACACACGTGTGTGTCGCGTGCTATGGCTACGCTCTTGCGTGTTCATGGCCATCGATCGGCCATCAAGCCATACGCACCTGTCAACGTGTCATTATACGTCCGGTACTTCGGTTTTGTGCACCGTGACACTCGTGAAAATGACGGTTTCGGCTGACGCGCGGAGATGTATTACACGGGCCTATTCACGCAACGCTAATAATGGCCGAGATTGTAATAGAAAGCCACGCATTTCGCCCTTGGGCTGGATTCAATCTGTTGTTGCGCCATTTAAGGCCCACTTTTGCTCGCCATTGTGTCCGACGACGTTCGTCGTCGTGATACAGGAACGTTATTGGTCTGGAGAAGAATCCAAAATTATATCTGGCGTCGTTCGGTCACGAACGTGATTTCATTTTCTTCAATTTATCAAATATATAGTAGATGTGATTAGAGGAAGATTTACATTAAGCGCGATTTACATTAAACGTATTATGACAGTAACGCTTTCTATATTTTCATTTATTCTTTATCGTTCATCTTTATTATTATTTACCTTCTTAAAACAATCTATATTTTATAAAATTTTATTTTGTATCTAATATAATTATTTCGTTTATCTAATTACATAAACACGCTTTTAGAAACAAATACCTTTCTAATAAATTCAAATCCATGTCATAAGACGTTACAAAATTGACATCTGTGAATGAGCTTCTACAGGGAGTAACGGCGAGTAATTTATTTTCGTGTGCGCACGCACACACGATATTTCGTCTCTTCGGCTTCTAAGTCGCGAGGACGATAATGTCGGTTGTTCACGTTGCGGGCTATTGAAAAAGTAATACGCCGTGGTATCCAACGGCGATGCGGCCGAACGAGTCAATCGGATGAATCCAGCGGCGCGCGGCTCGTGCAACCAGGCAGGGGGATATGAAATTAATAGTGTCTATGCGCGGGAACAAGACGAGAGCGAGGGCATTATCGTCCCTCGTTTGGGCATTGGAAGCGTGTAAAGGCATGATGCAGAGCCGGGGCGGCCGCGGTCCAGCTCAAAGCGACGATCCACCATTGCCGGACACGCCGGGGGCGCAACAGCTTGATACATCGTTACACGCTGTTCCTTCCATGTGCCCTTCCACAACATCTCCCCCTTTTCATTCCGCATTTCTCCTTCCCCTCCCCTGTCTCTCTCTTTCCGTCTCTACCCTGACCATCGTCAGGCCCCCATCCCGCTGTCCCGTTCCCTTGTATCGGTGCACCGTTTGTTCCCCTGGACACCCCCTACTCGAACTAAACCCAAAGCCGACGCCGACGCGGCGCTCTAATACGATCTCACGATGGACGGCACCGCGCGAGCCGTAAAGCTCGGTTTACACCGAGGTAAGGCAGCCGCCTACGCGACCGGGCCGGTCTTTAAATCGCGCCACGCCGCGCCGGTGCATCGCGTAAAAGCCGGTGCCCGCGTTATGCACTTTGCGCCCAGATCCAGTCGGGAGAAAGCCGGGGATTCATCTTAACCTTATACGCTGCACAATATATTTCACTTTTATGTAATTTAATATTTTTCTTAAAAGATATGTGATTTTAAGATGTTACAAATAAATGTTGCCTTTCCCTACGCTACATGCGTATAGTAAACATATATGTGCACGAGATTACTTTATTTTTACCTTGGAACAAAGTACGATTACGCGTAATGTATAACATGACGTATGTGCATGACCGTACGTATAGCAAAATTTTTTGGTAGCGAAGAGTGTCGCGCGTAGAACCGGTTGCCGAAGCACGCGAATCCCCATCGAACGGTAGTCACGAGGCGAGAGATTACGAGAGAGAAAGGGAGAGAAAGAGAGGAAAGAAGACACGCGAGCGGAACGGTGACACGAGCACGTATCTATCCAGGAAATATACGAGACAAGGAGCGACTGCCGCGAAGTTAAAGGCGATCGCACACGGAACCAGCGAGTTTCACAATACACGTGATACAATGAAGCTCGCAGCAGGTTGCGGGAAGTGAGACAGAAGAATCTACCCGGACGTGGAATTGTGATATTTTCATTATTAATGGTTGTGCATTTTACGTGATTTTATCAATTTTAATTCTTACTCTAGTCTTCTAGAATGAAAATAAGGTTCATCCCCTTCAATTATAAATTATAATTTAAAGTATGTTTGAAATTTCAAACATTGAATACTGAATCGTATTTAGTTAATTTTAAATTCAATAAAATATTACATTTAATGCTGTAGCGCATGTACAATAAATAATAAATATGTGTAATAAGGTGTGCTGATAATTGCCGGTCACCAATCTCGGCGATTTAAAAAACGCCGTTTGAAGAGCGAGCTGTGGACGCGAGGAATTATAAATTCCCGGGCAACGGGCAACAGAGATGTAGCCGATAGGATGCATCGCCAAGCCTTCGGGTCAAGATGGAGCACGCGCGCGGAGTTATGTGAACACGACTTTAAAGCGCCCAGGGTCGCAGGGACATCGAAGACGTGCCGCTGCTCGCTGCTTTATGGAGGCATCAATTACTTTAATATTCGCGGGCCATAACACCTTGGTGCAAACGTTGCACGCGCGCCGCGCTGCACCAAGTCGGCGCGCTATTGCGGGTCGCGGTAGGTGTCAGCGGTCGTAAAGTCAGCGGCGCGGCCGAATGGCGCTTTCGAGTATCCTCCTCCGGTGCTTTCGTAGCGTAATCGGCGCGGCGGAACACCGGTCGAATTATAACGTTCACCGTGACGGGCGCGGGAAAGAGAAAAGCGCGCGCGCGTTTAACGGCGCCAATAATCGAATCCTCGTTATGGAGATCGCGCTTGAATTTACCCGGGACTCATATACGTAAGGATCTATTACAGCGGAAAAGACGCGGCGAGATCTGCAGTGGTGATTTCGGCGCGCCGAAGTGGTGAAAGAGACAGAGAATTTATTCCCAGGCAAATTCTATCTCCTGTTCTCACGGAAAGGACACGTGTTTCGGGCATCGACACGCCCGTGACGATGCCGATTTCGTGCGTCGTGCACTGCAGGTAAACCGATATTATCGATTCACGGCGATCGTCGACGTAATTGCAGCGTTCGACCTCCGGCCAGTGCGGAACGATGATGAATGGGTGTCGTTGAATGGCGGAAGAGAAAAGAGATCGGCTCTCGGAATTACGAAAGCCAGGGGAATGGCGCTCTAATGCAAATTGCGACTCACGGCACGGCGGCGGCGGTGGCGGCGGCGGCGGCGGTGGCGGCGGCGTTTAATCGATCGTTTGAGCGTACACTCTGAGGTCAAGACTGGACGCTCATTGAAGCGACGTTGAGTGGTGTCGTCGGGGTCGGTCAACAAGAAGCGTATCTATCTCCTCTGAGCGGCGTCAATTACTTTAATGGCAGACGATCACATAATGCCTGCGATAGCCTTAGCTCGGCTGCTCGCGCGAGCCCAGTGTCAGTGCTTATAATACGTAGCGACGGCCAATAAGCGGCCATTCCAAGAGTGTCTCTTTGTAACGTACTCGCGAGGTCGTAACGTATCGTCACGATTATAATGAGGCTGGCCGCGCTCGAGTACGCGTATATATATATTCAAGTGGTAAAAGCCGTAAAGAGCCGAGGAACAACGTCATTGTAATAATTTTGTTTCACTTGTACCGATAATATTATAAGCTCTTTTACGTCCCTCTCCCTCCCCCTCCCCCGTAAAAACATGCGAGATTATCATATTCCTTTTAAGCTGATACTTATCAATCAGGAATCTCTCCTCGTCAAACTATGCCCCGAGCTGCGCAGCCGAGTAATCTCGCTGAACATATAGCGGCGTATCTACAATACTTACGTCGCTGGGAGCAATTACTAATGATACGTAATGCTAATCAAAGCCAATCAAAGCGTCGGGCATGTCACAGAGATGCGGCGGGATAGAGGATAATAAGCACGTGACAGTAAATGTCAACTAAAGAAGTTTCATAACAGACGAATATTCACGCACACAAATTGCTGTTTATTTTGCAACGTTGCATTACCATCGTTCAGACCTTTGACTAGATATTTATGGATTGCTGGTGGCTACGCTCAGATCTGCATCTCACGATCCTCGTATTACGACGACGATAGGAAAACACGTATCTATATATATTTCTATTTTATATTCGCCATGCGATTTAATTGGAATATAAGTCGAAATTTGGTTTAAAGATATTAAATATATTTAGGTGATTACATTGACAATTTATAATTATATTCAAAGATTAGGATTAGCATATTGCGTACACACAAAATTAAAATTTAATTAATTTGTAAAGAAAATATTTTTCCGTTATTATTATCTTGAATTATAGCTATCAAATTATAAACTCGAATTAATTAATAAAGAATTTATCCCTTTTGTCGAATAAATATTATGACATATATCTCGGTCATCAAACTATAGGAGACATTTTGTGTTCCGTCGACGCGATGGAGAGCGATACAAAGCGAGTCATGAGAAACTGTTCCCAACAATCTATTATATTGTACAGACACTGCTAACGAATGCAACATTGTCCCTCCGGCGAATGATCCTATGGCTTACGTTAAGTATTAGCAACACGGTGCGCTCTCGCGGATTTCGTATCCCGCTTGGAAACACGCAGGTGCGCCGCGATATCAATGTACTCTATTAATCGCATGGAAAAAATTGTATATTCCCCGCCCGATTCCACGATGCTTATGACATTTACGAAGTCTCGCCATATGATCGACGGTGCAAGAAAACGGTATTATGTAATCGAGAAAAGAGTTCTCTCTCTCTCTCTCTCTCTCTCTCTCTCTCTCTCTCTCTCTCTCTCTCTCTCCTTCTCTCTTTCTGCTGCTATACGATAAAGAATTAGCGCGTATCATTCTCTGTTGGTTTACGTCGACAGGCTTGTGAGTTGAAAATGCACGCGGTTCTCTCAGTCGGTCGCGGCACGCGAGCAGAACTTAATTAAGCCGCGGCTTTTAGGTCGCGCGAGAGCGGGAGATTATGGGAGCGCGATTAAGAATGAGAAACGCGATATCGCGTTACGGTCGACTGGTTAAAAATTATCGGCCTTTTGCCTACGTAAGTATAATCTCATATTTTATTGCGGAGAAAAGAAACCGTTTATTAAAAATCAACCGTTTGACCACGAGTTTCGTTAAATAGGAGAAAGCTACGGATTCGTTAACCGTATAATTAATTCATTTACTGTTTTAGCCAACTGATATTAATAATTATTATCGGGACGGAGGAAACTTCTAGCAGGAAGAGAGAACGGTGGGAGGGGATTTTGAAATCCACTTTTCGACACAATACTGGCTGTCATAATTCCCATATTCCTATTAAAGAACGGGACGCCAGCCGTCGACAGCCGCACGATAGGGCGCGTGCACGCCGAAACCGCAGGCCCGCAGCCGCACGCTAATTATTTATTCTTCGTTATGCCCTCCTTCTGACTGGGGCGACGATTTTCTCCCTCCGATTATAGTACGCGATCCGTCTGGTCTCCACGATTGTTTTGCGGATATCATTCCATATCGTTTTCACCAGCCGAGATTAATCACATTTCTTTTTATTTTTTTTATTTTCTACCTCGTCGATTTAACGATGTCGACACGTATTTCAAAACTTTAGTAGGAATACTATTGGAAATCCAGCGGATTGTTCTATATTACGTGTTACAGTTTACGTCGGAATTATTTTCGCGTGTTTAATAGCGCCCACATCAAAGGCCCAGAGAAAGATGAAAAATAGCGACGACCGTAAAACACTGCAAGAAATGAAAACAGATATCCGTTAAGCGCATCAACGAGAATGTAAATTTAATACTCGCCATTAATTATTCATACGCTTTAACAAAGTGACACGCGCAACACAGACACGCGTGATTGCACTTCGAGCAATCGGCGACGTACAGGCTCGTACGTACGAGCGCGTCTATTTCGTGTCATTGAAATGCCGTTTATTCTGCAGCGATAACTAACAGCTATGAGCGAGCTTTTTTTCCATTGCACGTCGACAATCGTTAAGCGGACCGGTACAAGAGACATATACAAAGACAAACACACACGAGTACATCCACATAAAATATAAACGCACACACGAGCTATACCTAGAACAGGCTTTTATATATATATATATATATATATATATATATACATCGAAGTCCCCGCGCTTCATAGGCGGTACTTAAACGGGTTTATGATCCAGAAAACTCGAGCGCCGGGCAGCATTCCGAGGAGATTCCCCGGGCTATCGTTACAGAACGCGGGGGCCCGTAACGCGCGGCGCTCGAAGTGGGGCCCGGTGGCGAACAACAAACGCCGTTGTCTAGCGTGTTTGCCGACGATGAAAAGCGTGGCGTGGCGTGGCGTGGCATATATGTATGGCATGGCGTGGCCCGCATTTGGGTGCCCGACGACGGCTCGTTTCCTCGACGATACGAGACGAATCGGCGCGCGGGGGCCCACAGGCCCAAACTCAGGGCCCGCGCGCCACCGCGCCGCGGCCGCAGCGCCATGTGTTGCGCTCAATTGGACGCCCTTCAGGTAGAAAAACGCACTTCGGCGTGTCCGGCTCGCGCACGCATCTGGCGAGCGGAACCGCTTCGGGGCGTCGTCGCGAGGCCCCACCGACATGGAGGCGTGCAAACGTATTCCTTTCTTTTCCACCGGGTCCTACTTCTCGCTCTCTGCGGGCCCATCCCCCTTTTATTTCCATTTACGCCCGTCCGCAACGCGTGATCGCGCGACTCGTTACTCGCAAATTGACGCGGTTTCGCGTTTAAGCGTGATGTATAGACCGTGTCGGCAGGTTATACTTATAACGATCAATGAACGACAAACGACAAAAAACGCGGTCGCTTAAACTGCGCGATCTGCATTCGTGCCACGCGACGCCACGGATGAGTTCTCTTCGCCCGTACGAATTCGAATGCCTTTGGATGCGGCTTTTCGAGCGAGTTTTTTGCATTCATAATACTTCAGATTATATCTCGCCGCAGCGTATATTTTGTACTTTAAGTGTCCTCTCATTTCATAATTGACATCCTTACAAATCAAATTTAATATTTTTAACAGTTTTTTGTTTATTTTGCCATTTCTATCTCTGCTCATATTTTTCTTTACTATTACGTCTATAAATAAATGTTGCGTGACTCTAAATTATACATGCATGTTGACAATGTCATCACGCGCAGCGGCATGTGAAATGATGTAACTTTTTACTACTAAGATAATAGGAAGTGATTCGCGAGTGTGAAAATTACTCGATCATATTTCATCAAAACTACTTATTATACTAGTTTTTCCTCGTGAATATGATTGTATGAGTACGATTACGGCGCGACGTATAATTACATTTTAACATATTGAGAAAATATTTGTCCTTAGAGTCTGGAATAACCGTCAATTAACACTGATGCCGCTTTATGTATATGTGCAGATTTGTGCGACGGGACAAATGGAATGTAATACAATATTGATTGCAAATCATAGCGCGTGTGAAAAATTACGTTTGAATTGAAGGAAGCGATAAAAATCAGAATTTCGTTTTCCTATAATGTTATCGAATCCTCTAATCCTAGAACGTGCGCTCATCTTTCTTGAAACAATAATTAATATTTAAACCTTCCGTTGACCGTTGGCAGTAGTCGGTAGATACTGAGTCTCATTCTCGGAAAAGAATTGACGTTTGTCGCATGATGAATATCCTGTCGCTATCGCGACGTGCCGATCGCCTCGCGCGACTCGCAGGTGCGCGCAAGTTTCCCGATCGCGAAATTTATAGACTGATTCGCGTCTTCCTTCGCGTTCGCGAGCCAGCGCCGATTCTTCGTCGTAAGATCTGGAGCGCGCACTGGGAGAAAAGCATAGCCGAAGGGAATCGGCTCCGATTCAATGCCCTTATTCGTTGCGGTCGTACGTTATGGAGCGTTATCGCGATACAGGTGTGCGTACTCGCGGAAGACAAACGCGGGTCGTTACGCGGGCCGAAGCGGTATGCAGATGAGTTCGCTGCAGCAGCGGTTACGTTGCGAAGCACTTCGGCCCGGATATCGTAAACGCGACGATATAGGCTCGGTCGTCGTATACCTAACCGATTGCCCCGTTTTTGGAACGAACATCGATCGCGCCGATTGTACGGAATGTCTGCACATGCGTTTCTGGAGGTCGTGAAATCGTCTCGTTGCAAGTACGGATACCTTCCAATTGAATGGCATGAGCTTCGTATATGGAAACTAAGTATAGTTCTATTATCGACGAAAAATCGATCATTTCTAAAATTGATGGATAATTAAAATTGTTATTATTATTACTACTACTGTCGAGGTCAATTTTATCAAACTTATCTTTTCAACTGCAGATGTTATAATGAATTGAGGTCAAATTTTCGTTAGCAGAAAGCTTGAGAAACGTTGCTTGTCAGTAATTTTAAATATGATTATGTATTTTAGTTATTCTATTAAATACACTGACACAATTATATTACATACATATATACTTTAAATTAAATTTCTGATGAAGTAAATTCAGTTTAATTAAATGAAAGACAATTTTGTAATCAATTTTATGGCTCTTATACCGAGAAAAAAAATTCGATTATGATAAATGCATATTAAAATTGAAAATAAATGCATGGAAAATTGCGTCACAAATTAAGATTGCCAAGCAGGTACCTACTTCCCGCAGAAACGTTTCACCGGCACGATACCCAAGCTAATGCATTTCTCATACTTTCCGCGAGCGCGAACAAGCGATAGATCTCTCGTGGAGTGAGTCACGCCTAGCCGATCGACGCCGATTCGTACGATCGCTGATAAGGTCGCTCGTGAAACTCTTTAAGCGTTAAAGTTCTCTATACCGATACATCGAGTCGTGCAAACGCGAGTGGTCGTTCGAATCAGTTGTATTACGCGCGGAAACCTCTGCCGTTTTATAAAAGCCACCAGTTGAATCGTTCTCGCGTCATAAATTTGGGAATCGCGACGGTAGTGCCATAAAGCGAAAGAACCCAGACGAGAGACGAGAGGTGGCACGCGCGCCCGTTTAATCCCTCGTCGAAAACTGCGAGGCGGAATCGGCAAGTTCGACGAGCTAATCGTCGCTTCGTAAATTAATGCGGCCGCTTAACTGAAATTTCGAACGATATTTATCCCCCGGCCACCGCTCGCTCGCTCGCTCGCTCGTTCTCTCTGGTCGGCGATAAATTATAAGAAGCGGCGGATTACGTCATAATGGACGCCGAGCACGCGCATCTGTTTTACGAGCGCGGCGTTACGGTAATCGTTGAGCGAACCGACCGACCCATCGCCCGCCATCGCCGTCCGCGTTTCCCGCTTATAATCGGCCGTACTCTCAATGAGTCCTGTATCACTCTACCGGTTCACGGAGCGAACGGGAGGAGAGGGGGAGAGGGGGAAGTGTTCCCTTCCGAGGGACGGCGAGAGAGGGTGCACGCCGTAGTCCTCCCCCGAGGGAAGGCAAAACCGCGGTGCGTATAATCACTGTAATTTCGATCGGGGCGCAATTTTTGTCCAGGCCGATCGCGACGTCTCGTCCGATTTCATTAACCCTTCATCTCGGCCCGGCAATTTCAATCGAAGTATCCCGTACAATGTCCTACGGAAGCAAAATCGTGGGAAGCGAAAGCTGGTAAGACATCACCTTTAATTTTTCTTTAAGCCTTCTGCTACAGAAGACGTGATCAAATTACGTCAAGAATGGGATTTGATATTACTTTAATTATATAGGTATTATAGATCATTTTTATTGCCGTTCCGTGTATTATTATTTTTATACTTTGTTTACACTTATATTCATAGATAAATATATTCATCATAAATAAATTCATCGCAGATAAATGCAATCGTGAAAGTTACTTGTTTGACATTAACATATACGATTAAAAAAATGGTTATTTCGTTCCGTTTTCTTTGCTCTTAGAAGCGTCAGAGTTCTCGTTAAAACATTAATGAAAAATAAAAATCCAATTTTGTGTTTACATTTTCTAGTCTAGATACATCGATTGTACTTAGGATATGATAGATGTAACACCGATTGGCTGTCATAAAATTGAAAAAGATTAATGTCAGCGTAACCTCACACTGCTCTTTACAGGTCGCGTAACGATAACACGGCGTGACGTGCTAATTGCGGTAGATTTCGCGTTACGTAGCACTTTCTTACCCTCGACATGCACTTTTTTTGCTTGTGAACGCACCCTTTCTCTGCGTGTCATACTTTCAGCAGTCTAATTTTTAATTGGAAACAATATTTCCATTGAAAGAACTTAATTTAAAAATTTGAAGATCGGAGTGAAAAGAAAATAATTACATTTTCTTTTAACAATTATATTTTTTAATTATTTCATTATTTATTAATTATTTTAATTATTTTATTAATTGTCTTAACTATGTAGAAGTCACGCAAGGTATATGAATCGATTACTGGAAATGCAAAACATAGTAATTTTTAATCATGTATTATATAACTAGTAAAAGTCTTAACATAGTTTTTATAATCATACACACAAAATATTAAAAGAATCTTTTAAAAATCTTAAATAAAGATTTAATAAATAATTGTAATAATAATATACGCTCGTTATAATTTATTATTTAATATGTACTTTATTCAAGTAATTTTTTGTTACTTATATTCTTTTCAGTTTTTATTCGAATTAAAATTTGTAATTTTAGATCGAACAATTATCATTTATTAAATTTCTAATAGACGCGTTCGTATAATATTGCGTACAAAGCGATTTAGTACAACGTACAAAGAATTAAGATATTTTGACGATTTACGATCGACACGGTAATGCGTCGCTCGCACGAAATAGGAGATGCAGCGTACTGGTTGGTTCGGAAATTTCACGCGCCTCACGGCGATGATTCGTACGCACGCCGGCGGGCAAAAAATACAATTTTTGCTGCCGCCTACGTCGTCGTATCGGTACGCGCGATACTATCGCCATTCTCCGATTACCGATTTTATCGGGCCTCAATAAGATCGCGCGATCGCGACGAACGCGATATTCTCGCTTTCGTCACGGAGGTATTGTTCCCTGTCTAAGTGCCATACCGTTCCGTATAATCGTATAATCCAATACGAAATACACATAACTAAAGCGCATCGGTCAAAGCGAAAGATTTCTTGTCTCTCGTTTTGCAATCTTGAAAAGAATGCGCGATGTAATTTCAAGAGCTTTTAAATGATGATGTGAGTTGGCGGATTGTTGTACGCGAGAAAAACCTATGACCTCAAGAGACAAGAATAGCCTCTTTATGAATGCTGTTGATTACTGCGGATATAAAAAGGCGTGTATTCTGAAGCCAGTATAAAAAGATAACGAGAGAATACACGAGTGTCTTGTATTATTTATGACATAAACTGTATAGATATCGTCATATCACATTCTGTAGCAATAATATCGAGAACAATTTGATTTATTATGTTGACAATCTAATTTAAATTTCATATTCCGAACAACTGGATTTTCGCTTTTGCAGACAGAGGACTGAATTTTTCGCCAAAACGATGTTAAAAAAATGAGAGAATAGAAATTTCAGAGGTATGATCGTTTTAGATAGGGAAAAAAAACAAGGGAAAGGGGAGCAAACTCACAGGCATCGGTGGATGAAGTCCGCGGAACGCGGAGCTGCTCCACTTGCGCTGCCTGGCCGGGTGATAGTGGCCGCTTCTGCTGTAGGCGCTGTTGTTCTGATGATTGCCGTACGAGCGCATGGCGGGCCGGAAACCCGGGTACGGCACACCGTGCTGGAAGTCGCCGGCGTCGAAGCGGTGATGATGGGGCTCGTGCAGGAAGCCATCGTTGGGAACCGGTGGCAATCTGCCGTAGGCGGCGGCAGCGGCAGCGGCGGCAGCCGCGTGTCGGTCGACGTGCGACGACGTCGTCTGCTCGTCGCCGATCTTGCCGATCGGCCCGTCCGCGGACGGGCGTCCGGTCGGGAACGACGGCATCATCGCCGGATGATGATGATGCCCGTAAAAAGATGGGAAGCCGAAAGAGTTGGGCAATCCCGCGGGACGGTATCCCTGATGAGGATGCGGCGGCGGTGGCGGCGGTGGCGGTGGCGGTGGCTGTCCGGGAGCGTCCAGAACGTATCCCGGCTTCTTGTCGCCGTATAAGTGATAACCGTCGTTGCTCGGCTGCTGCCGCTGATAATCCTCCCGGGGCTCACCTTTGACCTCGACGCCGGCCTCCGTGGGCTCGGGCATCTCGACTTTAACCCTCACTGCACCGTCGTTCCTGTCTACGCCGGGTTCGCTCTTGATCGCGAGGCCAATCGGCGACCTCGCCGTGGGACTCGTCGTGCCGAAGTCCTCGTCGCAGCCACCTACACTGGCCTGCTGCATTCTCGGGTGGTTCACACCGATTCGACGCCGCGGCGGCGTTCCTCGTACAACCACGACGGCGTCATCGCCCCGTGTATTTGTGGTACACTCGTTAAGCTGCGATTGTTGGGCGAAAAGATTGGCTGTCGCTTAGCTGCGGAATCGCGCGAGCAAAGCGAGACGGAAAACACTGTCGTAGACGAACAATAGTGGAATCGGATGCGCATTATTTAATTTGCGGTAGTTAAGTTCTCGGAATGGGGCTCAGCCTCCTCGCGAGATTCGGAAGGGAACAGGCAATATAGGAGCGAATATTCTCTGCTGCTGCGAGAGTATCGCGTCGCACAGTCCGTGAATGCGAGAATTCCGTCAGAGCGTCGCATTCGGCACGGGATACGCATTCGGTGCGCGCTGTAAACGCATAGCTGGCGTATAATCCTCCGGAGCATTCATGATCGTCTTAGTCCCACATCGTGGGATTTCCCGGTGCAATTCCGTGTGGAAAGCCTCGCGTCACACGTACGCGCACACACGTGCCGGAGTTCCCTCGGAACGGGCGTCGTCCGTCCGTTGGACGACACACGTTCACCCACGGTAGAAGCGTGGGTCGGTCGCGTTGGATTTCGGTCGCATGGAGGGGGGCGAACGAAGGGAGGGCAAGGGCGGCGTGACAGTTTCCGCGTCACGTGTCCACCGACCTTAGGCCCCGCCTACGACTCCGATTTTCCCTAACGAGCAGGATCGTTACTTGGCCCTTCCAAATTCGTCATTTGTCGTCACCCGCGTCGAGTCACAGGGTTAGTGATCGCGCGGGGGAAACGCAAAGGGGAGAGGAGAGGCGAAAGTCCCTCTCGAGCGCGAGACGCCTAGGTCGAGGGAAGCAAAAACAACAAAAATGTCACTTCACCGGAGAGCTCCGATTTCTCGTGCGGTCACCCGCGTCACTCCTCTCTCCCGCCGCTACCACCCTCGCTTGCCCACCACCTTCTCTTCCTCCTCCACCACTTCCTCCTCCTCCTCCCCCTCCTCCTCCTCCTCCCCCGCTTCCTCCGTCCTCCCTCTCCACTTCTGCGACAAACCGCCGAGCGTGAAGCACCACGCGAACACCGGACGCGCGATTGGCGCGTTTTCTTGCCGCTCCCGCCGCCGTCGTCGCCGCAGCCGCGAGAACTCTTTACGGTACACTGCCTCGAGAACGCATCGCGAGTCCCCGGCGCGGAACCACGTCAAGTACCGGACCGGGACGGTTTCGCGCCTCCGCGCGGTGCACGCGTGTGCGGGCTGGTATGCGTGCGATATGCGTGTGCGTTTGCGTGCGCTTTCCGCTGGCTCGCACACGAGACACGTATAGGGCACCAACAATCGTCGTATCGTCGTCGTCGTCGTCGTTGTAGTCGTCGTCGCGGTCGTCGTCGTCGTCGTCGACGTCGTCGCGAGCAGCCGCCCGATATTATCACGACGAGTAGGCGACGAGAGAAGCTGTCGGCCGGCGCGAAACACGCAGCGGGGCCCGATACGCAGAGGAAGGCCGGCGGCCTCGGTCGAGCTGATCGCGTACGTACGAGTTTCGTTCCACGCAGCGTGAAACTCTTGGCGGTGGTGCGCGGCGCGCGGCAGCCACCACCAGTCGACGGGAGCACACGAATCCGCCCGAATACGGCCGAGAGAACGCTTCGATATATCTCTCTACCTACCTACAGAGTACTCCGGCCGCCTCCCGCCTTCCGCAAGCGAATACCGCCGCCACCGCCACCGCCGCCGCCGCCGCCGCCGCCGCCGCCGCCGCCGACCAACAGACCCACGAAGTGGGTTCACCTTTTGTGAGGCCGTCGGGTCTCTCGCGCTCTCGCCGAGATCTCGTCGCTTGCTTCGGTAGAATCATACTCCATCATGTTCCGAGTTCTAACGAGTTCGGCTCGAGACAACTGAATCTTACAATTAAAGTTGAAATTCATAGTCAGAAAAAAATGGCTCTCAGGATTACACGCAGTCACGCAGTTAATATATCATGCGAAATTTACGCGTAGAAATCGATATTAATCTCACTTTAGAATGCGTTACTTTCTATGATGTTATACGATGTTTTAGACTTGTTATGAGATGTTCGATTAAAGTAAGGATCGATATCGGCAAAATCACCACAATGATTAGAAACACGAAAATTACGTTAATTATATGGTGATGTTACATGTTACGTATTTGACGACGATAAATGTTAATAATACAGGAAACAGGCTAAAAACCGGAGCAGTCAATGATCCCGAAAATACATATCTCATTCAATTAAACGCGGTATTGAATCCCGTAAAACTGAGACGGCTGGTTACACTAGTTTAGATATAGGGTTCATCATCGAGTTCGGGACGGAATCGATGCAAAATTGCGTTTGCAAATTTGGTTATATCCGCGAATCTCGTGTTTCGGAACGTACATTATACGTTCGTTATAGCGTCAACGGAGCGTAACTCATTTGTATCCGCATATAATTCGCATTTAATCGCCGATCGGGTTTAACCTGACAAATTTCCCGTCCACCGAGAGTTGTCGGCCTCAGATTCCCGCGCGCACCTTTCCCGCGTGAGAGAATCTTTTTTTTTCCCCCGCCCGTCGCTACTTTGTATCTCGCCCTGCGCCGGCTGGTGTAGCCGCGATGAGAACCGTCGGGAACGCGGGGTGTATGCCTGTGTGCCCCGCCGCCGCACGATATATCAGGTTACATATCCGTTGCGTCATGTAAATTGATACCTGTACACGCTCGTACACCGATCGGGCATTTATTTAAGCCATAAATTATCGTAATGTCGATTGGACACGCTCCTAGGTGTACGATTTTACTAACCCAGACCGTCGGCGCGGTTATAATGCTCGAGGCTGCATGGAGACAATAAAACACGCGTTCACGCGCGCGCTTAGAAGCCGTCATATTACGCAATTACAAACAAGGAAGCCGCGCGCGCGGACATCATTTAAATTTACGACGACGAAAGGAGGATGAAAAAAACGGAATTAACGTCTCTCAACGCTTCTATTTAATTGCAAAATGAATGATTTGTACGAATTACACTTTCTGCGTCAAGTAAAGCTGCAGACAATGGCACGGCCATTCGAATTCGACAGCGATGAAACGAATATATGGGTCGTTATGAAGGGTATTTTATGTATTTTTGAAAATCTCGCAACCAAAACTCGATGTATCTGCATGTATCTCGAAACGCTAGCCTTATTATTACGAGCTCTCGCTCTCAAAGTTCATTCAAAGAGTGAAAAGGATTGTCCGTTATCGCGGATTGTCAACGAACGGGTCCTCCATCGTTGCCGACGATGTCAAAGGTTTACAGGCGAAGCATCCCGCGGATATTCATCCACTTTTAACATTCATCTGCCAGTACGCGCACCGGGTACTGTCACGGCGATTTCTTAGCTCGTATAAAACCGTCATGCCGCGGATAGAGAGATTTCCTCCGCGGGAAACGAGGCGGTTATTTTTTTTTTCTCTCTACAAGCGCCTCCGTGTTTTGTCTCGCGTGGCAGGTAAAACGACGAGCGATGCCGCAGGTATTGCGTATAGAGCGGCCGTTGCGGGCTTCGCCTTTCGAGGTAGCCTACGTGCACCCATCCGTATATACCGCGTTGCCGAGACAAAAGGAGCAGGAAGGACAGAACCGTGGGTTCCCTCCTTGCCCCTCTACCTCCCTCTTTCTCTCTTTCTCCCCTGTCTTTCCCGCTTGCTGCCGCCCTTTTCTCTTCTTCTCCCTCTCTCTTTCTCTCTCCCGACGCGCAGCGCTCGTCGATACTCGGCTTATACGACTCGCGCGGGGCGAATCGATGCGTGTGTGCATGCACTCTCTTCGCAGCGGGATGACTGGTGAGAGAATTCAATTTCCGTCGTCGTTATCGTGCCTCCATCTTCAGCTCGGGCCACGCTCGGATCATCCTCGCTGACTCCTCGCTTTCCCCTCCCCGCCGTCGCCGCCGCCGTCGCCGCTGCCTGCCGGCAGTAACGAGACAAAGCCGTCATTGCCTTCGCTTTTGCCCGCGCGCGCCTCGTCTTCGCGACCTTTCCGCCGGATGGACCGTCAGGAGCGCGCGCGAGCGCGCACGTTCGCGAGGGAACTCTCGATAAAGATCAGCCGGATCAGCGACTAGTCTTAGAGAGCGCGCATGTTTAATTATATCGAGCGACTCGGAATGGAATCGCGTCCCGGCGCTCGCTATATATCGCATCGGCGATCGATTCAGACCAGATTCGATCTCGGGCTCGTAATAATGCGAGAGACGATCGAAGGAAACTCCTCGATTCCCCTGCTGAAACGCAACGATCAGATAGCAATCATATTTATAGGCTTCGGGGCAAGTTTCGCAAAAGTATAGTCGTTAAGACAGGACTCGAGAGGCAGAGTGTCGTGAGAGCGTGTATAAATATCCTTTGGATAAGCGTATATAAGTTTGCTGCAAAACTCGAGAAAATCAATAGCGACAACGAGACTGTCGATACCGCGCGAGTACTAAACAAAAGACACCAATATAGTTATACGTGGTAGATCAAGTCGGGGCTCGATAAGACGATTCTACATTCGCAAGTGTAGATAACAGGCCTTGTTTTGACGTATCTCATGCCAGGAAATGGCCGTCACGCTCGGATATGAGATACGCCACGCTGGACGCGATCATCGCCCGAACGTATATCGGGATCTAAAAATCAACCCGCGACATATTCCGCTACTATCGGTCGTTATAAGATATAATGCGCGTCTCAACGCGAGCCGCGTTCGGTGAAGCGATTACGTTTTACGACCGGGCGAATATAGTCCCCGTTACGCAATCGGGCCGCGCTTCCCAGCTGTCCGATTGGCAGTTTAGGTAGAGACGGTCTGTTCTGTGTGGACTGGGGCAGCGCCGAGGAAGTGTGTGTGTAGGTCGACCGCATGTGCATATCGATCGCAGCGATCGTTACTCTTACGTTTGCATTTTCATTGTAAACCGAGGTAATATACCCGAGTGAAGACTCTGTATCTGTGTTGGGGAGTTTATTATAATAATTGATCACAAAGGCAGATAATTTTTTTTCCTACTCGGTAATCAAAAAATAATAAAGACGGAGAAACTTGATTTATTCTCTTCTCTTTAATATTTCCGCTACTCCTTAATTATATATTCCGGATTCCCTAGTACGGAGTAATATTTTTGCTGATTACACATAGATAAGAATTGTGTCGAAAAGTCAATGCGCGGGAGTAACGTGACAGAAGGCATTTAAACGGTGAATGCAAATCGCGCGAGGAGTCGCGTTGGTCGTCGCTTTTCTCCCGGGTTAAGAGTGCAATGTCCCGGGTGTTGCGGCGCAAACTAACGCGGTTATATCTATGTATATGGGAATCGAGAGATGTGCTCCGCCGGGCCACGGATCTATACATATTTCCGTCGCGTTCGCCCGCATCGGCGACGTGATAGCGCGTACACGCCCAACTGAGGCAAGCCGATCAATCCTCGGACGGACGTACCTAAGGACAACCATCGCGCGCGGACCCGCGCGCTTTCCGCCGTTCTCGCAGCTAGGAGCGGCGTGCGGCTCCAGCAACGATCTCTCCTGCGCCGCGGCTGATTCCTGGAGAACGACGGGGCGTGTGTCACCAGAAACTCTGGGGACAGATCGGGCCAATGGGAAGTGGTGGAAGGCGTGGATCCGCGGCGGCCACGGAGGACAGTGCGCGGCGGACGACACGGACGGCAAAGTAGGGGACTCTCTCTCTCGAGGCGACACGGGAACGGTCGCCCCACCGTCCCTTCGCCGCCGCCGTCGCCCCGCTTCCCCGCGCGGGATCTCACGGTCGCAGAGTCGCCCCGGTCCGTCCTGGTGGGAAAAGCGACGTAGGGGTCGTAGGAGAGGTGACCCGGCTGGTGGGGACGCCGATACACGCCCATTCTCTCGTGGTGGGGCGACGGAGAGACCGTCCGCGGGAGAGACCCCCGCTTGTCCTGCTTGCTCCACGACCCTGCCGGCGGCGCGTGTGGCATCTGGTGGTACAGATACGACATCGCACGGCTGACGCGGGGAGATTGCCGCCGACCAGCCGCGCGCACCAGCGCGGGAACCCCGCTCTCGTCGATCCCGACGAGAACGCGTTGCGTAATGTGCAGAATGGTCGCGGAGCTCGAGTTGAAGATCAAGAAATGTAATCTCGATATTTATAAATGTAACTAAATCTTGCATATCTAAATTTTTAATCAAGCTTTCTTTAAATGATAAACGAACTAAGATCTCTTAGCTATGAGTGACTGATCACTCGGGAAGCGAGAATGGATGTGGAAACAACTAGTTAGTCCTCCTAATTTTGGTCTTGGATATCTCTCATTAGGAGAAAATCCCGAGACACCCCGTATACGTCACACAACGAAGATCGGAAAGCGGCGGAGCATGTGTCACGAGCGATTGACGCCTCTTAATTGTGGATTTTCTCTTATCTACTGTCACCCTCCCTCCTACGTCGGAGCGCTAAGCTCGCGGATTAGTCTCTCTATCACCGACGACCCGCGTCGGACGGCCCAATCTTTCTCCCCGATAGCCGCGCTTACTCTCTGAGGGCTTATTGCATCCATCGGTACATTCCAGCGTTAGGAATTCTCGACGCGGTCGACAAATATCGCTATCCGTAACTCAGAGTATTCCACGATCCCGATAGCCGAAATATCTGTCATTCTGCAGGTACTAATTACTCCTTGCATTACATTTCGTCGATTACGTATCAGATTTTGCGGTAAGTGAACGTTTCAATTAGTGATCGTTAGTTCGCATTGGGGAAATATATACGTTATTGCGGAATATCCGAAAATTTCGGCCGACTTCAACGGGACGCAACAACAATAACGTAACCGTATACGCAACGGAATGATTTATGCGGATCAATAGACGTGGTTTGTATTTCAGTGCTCATTTAAAAACTGCTTTAGCTGACGAGCACTAATATTCGTAAAATGAGCTTGTTAAATGTAAAAGGTAACAATTATATTAACCTTTTCACTACTTTTGATATATACATGATTTTATATTCTGAAATTATATTACGCATATACATGACACATCGTACACATTAAAAAGGCATTTGTAATACACAATTAATTATAATTAAGCAAAGTTCATGAAATAGTTTCATATATATTACATTGCAGAATTTACAGATATTGTTTTTTAAATAACTTTTAATGAACGTAATCTAAATATAATCTAAAATAATATATGAATGAATGAATAATATAAATACTCTAAATCTATAATGAGAACCAGTTATAAGCCAGATGAATAATCGTCACCAACCAATCAACTGCCGCTATAATCAACTACTACTAATCAACTACTACTAAACTGCTGCGCGCGTCCGATTCATCAAGCTAAAGTGCCGTGCACTCACGCGGACACGACGACCGCCGCGCATCGTCCGTGCGTGCTGCCATCGGAGAAGTCAAGTCAAGAACATTCGTGAGATCGCGATTAATCTAACGAGAAGCGCATATCCGTTTCCGATGTAGACGCGAATAGAGCCCGGAGTCGGGGCAATTTGGATCGCGCGTTCCGCGAGGCGCGCGCGAAGGGATGGGGGAGGGGAGGTGAGTATAGACGTCGGAGTCTCTCCGTGTCGTGGCGGCGACGGGCGCTCGACTTCAACGGAAATCCACTCGAGCGAGAGAGCGACGTGTATATCCGTCGGTCGGTCGGTCCAGGCCTTGTACCAGACCCGAGACACGCGCGCGCGCACGCGTTCGCGCGAGCACGAGATATAACCGGGTTTTTCTTTCGACAGTCACTTGACATTAAAAGTCACGGTATTCCGTGCAGCCACCCGTCTCCCCGTCACGTCAGGTTGACGGATCGGCGCGCGCACTCAGGAAATTAGGCAATTTCCGGGCCGCGCTCGCTCGTGTCTGCATTTAATAGCACCGCGCCAGTTACTTACCAGTTCGGCGGAGTCGGAGAGAACACCGTGGTCGGGACACGACGAGCGGTATCGTTGTACGACGTATCGTTGTGCGGGGCGGGCGGGCAGGCTCGCGGCCGTGCCCCCGTGGTGTGTATATCCACCCACTCTTCTTCATCGTCAGACCAGACGTCCCATGCCTGATCGATCGCGCGCACTCGAGTCTTCGTACGTGCTCGTTTATGAGACACGCCGGATTCTCCTGGCGCTTATTAGCTCACGATTCGCAGCTCCATCGAGCTTTCTGCTTTTCGCAGGTCGCAGACCTGAAATGACAGGTGAAATGCATTAATTTTTTGTTATTCTTACAAAATCTATCATAAAGGGCAGCTGCGTTTTTCTAGCGTCGCTTTAATTCATTTCCTCTCTCACGTTAACTTTCGTACTTATCGTGTCTAAGTTTGTTAGGGATTATTGTACTTAATTTGTTATTACTTGTTTTATTATTATTAATCATTGAGATATTTGATTCTCATTTTACTTACGTCTTTTGCTTTCGTTCTTATTTCTCTTATTAATACATGTACAAGAAATTACTTATACAGTATATTATTCATAGAATAATTACATAATGATAAAACAAATATTGTATACATTCTTAAACATAAAAAAAATGTATTACTAACTTAAATTATTATAACAATATTAATAATGATAAATTATATGTAAAGTATTTTTCTTTTAAACATTTACATGGTCAGTTGCAATCTTTAAAATAATCGGCGATGAAACTGTTCAGAGCTTTCATCAAGATCGCTTCACGTTGATCAGACAGAAGCAAATAGAATCATCGCAATATCCTGCGAAGTGGTCAACAACGCGACGGCGTGCGACAATGTTTCGCGCGCTGGGCGGGTATCGTTAGGAGCGCATAATGGAGCCTCTCTGTCGGTGGTGCGCGGTGGTCGGTGTTGATAGCCCGGTACGGTGAGAGCGAATCCCGGGGTCACCCCCGGGGTCACTAATGACATACGCAGACTCTCGCCGTGTATACAGACAGCGCGGCGATCGTACGCACGCACGCACGCACGCACGCACGAGCTGGCGCACGCACACGCTGATGTACACACGTGCGTACGCGAGCGCGAGCGCGCGCCCGCGCTCTCTCGCGCATCCCACACGGAACGCAGACGCAAAAGCGAAACACGAATTGGCCTCATCAAAGCGAGCAAACAATGCCGGATGCCGCCGATGGTTCAACAAACGTGTGGTTAGCCAAATCACCGTACGGCACGTAGCGCACACCGATGCCGCACATCGAGAAATGCCGAACAATGCAACAACGCGCACCGATGATACTCCGACTCCGCGCCGCGGTGCATCGACGCCGCGATGCAGCGCGGCGGCCCTGAAATGCGCAACGATCGCCGTGCGTTGCGCCGCAACGATACTTAACGGCTCGCCTGGATGCGTCCCTATACGCGCGGCGATAGCGCTCTCATGTTTATTTTCTTTGCGCGCGAGACGCTCATGTCGGGAAATTGCACGGTGCTCTTTCTCTCTAGGTGCAAATATGATGCTTAAGAAATAATTTCAAGACGAGGGTGGAATCGCGCTTGTACATATACAGAGATGATTATCTCCCCCCGGTAGAATTTTCTGCGAGATGAGCGAGCGCGAGTGACATACGATCCGGCGAACGCGTCTTGTTGTTAGTGTCGATTCGTTTCGATTGCACTTTGTTGCGCTTTCTATCTTTGAAATGAAGCAGGTGTATATTAAGATTTCGAGGAAAGATTATTTGCGTCTCAACAATACCGAGAACAGATTCCATATTAACGAGAGATAGATGAAAGCGCGAAGAAACTGGAAATATCTTCGCATATGATGAAAGATATACTTATATATTTCCTTATTTCCAAGAAGACGTTACTTTGGACCGAAAAACCAATTCCGCTCCCTTCTCACTCTTTCTCGGTTCTTGAATAGACACTAATAGGACCGAAATCCATTTCGCAGACGGGAGGAAGCTGTTCCGCGTTGCCGAGAAGTATCGATGAGGCTCTCTGACGGTGGTTACACATGTGGAGCAGGACAGAGGGTCGGCTTGCAGGCAGAGAGGAACCGTCTAATAAAAATGTTAATTGCACGGCTCGTTAGAAGACCCCCCGCGACGTCTGCTAGAAGTTCAGCCGGGGTCGCCTCGCGGGGAGTCCGCAAGTATTTGCCTTTAAACCTTCGTCCTTTTTCTCGCTTTCCTTTCCTCTCTTTTTTCATCCACTTCGCTCGATTATTTATCGCCCGATGGATCGTATACGCGACCACGTGCAGAATCTAGCTTATGCGTTTTCTCTCTCTCTCTCTCTCTCTCTCTCTCTCTCTCTCTCTCGTGCGCTTCCTAGATCGAAGAGAACTAACCACCGTCGTAATGAGACCGGAGTTTGATAGCGTAATCCAATTATTCTCGCGCGAAATCTTCCGCGATCTCGAAACGGCAAATGTATATAAAATGCCGAGCCAGAAGCGGACCCCGAAGCGTAATTCGTCTACGGAATTTATTCTTCTGCTTTTGCGATGCTCGCGATAAAACGATATTGCTAGGAATCGCATTTTTTAGTGAGAAAATTTGCGAAATATTTACGTCGAGATAACGCACATCCTTATTAATCGTTCAACTGTAAAACGCATATATACATTTGATTTGAATATCAGAGGTAATATCAGCAATTTAATTTATTTCCATCAAGAAAGCAGATGCATTTAATACCTTGGAATAAACATAAAATACATTTATGGTTTCCAGAATCGGTAGCTTCATTAGATTTAGTTTTAATTAATCTTCTAAAATCTTAATCTTAATCTTTCATTAGACACGTTGGATTATATACTCGTCGAAAAAGTAAAAAATCATATCTTTACGAGTCATAATCGTGCAATTATTATACGTTTACATAATAAATTAAAACTGTTATAATATATATTATTTTTTTTATTATAAAATCGGAGGAGAGAGTGTTGTAGCATTATAGCGAAGTTACAGATAATCTATCCTCAAGTATAAAATTGTCATATTTGCTGGTGGTTGCAATAAAAAAAAAAGTAAAAAAGAGAAAACGACTATCAAACCACGCCCGGCATTTTTCGCAAACGAATTGTTCTTTCGACTCCGC
The DNA here is from genome assembly GCF_000956235.1 of Wasmannia auropunctata. Lineage (NCBI taxonomy): Eukaryota > Metazoa > Arthropoda > Insecta > Hymenoptera > Formicidae > Wasmannia > Wasmannia auropunctata. Next base: position 795,336 of record NW_012026903.1, on the reverse strand, counting down.
GATCAATTCGCGCCAGGCAATTAAATGTAAAAAACACATATTTGATATATAAATATCGCGGCGTGTACATTTCTCGCGCTACGGTTTTCGCTGCGCCATATTAAAAACGAATATTTTTGCAATAAATTGCGCATTCCCCGGCCGGGTGTAACTCAATTTCATCCAGCTTGATCTCCATTTCATCAATTTACATAACCCTCCCCCTGTAATACAATGAAATCAGTTTGAGAGATAAATTCAATAGCTGCGGCAACTTCACCTACACTTCTACGCTCCGAAAGAATTTTGTTTGGTAATTCAATCATGATCTCTCGCTAATGAGCTTCTGGCAAATTTGTTTGCTGCTTAACGCGGAGAATTCTTTTCCCTTTTTTTTTTAAATTAATTTTATCGTGCCACAGCACACACACACACACATAAAATCGCTTTTTACTTTTATATTTTTCGCAAAAATTTATACCACATCTCGTCTTTTTCAAAAAGCTTCTTTCTCTTTCCAGCAGAGCTTCTAGTGGCCGCGGTGTATACACGTTTCGCACAGAAAACAGAGAGCTCTTCCCGGGGCGGTTATCTCGCGCCAGGAAAGAAACGGCTCCGTCCTTTTTCCCGACGGCAAAGAGTCAACGCCAGTTGGCAAAAGCGATCGTCGCTTCGGGGCGCGGCCGCATGGCTGGTCTTTCACGTGGATTAACGCGCGGGCGGAGACCAACTCTCCTCTCTGCCGATGCAGCGGGCGCACTTTGTGTTTTTGGGCATTCAAACGTATATACGGCGGAGGAATACGCGCGGTTTGTCTGACTTGGACACGCGGGTACACACGCGAATAGGTCGAAGGTGCGGGTGAATACGAGAACTGAACGGGAATGAGGGAAGGAGAAAGAAAGAGAAAGAGTCCATTCAGACATTGAGGCAGTTGAACCTTCCGGCAGGCACGGCGGTCCGAGCAAGCCCTTCTTCCCTTTTATATGTACATGTTGAATATTCCCCAGGTTTTAGGCACAGAAAACTAAAAAGCTAATTTACTTTAAAAGTATCCCAACGCACCGTCGCGAGAGAGAGAGAGAGAGAGAGAGAGAGAGAGAGAGAGAGAGAGAGAAGGAAAGGAGAGAGGGAAAGAGACAAGGGGGAAGTGGGTGCTTCATCAAACGTGCTTTTGAAAAGCTAACCCCCGGGCTAATGCAGCCAGCGACAGATTGGCGGTGGCCGCTGATTCTCTCTATGTTCTTTTCGCTCTATCACTCTATCCTTCTTTCCCATTTTGTATCTCTCTCTCTCTCTCTTTCTCCGTTTATCCAGCGTTTGTTTATTCACTTCCACCGATACGGTAGCGAGTAGTCATTTCGCTGATAGCTCAAACGGATTGCGAAAATGTCCAAATGTACCGTCATAAAGACGTTCCACGCGTTGTGACGATTCGGGAGAGAAAAAGAGGAGAAGCGCGGAAGAGAGACAGGGAGAGCTTTGGGAACGGGGAATTGCTCCCGACTAATTTCGGGTTTTAAATCAAAGTCCCGAGTCGAAAGGTCAATGCGTTTTGGTGATTTGGATCCGCACATCAGGCAGTCAAAGCGTCGTTTGTCTATCCGTGTGTTATCGTTGTTATATAAAGCGCACACAGAGCGATACATAAAACACATTGACATCGAAGCCATATAGACAAAACTTTAAAACAACGCAGAAGATAAATTTGAGAAAATCTATTATTCAAGTAAATATTGCATATGTGGAGAACAAACGATCAATTCGAGAGCGAGAGGGAGATTATTATAATTATTTTCGTCTCTGAAAATGTTGCGATATCACAATCAGCCTGAATATCCCGGAAGTACTTTATAAGATGCTTTATTCTCCTTTTCGCCAATACATAATTTTATTTCCGATGCGTTTCTTCTCACACGGCTGCAGCCGAGTCAATTACTTCTCGCATAATTATACTGCTTTGCAATTCTAAAGTCAGTCGCGCTCGTCCGACGATCGTTTCGTCACAGTCCCGTGGAGGGAAACTCGTGGACGCGTCGCCACGGGAAGGAAGGGGGATAATTTTTTTCGCTCGCAACTCTCAACCGGGCGCGGAGAATCGCAGTTGTCTGCGGGGCGACACACAGTCGGTCTCAGGGCCGTCACGTAAGTCGCCGCATTAAACGCGCCATTATACTTGTAAATCTCGAACAATTAGCCGTAATCAAGCACAGGAAACCACCGGGCGAGCGAGCGGGTAACGCAATTATTTTTAAATAGGATTCCGCGCCGGACCGTGCGCGCGCGCGTCTCTCGTCTAAGGAGACTCAGGACTACGACTACGAGTCGTGATTATTAATCCATGCTCGCGAGCTCGAGAGAGATCGTTAGGCAGATTGTGCAACAAGTGCATAAGCGCGGTGTACCGCCGCGCGAGTGCGAGCACTGCAGCGAGCCCGGCGCGCCGGAAGTCGTGCGCGTCGCACCGCCGGCACCTGCCCCGGCTTTGACATCGTGATTGTCGATGGTCTCCGTTCCGTTTCGCGAGTTAACGAGCCTCGAGCTTATTCGCCGAATAATTCATGCGCTCACTTCTAGCGAGAGGCGTCGAATAATTGCATCCTACGGAAACGTATGCGCGCGCGCGCGCGCGCAACCGCGAGCATGTCGTCGCTCGAAGCGTGGATCCAGGATGTGTTAAACGTTAATTATGTAATATCGCGTGGCCGCCGATTTAATATCGATTCGGCCACTCTCAATGGTTGTGTTGCGTCTTATTGGTCAATGTCGCCATCGTCGCCGGAATTTAAAAAAAAGCGTAATTTGTTTTTCCTTGACCGTTGCACCTTGCAATCACGCGGCTATTAGCTCTGATAAATCAAGAACATCGAAGACTAATTGACAGTTATTATTTTCAAACAATTTTACGGTGCGTATTTATTACTAGATCAAGGTATTGCGTTCATGCCACTGCTTATTTCAGTTAACTCGATTTATGTATCCTTCTGAATTTTATTATATTAATTCTTATTGGATCTTGGAGAGATATTTCAAGACAAAAAAGATTTATATTTTAAAAAAACCATTTTTCTTCTCATATAAAACGTTAAATAAAACAAATCACCACGTATCCCCATTTCCCTCCCCGTTGATTTCGCTCGTGTGTCGCGCGGCTGATAAACAGCCCCACCGGATGTGTCCCGATTGATCTCGCGAAAGTTCGTGTCCAGAGCTGGAAAAAGACGAGGGTGAGACGAGAGGGAGAACGAGGGTAAGCCGCTTCGACGGTTAATTCCACTAACGGCTCAGCACGGTTGAGTCGCGAGAAAAAGCGCGCCAAGCTGGGAATAAAAACCCGCCGGCGGAACTCTGTCACTCTTGTTTGCCCAGGCGGTCAATGATCCGTCGAAGGCGGCTTACAAAAGTTTTAATCGACGCCCGTCTCCCTCATCTCCGTCGGTCTTCATTCCGGATGGCCGAGCACGCGCTCGGTTGCTCGCTCTTTTTTTTTTTTTTCCTCGACGACGATCAATCTCGGCCCGCGCCCAAGGGAGATCCGTCGTCGGTAATAGAATTAGGAGCGAGGAATGCGCTTTCCTCGCACGCGCGACCGAGATCCGAGCGCGTGAATCCGGCAGCGCGCTAAATTTCGCGAGAAGCTGACAACGGGCGCGCAAAGCGACGGGGATATGTAAGTTCCCGGTAGGGGAGACGTCTTCTCCTCTTTAATGCCCGACGAGCCCCATGGACCAAATATCGATCCCGCGCGGGGCGTACCCCACCGTACCGAATTACCCCTACGTAGGAAAACCGACTGACGTCACAGCATATATCCCCTTTAGTAGGTCAGTGTGCCAATTTTCGAAATGTAATTCGAAACAGCCGACGTCTCGAATGATTCTTTTCGCGAGACACAAAGTACAATGCACTCTTGTCGAATGTCAAAGAACTTTCAATTAAGGTTTCCATTTTTTTGTACGTATAATTTTTACACTTTTATTCCTCGATTTTTCGAAGAATCTTTTCGAAAGTCTTTTCGTTAAAATGTTAGATATACGTTTGAATCATTATGAATAAAAAAGGTAAATTAGTACTCGAGTACATATAAAAATAATCAAATAATTGCTGAATTGATGTAAAAACAAGAACTCAGCCTTTTGACGTGTCCTTCGTAAAGCCGCTTTCGTGTTCAAGGAGACTTAAAGTCGACATCGAATCATTGTAGAAAACACGATAGTCAGTCAGTTTGCCAGAACACGTTCGCACACTTCAGTGAAACTTTCCTCGATTCTTCAGCACCTTCGTACAACTCCGAAGGTAAGCATATTCGATTTGCAATCTAATCGACGTTCCGCAGGATTCGAGTCGACCTTGAACTCTACACGATATATTGAACGGTACATCATGTGCTTTCGGAATCGCCGAGGATTGCAATGGATCTTTTTTACCACTAGTTCAATAAGGATCTTTTCCCATCATTGGTATAGTCGCCCTCTTTCTCTTTTCTCATTTATTTTCGCGGTGATCTTCTCGACTATTCGAACGTTTTATATAGAATAAATTTTACATGCTGTATGAACAATCTTTAATAAAGCGTTACTCTGATTTCTCAGCTAATAAAGAATATTCTGCATGTGCGTGCGTGTTTACGCAGAAAAAAATTTAGAAGCTAAACCTAAATATTCTTTATTAAGAAATTTAATTTTAAGATGTCTACTGTGCGGAAGTTTGCCTTATAATGTACATCGCGAGTCAATGCAATTTCCATTTAGTGCACTTCGATTCCAGAGTCAATCGCGAGGATTACGATTTTAATATTGTGATTAGAGATGTAAAAACAACGTTTTTTTTCTAATAAAAAAAAACATTTGAAAAACGTGTTTTATTTCATTGAAAAAATACAAATTTTTTGTTCTAATTCCGATAGCACAACTAATTAATTGTAAATAGTAATTATATAATTATATAATTAATTTTAATGTGATCTATATTTAACTTTTACAAAAGAAGAATCTTTTTAATTCTTTTTCTAAACAGCTTTTCCTTAAGTAGAATTTATTATAATTATTCATTGAAGTTTTTGCTTCAAAATATGTTTCAGAATCAATATATTGGCTTTCTCATTTTGCGTAAAGGTTAAAATGATGATAATTTAAATCTACTATCTATAAAATAAAAAAATCATGAAAAATTAACTTATATTAAGCAAAATTTAGATATTAAATAGGTAGCTAAAAAAAATTTTTTTAAGAAAAAAACGAGGTTTAAACGAGGTTTTTTTTTCTTAAAAAAAACTTATGTTTTTTTTTTTCTTAAAAAAAAAACGTATTTTATGAAAAAGAACAATTTGGTTTTTTCTGTACATCTCTAATCGTGATTAATAAATTTATACTGAACGCCACATTCTAGGCTCGACATCATTCTGTCGGCGCGGCAATGGGCACAAAAAGACCTGGTTGGATTTTGGCCAGGTGGTTAAATAGCGGACTTTGCCTGAAAGCAACGAAAAAGATCTCTCGCGTGCGCCGCGAAGGTGAATTGGATCGGCCGATTTCGCGGAATCGACTTCCGACGATGGACACCGCTTGTCCTTGCGGCGTGTACCCGAGGTATTCGTGGGACTGAAGTTCCTAGAGCTTCTCGGAACGTCAAACCATACCGTCGTGATCTCTCGAGCGGTTGTTGATTGGATTCGATGACTTGCCAGGTAGATCTGAAAAACCGCCCAAGTCCTCCGCGAAAGATTAGATCAACGTTCCAATAAAAACAAATGACCAACTGTGATTTTAACTTGTCATCAATACGTCGTTGTAATATTTGATTTAAATAAAGATTTATGTTACTGTACTCTAAATTATTTTTAGACAAAATACTAAATACATTTTTCTAAATCTTTCCAAAGTAAAATTGGAAATATTTTTAAGTGATAAAAATTTGACTAGCATAATAAAAAAGAATTTAAATAAATTCATATTGTTTTAATTATTTTACTGTATATATTGTTTTAATAATTTTATTTTCGATTAATTGACAAATTTCTTGGAGCAATTCGAGTTATAGAAAAAGATTCGATTTTATGTAAAGTTTCACTAAGCATTAAAATATTATAATAAAGATTATTTTTCACTTTCATCGAGAAAAAGAAGTACAAATATTTCGCCGGTTAAAGACGTAATTCTAACAATCCGCATCAACCGCGATACGTCACCTTCGTTACGACGTATCGCAAAATAATTGCGGATCGATGGCGAAGGGAGGACTTCCTAGCGCGAGCAGGGGGGCATTTCTTATCCCGGATATCGATTGCCCGCTTCCCGGCGGCAACCCTCCAGCGGCACTAAGAACGGCCTCGGCTCCGGTAGGGTGAGAAGAAGGGTGTTCTTAGCAGGGGCGGTGTGTATCGCCGGGCATTACTTTTATTCCGTGTCATTTGAGCCCACACTCGCCCTCTCGACGCGTGCTGCCTCGAGCCAAACACAACCCTCGCGGATGCAATAGATTTTCCTCAAAGTGGTTTCGTGGCCTCTCTTTCTCTTTCTTTTCCCTACACCCCCGAAAGTAGTAAGTCGTACGTCCGTCGCGCCATATCTTTTGTCTCCCGGTTATACGGCCATCCTCTTTCTCCACCCCCTACTATTGCCGACATTGTATATTGAGACGACCTGTCGAGCAGGTTGATATAAGGTCGAGATAAGAGCATTTTCAACGGACAATAATCGACGAGGTGCAGATAGAACGTAATTTACACACAATGTGAAAATCTGTCGTAGATTTCTCGATATGATTTTCATTTTCGTTTTCCTCAAAACTGAGGTACTATGTGCACACACAGGAGTTCAGTTTGCATTGAAATTTTGTAAATTCGCGCGGAGAATCCCGCGCGCAGCTACGTTGGGGCTGTAGTTTTTCTAACCGCTGCCCCACATCCTCGCGTAAAAGTCGTAAACGCGGGAACGGCGAAGCGGCAGATAATCGGCAGGTTCGCGAATGATTTAGTGAGACTCGGGTCGCATATACAGCACTCAGCGTCGCTCGTAGACGTCGCTCGTAAAAATCCATCTGTGAATACGCAAGGAGCCCGACGTGGATGGCCGCGAGAAGGGCGTACGCACGGGGTCGGGCGGGCGGGATGGTAGAGATGGTATAGAGACGGCGGTGGAAGAGGAGGCAGCCCGCGAATCGGCGGTCCCACCGGTGGCAAATCTCGTAACGAGGGCTCGTATCTCGGCGGATCTTTATCGCCGGCAATTACGCCCGGTTCCGGCGCGGTGCCCGGAAAAAGGGTGGGTCGGGAGTCGTTGGCGCGGCCGCCTGTATACACGTCCGTATATGCGGTACATATACCTATACTTGCCGCGCGCGGCACGCGGGGGAGGGGGGAGGCGCGGCGCATGGCCGTGGAATTATATAAAGATGAAAAGTTAATGCCGGGGCACGGGGCCGAGGCGTGCTCGCGCGCGCGAAGAGAGCCCGGCGGCATATCGGCTCTTGCCCTAACCCTCAATCACTGAGGGCTCTTATGACCGCCCGCCACGATCCACCGGGGAAAATTTCTGGGCGATCTGGCGCGGGCGACATCAAATATGCAGCGCGGGTCGAATCTACGGTTATGTCGCGGGGGCCTGCGAGAGCGGGGCTACACGCGGAGAACGCGGCCGCCTGTTTATGGCGCGCGGTTTGTCAAACGGCACGATACGGTGGATCTCTCGTTCCGCCTTCCTCTCTGCGTACTGAATATCGCTGTGGCCGTATAGCAATAAGAGACCTCTATAATTCCCGAGACCGCCGCTATAATTCTCGATGTTACTGGAAAGTAACAGGAATTTTATTGTTACAAGAACGAACGATTGCTTCTGAAAGAAAATCTTTCAATGTACTTAATACGCATTTAAATCGCATTTAATGGTATATGAAAATATCTTTGACATTTCTATGTAGCTATAAATCGAAGTTATAAATCGAGAGAAAGGACGATTAAACTGTACGAGAGAAGTGAAAATCATAATTTAGCGTGTCTTCGAGATATCTTTTTGCCTACTAAAGACATCGCGTCGCCATTCTCTTCCTCGCGGCGGCATCGTCTTCAAAGCCGCCGATGCGGATACGCTCTCATCGTGGAACGCGTCTCATCATCGTCGGAGCGCGATTTCCTTGAGGATTTATCGCGCACCGCGATACGGTCGATGGTGCAGAATTACCGATAAAATTCGTGTCGCGAATAACGCGTTAATCCTCGCCCGGGGGCCTCCTCCTCGCGCTTTCTCGGCGAGCGGAGCGAAGTCCGCCGGGCAGGTCGCGCGCGCGACGTCAATTTGCACGGGGCGTTTAATGCGACGCGTGATACGGCCGGGCCGAACGCGATTTCCAAGTACCGAGCTACTACGACGTAACCTATCGGAGCCTTGAATAATAAATACGCGGGACACGGTCGGTCACGCTACCTAGGAACACCGGCTTGTCACTCGAAATGTCAGACGGAGAGACGTCCGATGGCTGCGCAGACTACGGAGGCTATTAATTAATGAAACGCCCGCGCCATTATTGTCGGTAGTAAACATCTGGTCCGGTATACACGGCCGATACCCTGTCCTTTCCGGCGACGTGCCACCTCCAACCGACCATTCCGCCATCGGGCAGACATTGCGAGATTGCAAGCTTTGAAATGTTGGTTTTATGCGGCTCACTTTTAACGAAATTTGTGTGCGTTTGTAGTATATCCCATTAATCTATTTTACAAAAATTAGAACTCGGACTTTTCGTTACTTTTAGTGTTTGACATTTTGATGTTTCCGAAAATAAATAAATATGGAGAATAATCTTTAATAATTGAGTAGGATTTTTATTATTAAAGGTTTTCATTATTAACGCAAAAAGATTTAGGTTGCGTAATGGTTTGCTTTAAAAAAAGATATTTCATAGGAATTATTGATACTGTGTATTTCGAAAATTGCCGTCGCTCGAGGATTTATATCGCGAACGTTTCGTACTCGAAAATTCCCGATATCGTCGAACATATCTACTTTAAACTACGGCAATCATATCGCTATACGGATCCTGCACGCTTGATATGCGCTCGCGCGCGAGTCTATGACGCTGAAGTTTTTCCTGTGCATGGTATGTACATACCGTAGCACGTTTCTTTCCATGTAATGCAAGTAAACGACACCGGAAACCGGATGGCTCCGAGCGATTCCGGCGCGGCGACCGCCGCGGATAAACGCGTGGCGGAGTCGATTCACGGAGGCGGCGGCGTATTCAATGAGACCTTGGGACCGTCATGCATCCCGGAGTCAGCTTCCGTGAGAAACACCGAGGACAAAGTATATATACGCCAGTACGTACACCATCGAGAGCGAGAGGGAAGGAGACCGCGGGGAGAACGGGGGAGGGGGAGAAAACGCGAAGCGCAAAGAGAGAACGAGAACGTAGCCCCCACGGTGATTCCTCGCGGGACGAAGCGGAGAGAAGACGAGCGCTCGCGCGCGCGCGCGCGTGTAATGTATGCAGATTGCAAGAGTGCCATTATGTCTCTTTCGCGCGTGTACGCTAACCCACAACACCGGCGTTCTCGCTCCGTCTCCACGCTCGATCTCCGTTCCTCCCGCTTCTCCTTCCCCTCTTCCTCTTCTTCCTCCTCGTTCATGTCGCTCTTCCTATATGCCAGGAGTGTGGAAGACCCGGGTACACACAGAACGCGGCGATTCACTCCTACGGAAAGCGTATGCCGCGCGATGGCATGGCACGGCACGGATAATTAGCGTTGATTACGCAATAATCACGCGACCCGGTGGCGGCGGCGGCCATCTTATGCCGCTCACACGTCCGCGAGAAGGACTCCTCGAGTCGACCCCGAAGGGTTACGCGGGACCTCTTCCTCTCCGAGAGGAGCTTATAGGATCGCCGGCATGCATCTGCAGCCAGCTCTATCCACGCGCGCTTTCCCATTCCGCGTTAGATGCCACAACGTATACCTCCGTTTCCGCCCTGGCTCCACACGGAAGCTATATGCATTCATTCCTCGAAGGATCCCTCGATTTTCTCGGCGCGATTCGCGGTGACCTCGCGGTGGTCCCGGGTTATTACCACGTAGTTCACAGCTGAATACTTTAGCCGTTCTTTAATAACAGTATTACAATCTTTTATCTTATGGAGTATAAATTTGCACCCTAAATGTGCGTGTGTGTAAAAACATACTACTATGCGGCAACATTTTAATGGGGAGGAAGCTAAATTATATTTTCTGGCATTATAAATAGAGACCAGAAGTTATGCGATAAAATAAAAGGGGTTATAGAATCCGATCTATCCTCGCTGAGTTTGTAAAACATGAAGCTACCGTTAACGTAACGTCAGCTTATTTTCGATTCGTCATATTTACGTGTCGGATCAAATAGAGACCGCTTGCGGATCGACCTCTACGTACGTACTCAGAAAAGCCACACAATGATCGAAACCTGAAGGTTCGCCGCACGAACGTACACACACACACACACACGAATACACTCACACACATGTAGCACACAGTTGTTTGAAAAAGGAGTCACGAGCAGGGACTGAAATTCGAAGCAAAGTAACCTCTGTGCCGAGAGGTACCAATTAAGTAGAATTATGCCGTTCGGTGTGTATCCGCGTTTCTGCCATAGGAGGAGGAAATGTATCTTTCCGACTCGTCTCGGATTTATGCCTTTCGTGCCTGTCGGGCACTTATCGTAATGGAGCTCATTCGGGCTCTCTATGTTTCGTAGTCACTTTTCTACATTCGAGAGAAACAGAGAGAGGGAGAGAGAGAGAGAGAGAGAGAGAGAGAGAGAGAGAGAGAGAGAGAGACCCCGCGATTTATTCGCGCGGCGGATTCTGCGAAGGCGAAATTTGCGACGACCCGCGGTGACCTCGGCGATCGCGCGAGGCCCGTCGTGGTGGATCGTCGCTTCATGCGGCTTTACCGCGGGGTAACCCCTGAAGAGATGTAACTGGACGCGGAGGAAATTAATTTCCAGATCGACTAATCCATGCGCTCGTGTATTGAACTCCGTGGGGGTCTACCGTGTACCGTCTTGGCGCTGCGTGAAACTGCAGCCCGCAGTAAAGTCGGCATCATCAGGTCTAACGTCTTGATTAGCAGTCAACCGTTAATAGAACGTGCACTTTTGCAGACTGCCATTTCTAGGATTGATTCTCGCATTCTTTTACGAAGTATGAAGCGTTCGTGAAAATAAAAGGAATATCACACAAACGTGTCGTCGAAGAGGTTTACTTTTTAAATTAGAAACTTTTCTATTTTCATTAAATTTCAGTTTCAACAGAAAGGCAGCCTCGATCGATGATCGTTTCAACGCTGTTATGAAATTATTTCGCAGTTGTCTAAATAATATTCGCGAAATATCACGCGTTTCATCTTTCACGTCGGTTAAGAGATATCGAGTTGCGGCATCAAAGTTCGATTTCAACGAGATTACGTGGAGGAGAAGGGAGGGGGAGTTCAGACCCGACATCTAAGGAACAATCTCTCGCCGTCGGGTGTCCGTTGGTTACGCAGCATCGCGGGCATATAATTATTCGTCGCTTAAGGTCTTGGAGCGGCGTAATGTCTCGCGTTTGTCAGCGGAGGCCCTCGCCGTTCAGCGCGGGAATAACGTTATCTCGCCGTGGGCTAACCCGAGGAATCGGAGACCGCAGAAGGAGAGTCACGAGTGCGGGTTGCGAGGACAGAGAGACGGAGTCTGGCCGCCGCAGATTACTTAGGTAATTGGTAAATACGAGGGGTTACCATCCAGTTTTCACCAAGGGGTTAGGCCGACAGGCTGATACCTCGCGGCGCTTCCATCCGCCCGCTCCGTCTCGTTTCCTTTTCTCCCTTCTCGTCTTCGCCCTCTCTCCCGCTTCCGTTTTCTCTGTCTCGCTCCGATCTCATCCGGCGGAGGACCGTGCCACGCGGGATATTCGCTTTAAGGGGGGAAATGAGCCTTAAAATTGTTTAAAGCGGTCGGAAGAAGGGTCGTCGGATCCCCTTAGTCTTACGCAGGATGTAACCCAAAGCCTTAGGGAAACCACGGCACTTTGCGGGACAAGGAGCTTCCCGATCGACGCCGAGGATCGTCTATAAGGAAGCCAATCTTTCGGATTGATTATCATCACAAACGAACGCGGACCGTTGAACATGTATTAAAACTATGTAAAACTTTAATTGTACTTTTTTAATTGTACTTGGTGACAGAAATCACAGTGTGTACACTATAAATATTATAAATAAAACATATACATGTATGTTTCATTTATAATGTTTTAAAATATGTCTGAATAAAATAAATAAGTAATAAGGCTTGAAAAATACATCTAAATAAATAAAAGTACACGCATGTATGAAGCAATACAGTCAACCTAATTACTGGAGTTCCAGATGTTCCAGATGTTTATTTCTTTCACTCATTCCCCGGGACTGCAGCCTCTTCCGCGGCGTCGAATGATAGCGCGCGGCCGTTTCGATTATGGCGATTGTTCCTCCCCGCGGTGTACCAGCGATTACTGGCTACGTCATAACCCCATCATCTTCCTGGAACGGGAAAGATTCACGAGGAAGACACGCGGCGAGTAATTTCGTTTTCCTCGTCGGTGCTTCCGGCTCGCCTTCCTAATGAATAGTGATTAATTGCCGGTACTCTGAGACCGACTCACACAGCCATTAAGCTCGTCAGAGCCGATTCCGTCGAAATAATTACCGGCACTCGGCGCACGCACGCACGCACGCACGCACGTACGCACGCACGCACGCACGCATGCACGCACGCACGCACGTACGTATAGAATGCGCGCGTATCTACTTTATTCTTTCCGCGCGCTCGCGAGTGCGCGGTAATTTTTTAATTGCGACGATACCGGCGACGCCTGTGTGAACGCGCGTGTGTAGAAATCATCATTGCATCGCACCTGCGTATGCTAATTATACTATCAACGCAGTTCGTAAGTTTCTCAATGTACTCTTTACGTATTTTAAAAACAGGACATTATTTTTATCGATCGATCAGTTGAGAGAAATTTATTTCGATCAAAAGATTTTCTTATTGCATTAGTGTGCGAGAGATTATAACGGCGAGGATCTAATCTGCATAATAAGTATGCGCAAATTTTTGTCGACGTATCTGATGAACGTCTATTTTTTATTTTTTTTTATTTCACGATCAAGTCTCGTCTTCTAATCCGTAACTAACGTCTGACGAAACATCAGGCGGGGCGGATGCGTACATGCACATGAAGTGAAGTCGAGCGAGCGAAACAGAAGCGTAACCCGTAGGATCAAGTATAGGGGAAATACTTCCGCGTGCCCGGTCCGCGCGCTACGTAAATCACGGACGCGATGCAACGCAACGCAACGCGCGGCGCGGAGCGGCGCATTTAAAGCGCACGCATTACGATAATTACGGTACTTTCTCCGTGCGGTGCCGCGCGCGCGCGCGCGCGCGATTCGCCCGAGCGCGACGTGACGTTTGATTATTTAACTGGTTCTCATCAGGCGTGCAGTGCACCGCGGTAACGACAGCCATTAAATGCGAATGTTAATGCGCGGCGATTAATGGGAACGCGCCCGTATACACCGCGAGATAATAGACGAATGATGAGCGGGAGAAGAAAGAAGGGCCGCGCGGCGCGGTTCGGAAGAAAAGAAATCGGCATTCAGGTAGGGATAACAATCGAGTGTGCTAACGGTATTTGCTGGAACAGAAGGCTCGCTTGTTTCTGTCTGAATGAGAGCGACAGTTTCCGACACGCGAAAGCAGTGCGATTTGAATAATAAGTGTAATCAGGATAATTATGATATGCATAATAAGTTACTCAGGCTAATTAATGCACTGAATATTAGAGGCATACCTTTAGGCGTTATAAAATCGTGAGAAACGCGATAACTTTATCTCTTTAATAAATATTATAAAACTATTAAGGCGCGTTGACGTATGAGATTATCAATTATCAGATAATTCTAATTGCCCTTACAAGAAAATTTTTGCTATTTGAACAAAAAACATAATAACCAGATTATTATAAATTTGAATAGGTTATTCAATGAAGGAGATAGAAATGCTAGAGATAAAAAGTTATGGCTACAAATATATATTATAATTTTATACATTTTGTGCTCACACATATTCTTAGAATGACACACTGGCGAGACGTGTATTCTCGGTAGTAAATTGCTATCGCGATGCCACTCGAGGCATGGACCCTCTTAAGAGCAACCCAGATTGATTCACCGGCTATCCAAAAGCGTGCGGATATCTCGGCGCACGAGAGGGTGAAACCGGAAGTGGCCGGGAGCGTATATTTTCGTCTCCGCACATGGCGCGGTAAATGAGGAGAACGTACAAGACGGCGTCGTCCGTGCTCTAAGTCGGCTTTGAAAGCCGGCCTTACGGGATATATCTAATTTTCGAAGTCGCAAAACACATTCGCGATAATGGCGGCCTCGTGAATGGCCGTATTCGCTAATTGCACGGTGGCAGGCGCGATAGCAGTGAACGAGATCCATCCCGCGTCTCATTCTCGCCTACTTTCCCACCGTCCGTCCAGGAGTGCTGACGATCATCGACACGCCCCGTAATCTGCATCCATGCTCTATACGATAACGAGATTCTAGATTCTTTGCGTTGCACGTCTCCCTACTGCGGCTTGAAAACTCGGAGAGAAAGAGAGAAAGAGAGAGAGAGAAAGAGAGAGAGAGAGGGAGGGAGAGTCCGTAACCCTTTACTACTGGCTAGTGGCAAAGTAGAAGCAACCATCGCAACGACTCGCCCGTCGATCGATACATTCCGCATTCCGTCGACATTACGCGCCGCGTGCACTTCTCTTTCACTTATTTAACGGTATCTAAACCGACCATTTCAGGATTCTAAGAATGACAGGAACTGCCTGTATCATATAATCATTTAGTCTCAAAGCCCTTACTCTATAACATTAAGTATTTTTAATGTAAAATTTTTTTATCCAGTTTGGAGAGATTTCTTTTTCCTTAGAAAAAGTTTGGAAAGCACTCGTTCGTTTCAATATTGAAATCTTCAACGATAACACTGAGTTAAAAATATTGAGTTAAAATGCAAATTTGAAATTAAAATGAGGTTACTTTTACCATAGAAAAATAGAAATGTTTAAAATTGACCTTGGCTTTGAAAGGAATTGACCGGCAAAGAGAAGATAACTTTAAAGTCAAGTGTATCATGGATAAATGGAGGGTAACCCTCATTGCGATATTCAACACACGAGGCTTCCGTTTGGCGGAATCTCCGGAAGCTGGTAGCAGCATCCCGAATTGGACGCGCGAGGAGCAGTAAAAAAGATACGTGTGTCGTTACGGCGGACTTCTGGCCGGGTCGCTCGTAGCCATAAATCAGTCGATAGCGACGGTAGGGACGGGCGCGCACGATCGAAGCGCTACTTACTTTATTTACGAGATGCATCGCGACGAGTACGATGATGCACCGCTCGCATATATGGGTGGATTTCCAGTCAAGCAATCGGTCGGACCGCGCACTCCCAAGGATCGCCTCTCTAAATAACGCACGCGAGCACGGTAATAAAAGGATAATGACCAAAACGAGAAAGAGAGAAAGGGAAAAAAAGAGAGAGAAAGAAGGAGAAGGAGAGCCAGAAAGCGAGAGAGAGAGAGAGAGAGAGAGAATGGAACTCGCGGGCACGATCGTGCGCCGCGGCCCGATCGCACCACGCTCGACAAATTTATATCGCCACGATGGGCAGTAACGCGCGCAGCTCTCTGTAGCTTTCGATAAAACTTCGCGATATTTTATGGCCTGATCTGCGAGAGTCGTTACTTTCGTAGATGTGGAATTATCCCTGATGTCGTCACGAATTGACGTTCACGGTGGAGTATGCCTCCCGGGTCTTTTCGCGATAGTTAGTTAGAAAAGGTGCATGTCTGTGAAACAAGAAATCACATGTAGCTTTAGCTGAAGATAATGGGATTAATTCTGGCAGATAAAAATGAATATACATATTTTGTGTCAAATAAAATTAGCATAAAAAACAAGATTTTCCCGAATTATAAAATTATAAAAACCAATGATGTGTGTGTTAACGAACAGTTGCGCAACAATTAGATCATATCAATAAATTAAAAATGTAACATTTGTAATTCCTTAGCTGTTTGATTAAATGTAATAGAGTCAATTATAATATGTAATAAATCGTGAAAATAAATTTTATAAATTCTTATTTTAATCGGAGAATTACGCTAGATCACTCTTAATGATAAACGGATATATGCGTATATATACAATATAATGTATTTATATTTTCACGATTTATTACATATTATAATTGACTCTATTACATTTAATCAAACAGCTAAGGAATTACAAATGTTACATTTTTAATTTATTGATATGATCTAATTGTTGCGCAACTGTTTGTTAACACACACATCATTTGTTTTTATAATTTTATAATTCAGAAAAATCTTGTTTTTTATGCTAATTTTATATGCATACTGTATATTGCACGCGCACGCACGCGCACATACACACATTTTAGTGTTAATCGATGTATCACGTAATCAAGAAAAATTCTGTTTGCGCGTATTCACGATTAAAAGACACACACGTTGAGCGTATACATTGCACATGTCACGCTATATCACGCTATCTAGCCCATGGCCTCCAACCGAATTTTTTTCGGCGTACGTTATTGCTTCCGAAGCAATTACAAGTACGGTAGCCCCGGACAGAATTGCATATTGCACACCCCGTCCCGCCTGGCTCTATAATTGTTTCGACGATTCCTCCACCTCGCGAGCAGCAATTGCACCTGCTTCGATTTTGCTCGCTTTTTGTGGGAGGGGCAATCGCCTTATTCCCATCCATCTCCGTGACCTCAAGCACGCAACCTCGAGATCCGATTGATACACGACCCCACCACCGAATCGTTTCATCATCGACCCTGAATCTTCCACGCCTCGACATTCTCATCGGCACTGATGGCGAATATAGTCGCCATTGAGCTTCTTAATTGTAAATGTAATTATATATTTTCCATTGTTAAAAGAAAGTAACACAAAAATATATTCATACAAAAGCACTTAAAATTTGCAGTGCATTTAGTCATATGATAGCCTGTAATCATCGTACATATAATTACAAGTACAAATTAATACCGATTTAAAGAAATGGTTTGTGGATATTCGTGTGTGAAGCGGAATCCAAATTCATTATGACATCTAATGGCATGTTTCTTAACAATCGTGCGTGTCTGTAAAAATGTATATACACACGTTTCCTCGTCGTATTTCTCCTAATATTATCCGTTGATTATTCGGATGTAGGTATCCACAATGTGTATTGCGCTCGCGGGTACATAATTATCCATTTAAACGTCCTCCAGGAAACGTAGAAACTACGCAATAATAGCCGTTAGCACGCGGAGGGAACACGACGGAGGCAAACCGATCGGCAAACATAACGACACCATCGAGCACCCATGCCGACGGCGGCTCGCCGTTATATAGACGCTTCTCCGAAACGTGTCTCGGGGAAAGTACACGGGGCGGCGGGAGGACGATCGTGCGACGTGCGAAAAAATCGCTGGCGCGGCCGTCCGGTCGGCCGCGCTACCGATCTGAAAATCGCTCGGTAATCGTAGGTTGCAGAATATACCAGCGGCGGCGGCGGCGGCAACGACGACGACGGCGGGAAGGGGGTGAGGAAGCTCGAGAGTGCGTGCTCCTCGAAGCACAAGCGACAATCGCCGGTTCCCAGCGGCTCCACGGACGACCTCTCGGCCTCTCCCCGGTCGAGCGAGATCGGCCGCGCCCACAGCGCGAAAGAAATGCACCGGTCATATGCGCGTTCGTGTATGCGTATATACGTGTGTCTATGTGTGTTCTATATGGCACGTATATGTATGCACGCCGGAGCGACCGGCCATCGAGACACGAAGGGACTCCGAGGCACACGATCACGCCGACGCTCACATTCACGCTCACGTTCACGCTTGCACCGGGTAGCCGCCGCGGGTGTATCGGCTCGCGGCATGCCGGGCTATATCGCGCGCGAGCGGACCGCACACCATCGTAACGCGTGTATAGCGGCAACGGCACGGCGCGCAGCGGCGACGAGGGAGGACGACGAGGGGACGATGGAACGACTCTTCGTGCCGCCTCTTCGTGCTGCAATTTTCAGCGTCCTCGGCGCGCGGCGCGGCTCTTCTCCAGCGAGAAATGCCTACCGTGCGCTATCGACGCTCATCGTCCTCTATCGCCTCCGTCCTTGTCGGCTTACGTGTGCCAGGCCTGGAAATTATCCCTCTCTCGTGCCACCGGCCTTCGAGCAATTGCGGCCGTTAAGGGCTGGAGAGATCTCCCCTTTAAATTCCGCGAGAAGAGGGAAAGGAGGGAGCGGGGGGGGGAGGGGGGAGTACGCTCATCGTGATGTGTAGAATCGCGGCTAAGAACCGGGCGTTGATTGATCCGTTTAAGTTCACGCTCGTGATTGTACTCTTTCGTGTACGCGTTTCCCCCCCCCCCCCGCACACCATCGCACACTTCTGAAAGCGGAACTGCGCAGGAATGCTGGTTTCGCGTATTCTCTTCGCCCGACGTCGAGTTACATAACGACCGTAGGTGGCAATTGGGTCGTCATTTATCTCGCGCGCGTTCGTCTCTCGCGCGCGATTTTAATTCTATCATCCTTCACGTAGTGCCATCGGGTGTCATTGACGAATGATTGGCACGTCACGTCCGCGACTAACAATGGATTCCTAGGTGGCGGTGCGCAATGACAAATAGCCGCGTCGACAACCCGCGCCTCCCACGTTGTCGTCCAGAACTTGAAGATCGCGAGATCGAGATTGTAACGCGGAGACGTTAATCACGAGCGTGTCAGTCGCAATTGGGATTTTATCGAAAAACTTCGCTTTCATCTTCGCTTTCTGTCAATTTTTGCGGTCTATTTGACCAAATTACATTTATGGATGAGAGAATCATGATTTTTACGCAATTCCCTGTTTACATGGCTTCCGTATGGTAAAAAAAACTCCCTTTGGATAAATAAATTCGGAGTAACGGTTAACGCGTGCGCCACGAATTTTTTTGTAGCCTCGCTACTTTGTGTATTTAACACACCGCAGAATCTGAATCAGTTTGAAAAACTATACCCGCCTAAACCGAACACCGCATACACACCGTAAATACTCAACCTTGAATTTCTGCGTGATTTCATTTCTACGTAAAAAAAAAATTTCTCTGAGGTAATAAAATGCACAGGAACGAACACACGCTTCTCCTGCAGATCTTTTGGAAACTTGGCTCGCGCAGAGTTCAGAGAACTTCTGAGGAAATCGCCGAGATTCGAGGGCATTCCGTACCAAAGAGGATATTCCGGTTGCAAGATGGTGAACGGAATAAACGGACGGTCGCGCAACTTTCGCGCCTCCGACGCCGCGTTCGTATAGGAGATTCCGCCGTGCCAGGGTCGGCGAGTACCCGAGAATTACGCGCGCTACCTGGCTAAGCGAGGCCCCGCGCGAGTGGCCCCGCGATTCGTTTGAGAAATTGATACCGTGCGCGCGGAAAGCCGCGGCGTATTCGCACGTAATACTCGTGGCACGGACTCTTTTTCCGCGGTGAGCGAGGTGGGAGAGCGCGGAGCGCGTTGGAGCGTCGCGCGCGATGCAGAGGTGAAAGCGGTATGCAATACGGGCGCAAATTGGCACGTACCGCGAGCCAAGCGCGGCTATTTGACAGGATTTCTCTCGGAGGAGTCGCCGGAGGAACGATCGATTTTTATATGCGTCTATATAGCCGTTTGCCGCGGAGGCATTCACACGGGCTTCCACTTCCGCGAAGCGAGAGATAATATATTAATTGGTTATTTGTATGATAATTTAATTTGTATTTTTGGCCGGAGGTGTATTACTTTGATAAATATATATGCGGAATAAACATATTTTTCCGATTTAAAACATATATATAATTTATTATTTTACACGCTTAATTATCCGAATCAGGAATTATCTCTGACAAGTAGAAGTAAAATATTTTATAGATTTAGAGACTTAAGCTTTCAACACGCACAAATATTTTCTTTATATCTCTTTACAGTATTATCATTTTCGCTAAACTTTATTCCACCTAATTACTTATATATAGTACGAATATATCGTACGTGCATAAGCCATCTTTTAAAACAAAATTGAGGCTTTCCTTCTAATGTCATTATCATCATCATCATCATCTTCTCCTTCTAATGTATCATTTTCTAAATAGCGCTTAATTATTTAAGCGAAATAATTATAGTAGAATGTGAACAAGGATAGGAGTCTTTCACGTCTCAAATATCTGATTCTAGTAATTACTACTCTCCGTTCCGGAAAAGCCTTACATAAAAGCGACCTCGTAAAGCTCGCGATTGAACAATAGCGAAAAAATAAAACCTAGGTCCTGCCTCCGGAAGGACCGTCGTTCGTTCGGTTCTCCTACGGTTACCGCGATTCGTCGTGGCTAACAGTGGACGGTCGGTCATTCCAAGTTTATTGCAAGGGCGTTCTGAAGAGGGGGGAAGAGAGAAAGAGAGGGAGATAGGGGGGGGCGCAGTACTAATGCATCGTCAAGTGCTAATTACAGGCTACGTTGTGCCTTTTCCCCGGTAATAGCGAGAAATTTTATGGAGCTCACGGTGCGTATCGCTTCGTCTCGCACCGACATCCTAGACCCCGAACGTTTCCCCCCCTAGGCATCGATCTTCGACGCTCGGGGTTACTGCGGCCCATAAACCACTCGGCGATTACACAGACGAGGACATTTATTCCTTCGTGGGAGTAAATAATTCACGAAAAGAATCGCGCTCTCTTGACTCCCCCCTTCCCTTACGCCCGCCACAGGAAGCTCTTATAATTACAAGAAGCGTGGCAATTATAGCGTGCGAGTATATAGCTATAGAGACATGGCTGCATATAAGAAGTATAATGACAGGCCGAGAGGTGATTGAAATATTTACAGTATGTACGAAGCAAAGGCGATGGCGTGCCGCGCAATTTCGATGATGTATATGTACTCGTATGATTTTGCGTAATGACAGTCTCATCCTCGCCGGACAAAAAAAGGAGAGGGAGGGGAAGATGAAATGTCTTGAGCACGAATGGATCCTGCGTATCAATTGGGCCGGCTTTTACGATGAAATAGATTTCGCAACAACTTATTCAATAAGGCCGCGCTGTAAAATTTAATCGCCGATTACTTGCAATTACGCTCGTCGTCTAATTGCGTCTTCGTTACGCCGCTCGTGTTATGGCCGCCACCGTCGGAAGGTCGCGCACGATTCGACACGTGCACCACGCTCGCTCGAGATGGGAACGCGCATCGCTCGGCATCACGATCATAAATCACCCGGTCATAAACGTGCGCGAAATCTTTTGATCAAAAGAACCGGAAGGTTTGGCGGTACCGCGCAAGCTTAGGAAAGAGATCGGCATCGGTAACTTCGTAGCGTAGCGAAAATTGTTACGGGCGAAATTTTATTTTGTAAGCGGCGCGAATCTATTTTTTTGAAAAGCTCATTGAAGCCGCACACGGCGTCAATTAATATTAATAAATTAGAAGACTAATGAGGAAAACATTTCACGCGCCGGTTTTAGCTATCTCCTATTCTCCGTCCGAGAATAGAACGTCGGCGTCGAGGTGATCCTAAAACCGTTTTCTTTACCGCGGGGCGGGATCGCACCGGCGGAGCCGGTCTAAACGACGGCCACGAGTGACGTGCGCGAGAGGCGCGACGTAAATCCGAGTCGACGTCGTCCAGAGGGGAATGCCGCTTCTAGGTAGAAATGCCCCGGCATTCGGCAAGGGGGCCAGACCGTACTGACCGTACTTCATTACCCGGGGAGTTCCCCCGGCCTCACGGGTCATCCGTTATCATTTTTACAACTGCCGCCATTCAACAATGTCGAATAAACTCCGTTAGGTATTGCGGGACCCGGGCCGGTCCGCATGGGGATCCTTCGGCTAAGGCGGTGTGCGCTTTTAAAGGTATCGATCCTCACGTGCCGCGAATTCTCTCTCTCTCTCTCTCTCTCTTCTTTCTCTCTTTCCCTTGCCTCGGCCTTGATAATTTATCGTCTCTCGCGGCATGCGCCGCGCCTCCACGATTGACGGGATACACGACAAACACACCACGAGTCCACTGTCCTTCGCCCGGACACATCGCGTCAATGGAACTAGCAATTTCATGTAACAACGTGAAATACGATAGGCGGTTTACCTGCGAGGCATCCGCGTTAAAGCGCACCGACGCGACGCGAGCTCGCAGAAAGTTCTTGACTCAAACAATATGTGATCCTATGTTTACCTCATACTATATAGTAGAGATAGTTCCCCAAAACATACACAGCAGTAACAATAGTCAATGTTATATTTATATGTGCCTGGTTAGTGCAAAAGTTCGTTGTTTTTTTTTCCAAGCTTTGTATCAAATAGAGCTAAAAAATCGAGAATCTTTAAAAAGTAGAATAAGTTTCTCTCTGTGTGAAAAAAATATGTTATAAGTGTTATAACTCATAGCGACAATTTCGATTTTGTTGAAGTTTTGTTTTCAATTTTATTCGACAAATGACAAAATTTTTGCATTAATAGAATTAAACTAAAAACTAATAAAGTTAAGAGTATATTAATTATTATTATTATTATTATGTACATTGTAACGGATGATTCCCTTAATTTTGAAAAATCGGACGATTTGTGTTTGTCATATAGTTGAAGAAACTAAGGAAAATGTCGGCAGTAAAGCTACGATGTCGTTATACCATAAATGCCAGCGAGAGAATTAGACTCGATAAAGCCAAGATGTAACAAATGCCTGGGCTGCTCCTCCGTTCGCGGAATGTTTCGTATTTCCGCTGCGGAGTCATTTCCGCGATATCGAGAGCTCGCACCGCATTCCCTTAATTCCGGCATCGACGATGAATCGTCCACGCGGCCCCGCATTTCACACCGTCGCACAGGTGCATTCGCTCCGTGCGGATATCGAGGTTTAATTCCCGCAGAAACGATCCTGGAAGAGAGGAAGAGAAGCAACGCTGGAAGAGGGTGACGGAGGGATGGAAGGGAAGGCCTCTGCTCGGCCGCGTAGTCGCTTAACAAGGTGAACTCATTACCATTCGTCAATTTGAGGTACGTTCGGCCGGAGTGACCAATGGCTCTCTATCCCGTGTAATGGGGTATGGTCCGACATCCGTCACCGCGGCACCCCGTGCCAGGGCCGTTATAACTGGAGCACTTTCTCCCCGTCTCTCTCCGGGTACTCCTCTTTTCCCTAGCTATATACCCGACTGCAAACGCTGAAAACGTTCTCAAACGACAACGGGGAAGTGTGTTCGCTCCAAGAGAGAAGCATATCCAACAACGTGGAAGGACCACACTGGAATCGGAGCTTCGGGGGATTCGGGACGCGGGGGGGAGGCGGAGCGGTAAGAGAAAGACAGGCGCGCAAGTGGGATGGAAAAAGGGGGACGAGAGAGAGAGAGAGAGAGAGAGAGAGAGAGAGAGAGAGAGTCGGTCAGCGCCCGTGGTCCTGGAACGTGGCCCCGGGGTTAAACGAGTTCCACTAACGAGTTGACAAATCGAGTCTCGGGGGGGTCGTGCCGAAGTAGACCTATAAAGCGAAGGTCGTGGAGGCCGCGGGCCCACGTCGTACGTATCACCCGTTACTGCACTCCGACACGTTTATTGCTCTTGTTCGCGGCCTCGTAACGAATGACTCCACGGCAGTCTCTCTCTCTCTCTCTCTCTCTCTCTCTCTCTCTCTCTCTCGGCGTGATGGGGGTGCGCGAGTGGGACGGTGGAAGCGCGAGCGGGTGAGTCGTGGCAGGAGGAGAGATTGTAGATACTCCGGTGCGAAGAGACGGATGGGAAGATAGGGACGGGAGACGAGAGGAGAGTTCATTGTTCTCGTTAGTGGTGCGCACGCACAGAAGAAATAGAGGGACCCGTCCACGTTCCCGCTCACACTCGCGCTTAGCCAGTTTTTCCGCTGGCCGCAAAGAATACCACTGTAAATTGCGAAAGGCTAATGATCGCGGGTATAGCTTAGTGTCATCTAACGCGCGAGCGAGGTGACGATCAGCGTTATTATATTCTTTTTTTCTCATCAAATTCCTTTCTTCGGACGACATTTCCGACGAGATGACAAGCCTGATGATTTCATTTGTTAATGCCGTTGATGTTATACAGTGCGACGCGAGACGATGATTAATAAGCGTTTGTGTCTGTAAGATTGGAAGCTGAAATAGTAAAGAAAATAGCTGGGCGCGAAGGATCCCCGGGTTGGAATATACGATATATTTACATACGAAGGAGGTGGACGTAGACAAAGGGCGTGCAAGAGCGCACGTTACGTATATTCAAATAAGTTGGCCGGTTTTGTTGGCGTTCACAAAAGAATCAGCTCCGTCAGAGCCGCCGTAGGACTTCATCGCCGTCATCGACGGGGGAGACTTTTGATCGCCGGCAGATGCGCCGGCAGGATCGTCCGCCGCACGACAATTAGTGACGATGACAAGGATCGCGATTCGCGCCTACCACCACCGGAATAATACTAATGGACGTCGATCATCGCACGACCACGTTAATCTACGATCGCTCTTTGTTCCTCCGCGTGCCCTCCGTAGGGCCCTCCGCTCGCGTCGCCTTAAAATTAGCACAGTCAGAAAAACGAGAAACGAGGCGCGCGGATAGTCGCGGAAGAGGCTACGCTAAAAGAGTAAAACGACGGAAAGCACCTGAAAAATCAGCCTCATCGCGGACCGCTCTCTCGACGCGGCCGAAGACGCGTTAGACAAAATTGACATCTGCCAATCAGGCAGCGCCATCAGTGACGATGACACAGGGATACTCGTTGATAACTGATGACTACCTGTCAATTGTTAACCACGGGTGTCTTCGTTCCCGGTAGCTTCCTTCCATTTTTCCCGCGCTCTAATCTCGCGTGACATCTGCCTCGCAATCGTAATCACCCCCTCGGCTATAGAATCAGGAATCAAAAGTCCTTTGTTGCTTGCTCACAATGTAACAAAGCCGTTGCGCCGCCGCCGTCATTATTAGTAATCCGAAAGTCCTCGCTTTTCCCCCTTTGCTCGTGACCTTCCACCCGGTTTCTTTACGCGCGAGTCAAGAAATAACCCTTCCCCCCCCTCCCTCCTCGCTCTTCTTCTTCGGCACCGTTCTCATCGGCGAAGCGAACGCACCACTTTCCGATAGCCGGGCGAAACAAGCGTAACTCGACTTAGGGAGAATCGGGAACGATTCGTACGCGTCGAATCAACGCGGTTCTCCGAAGGTCGACACCATATATAGGATGGACTCGGCTCCGCTTCTTTCGTCGATCCTCTTTACTCTTTCCCTCTCTCTCTCTCTCTCTCTCTCTCTCTCTCTCTCTCTCTCTCTCTTTTCCATCGTTTCTCTTCATATCTCTTTTTCTCCAAAGGTATGTAAGAGTACCTACTACCTACGTACGAAGGCCGGTACGGTGCACGTCGTTCCAGTCGGCGTCCCTACGCCACCCTGTTATTTTCTGGAGGGCAAATTATCTCGGGGCCGCGGTGGCGGCAGCGATGGTGGCGGTGTGCTCTCGATGCAGACTTGGCCGCGTGCAGTGGCCGATGCCCGAGCATTACCCCTCGGCTCTCGGCCGGGTAAGCCGCACGGAAGAAGTAGCATCTTCGCGCACGTATCGCGAGCCACCACGGCGCATCAAGGCACGTCCTACTGGATTGCGGCTCCAACGATCTCGCCGTGCTGCTACCTGCTCTACGTGGACGACGCGCCGCGCCGCATTCTCTCTCTCTCTCTCTCTCTTCCTTTCTCGCGGATCGCTATTGCTTCCCCCCTCGCTCCTCCGCGAATAGGTGCCCGTAGGTGCACCGGCCACGGTGCATCCCGTATCTTCTTCTCGCTTTCTGGGTCCCGGGTATGTAGGTAAATAGAGGCTGCCGGCACGCCCGACTCCTCGTGCTACGCCTACCCGAGATGAATCTGCTGTCGTCGATTGAAGGGTAGCGTATAAGGCAAGACGATCGATCGTGATAATCAACGCGGCTCTCATCTAGAGATTCCGATATTGTCGACGTTCCCGTGTGCCAACTCGAGCGTTGGCAGAATCACAAAGAACATTTCCGTGCGAATCTTATTATTTTCGGCCGTTTACCGAAACGTTGACATCGAATTCATCGATTTTAAAAATTCTTAGATACCAAGATAAACACAAGAGAAATTCCATCTCTAAACGATACACACATGCTTATCATATCACGTCGATGTCATAACTGAAAGTATTAACGTCACTCGACTGCCCACGCTTGAAATCGTTTGCCTTTCTGACTGTCTTTCTGATTATTTCCACATTACTGCTTGATTCAGGGAAGAATGAAAAGAAACGGTGTGCTCAATCCTGCAACGTGCTGTTGATCGTAAAGACGCAAATACAACATGACGATGATCAACAATCGTGTAACTACTTTATTCGGTAGATCCTGCTGTTCCTCTTTACCGAGCGCGAGGAAATATTCGTATATACTCATCTCTGCCAGGAAGTTTCCATGAAGGGTTACAATTACGGAATTGCACCTCTGTACGAGCTCATCGTTTTGCTGCTACTAATTTCGCGAATACCGCGTCGCGCTACGCGTTCAGCCTGCTTTTTATCACGTCGTCCCCGTGTGAATATACTCTAATTCGAAAGTAAATATGGATTAGATGATCTAGCTCATGTCCATTCGCTCTACGTCTATCAAAAACAAAAGACTGCTGGAAGCGTAATTGCTCAACCGTTCTATTCGACGAATTTTTTTTAGAGGGGATGTAATTTATGATTGAGGAGCTTGCAGGCATGCACGGGAATAAATATTTCCGCGTACACTTTCTCTGCAAATTCGCATCAACATTGCATCCTTATAGATATTACAAAACAGCAAATGCTATAAAAATTATGCGTTAAGATATAAAGTGAAAAAAATATGGCTAATTATTAAAAATCGCTAATTATCGACGTCTACTGAATCTATTCGATGTCATATCAATGTAGGAAGCATTCCCGCGTGGTACTAAAAGTCGGCACCAGCAGCCAGAGAAGACCGGTTAGTAATTTCTCGCCGCCACTTACATCGTAGAGTTAATTATAATGTAACAGATAGAGAAAGGAAGCTAAACCGCGGCTATAACCGATGTTAATGGAATCTGCCGCGAGCGACGCGCGAACGATGGACATGGATGGACGGCGCGCTGGACATTTTCGCAGGCTTTGCGTTCCCGTTTCCGAGGTGCGGCGGAAACTCCGGGCCGGGGCGTAATAATATCCTCGGCGTGAAAGCCGGCTGACTTTGCGCGGAGGTACCGCATTCGCGCTCCTCGTCTTCACGGCGTGCGCGAGAAGTGGCCGATAATTTCGCGAGAGCAGCAGTCGGGTCGCGCTAACCGTCTATCTACGGTCGTAGGATATTTCTGGCCGACCAGCGAAGGAAGAGGACGCTAGAGAAAGAGAGAGAAAGAGAGAGAAAGAGAGCGGACGAGAAGAGCCACGATGCACACACGCGTTATCGCCTGAGCGCGGTCGAAAGCCTGAAGCGTGTCTGCAAGTTCTTCAGCGACTCAGGGCTGTACACCGCCTGGCACGCCAATTTTTCATTCTTTTCCTCTCCTTTTCTCTCTCTCTCTCTCTCTTCCTCTCCATCTTTTTCTCGCGCGCGCGGAATCTTACAATAAACAAATCACGAGAGACGACTCTCGACTCTGGTCGGATAGGCCACGTCGCTCCCTACGTCTTTTAAATTAAAGGCGCTCTTGGTAATTGCGCAACGGCCCGATAAATAAACCAGAACGACTGTTCCCTGTCAGGGCATTTACTCGCGATGCGCGAGCGACGTTCGGTGTGTAATATGTTGCAAAGCTGGCGGTCGGCTTAAAGACCGAACCCGCTTGTCGGCGCGTGACAGGAAAATAATTGCGTAATTACATTTACCGGGCATAATTCATACGTCTAAATTCTCAATGTAACGGGCGAGCTTCTATAACCGGGCGCGGGTACGGATCTTGCGGAAAAATCGCGGTCCGATGTTATCGCCTCATCGAAAATCGTAGCTCTCTTATTATCGCGCTATGATACAACAATCTGAAATGCCACAGCCGACACGCTCTTTCCTCGTCGGAGGAGGGTCAGAATCGCGGTGACCTCGGCACGCGAATAAAATTCCTCGTATAATCACGCGAACGCGAGACGCCTTCGATCCGTGGATCCGCGCGCTCCCGCACGGCATTCCCGGAGGCCGTCGCCGTTGACGTCAGGAGACGTCCGGCAGTCGTTTCGAGAAGCGACGTTCCATCCAATCCCCCGTTCGGGCCAGCGCGGTTCTCGTACCGTCACTCGAGATTGACAGCCCTCGAGAAGACATTGCTCGCACGGATCGGTCGAACGGTGGTGGGACACGAGGGAAGAGGAGAGAGATAGAGCGAGAGAGGGAGAGAAAGAGACGTGGAGGACGGACACGCGAGGAGGTCAGATAGCGGAGTATTAGGGTGTCTTAAGTCGCGCCAGAAGAGCGCCCGCCGCTTCTGATAGTAGCCAGAAGCCGGTCGCGCTTGCTCGGAAGCGCTTTATCATCTCGTCTTAATTCGGGACTTTAAATATTTATATACCGTCGTCGGGGAACGACGGTCTCTCTCGAGTCTCGCGAGCCTATTTTTTCCATCGAATCGCACGTCTGTCCGAATGATTTATGTCGCTTTTTAAAAGTGTTTCAGCTAACGGAACGAGAGACGCTTGAAGATAGATTTTTCAATGACAATGCGCTTGCTCGGTACGTCGACATTTTTTAAATCAAAGGTTTGTAAGTGATGGAAAATGAAGAGTTTTTTAGTAAATAAATTTTCTCAAGTATATACATACAATAAAATCTCGTTAGTGATTTAAAATAAAATTGTCAGATTTTAATTAACAATTTAATTATTTATTTAATAAAGAATTTTATCATTAATTAAATAAAATTTGATTATTACAAATATTAAAAAAAAAACAAAAGTATAATTTCTTTAAGAAATGACTTCAAATTCAATAAAAATAAAAATTGAGGATTCAGAAACATGTTTTTCCGATCGACCACGAAAATGTGCGTGCGTTACAACAATAGCTTGCTTATTCAAGAGTAAAATGGCAACCTACAAGAAACAGGCGAGAAAGGCAAAAGAATCGACGTGCGAGTCGCGTTTTTCTGTTTGCAGTAGGGTTCGTGAACGAGCCAAGATCACCCTCGGTTAACGGAATCCCATGGAGTCCGTAGGCTTCTCAGGAATAATAGGCGCGTCGGTGTGGCCGCGCCCTTAAATCCTTATGTCGCTCGAACCCCTTCTCGATTCCCGAAGGGTCGTGAACGTGCGATGAAATCAACAAGAACAACAACTACCATTGTATCGTAGCGAAGGCACTTGGTGCCCCGAGTGACATTCGTGAAAGGGTTGTTAGGCTTTTCTCGGCGTTTGTTTCTCTCTTTCTTTCATTCTCTATCTGTCTCTTTCTCGTTTTCTCGTCGATCGACTTTTTCGGCCCTTTTTCCATCCGACACATGGTGGAAGGGTTCTTAACTACCCTGGACGAACGTCGTCTGATTGCCCGGCTGTTATTGCCTGTCAATTGTCCGCGTTTGACGTTATTAAATTAATATTAGGGCCGAACTTCGGCCCGCGTCAACGAGCCAAGGGTCAGTTGTTGTCTGGTTTTCCTTTATTTGCCAAGAATTTCCCATGGGGATCTGTACACCGTGAAAACCCTTCCGCACCGCTCGCGACGCCGGCTAATGAATTGTCTTACGGGAAATAGCATGATTGACGGTAAACAGACATTTGCAATATGCATATATTATATATCCGTTTACTATTCTGCCCGTTAATCAATACACGTTACAATTTATTATTTTAGATGATTACTATTTTATCTAAAAACTTCATTAATACAGTTTAGAATAAAAAAATTCTTTTTACATGGATTGCATAATCCGTGAACTGATTTATAAAATGCATGTCTCTCTATACATTTCTAATATCTCACACAAAACTATTTCTATAAAAATAAAATAATAATCAACCGACAGCATTACGTGAAGATTGAACAGCTCGATAGATAATAGAATTAAGGGCGGATGTTTCTTATGCTAACGTTGTCACGATTATCTCGTCGCGCTGGTCTTAGAATATACGCCTCGAGGTTGAAGCAAGCGACAAGGGGAGACACGAGCTTCCGTTGTCAAACGCATTTAGCTGCTACAAACGCAAACTTGAGAGCTTCCCCTGCGGCAGTGTCGTCGAGTCTTGTGGAGTTTAATTACCGAGATAATAACGAGACCCAGTCAGCTCCGCTGCCGATCGAGTAAAATCTTAAAGCACGCTTTTGATCTTAATTATCAATATTATCATAAAAAATCATATAAAAACTATCTGCGTTAAAATTAATATAAGTGTATGTATGTGTAGTTTGTTAATAATAATATTGGTTCATTCAAAATTGCTATGAACTTCTCGATATTTAGAGATTTATTTTAAAATGTACAAAACGTTTTTTTCTTGTTTCAACGAAACTGGTAGCCCTTTACGGCTCTTACTCATACAAAAATCATAGAGCTATCAAGTTAAGTTTCGTGTTTTCTGCTGGCGTGGCCCTTAATTAAAGATGCGTGCGGTTTTAGAGAAATATTTACCAGCGGGTTAACTACCTATTCGTGGCCGGTATAATTGGCGGCAGCTCAAATCTTCGCAGTGATACGTAATTGGATCTAATTGCGAAGAAAATTTCCTCCGGGGTGGCGTCCCTGACTGATTTCCGTGGGACCCGACACGAAAACAATCTCTCGGCGCTTCGGAGAGAGGCGATCGTTACGACGATCGTATAGAGGCAGACGAAAAGGAAAAGTGGCGCCATGGTATCCCGAAAAAAAGAGTTACTAATGTCGGTCACGAACGCGGCACGAAATCTCCTCCAGCTGCTGTCTGTCTTTTAGGGACGTATCCACCCGCCCGTGAAATCTTCGGCCCCGAAATTAATAGCGGCCACATTTCTCGGGCAAAAGCGAGAGAATCGTCGTATCAAGGTATCCGACACTCTGAACGATACCTGGAAATTTTGCCTGACACTCTTATTTATCTTAGCTATTCTGGCGACGAGGAAGTGTCACAGGGAATTAACTCAGGTATATGGCAATCTTTAGGTACCGTAATTTTTATATAAGAGATTATATAAGGTAAGATTATATGTAACAAGAATATCTTGATGAGATCAATGTCACTATAATAATAAATATCGACGAATTAACGATATTAAGAACAATTCGAGTTACAGTTTTAGGATACGGAAGATTAGGATCTCCCTGGCATTCTTATCGTTAATCTGAATTTTTGGCAGATGAATGCCAACGCGCTTAATTAGAAACACGAGATGAGCGAGGGGGATTGGCGGTGGGGGAGAGTTTGGCGAAAGTTAGAATGCAAAGACATCCGGTAAAAGGAATTTACGAGAGACGACGGAGTTACGCCCGCGCGATTCTAATAAAATATATCGGCAATTAGCTCCCTAAATATTCTCACACCGGAACATCGTGATGTATGGACTTGCGCGATCCCGCCTAAATTACTCGGAATTGTTCTTTTTCAAGAGAGGGTAGCGCAATTGCTGCTGTGGTTACAAATTATCGGAGAATCGACTACTATTCGGTGAGATAAATTTTATGTTTGGAATGTGTCCCTCTCTACTTTAAGCAATCAAGAAACAGAAAATTTCGAAATAAGATCGA
This sequence comes from Wasmannia auropunctata, assembly GCF_000956235.1. NCBI lineage: Eukaryota > Metazoa > Arthropoda > Insecta > Hymenoptera > Formicidae > Wasmannia > Wasmannia auropunctata. The sequence continues at coordinate 763,566 of NW_012026903.1, read as the reverse complement.
GGACACGAGGAGTACTCTATATTTTAACTACATATTTTAACTACAATATTTCGTAAAGAATAGCTTTAAATTTAATTTTTATATATTATACATACTATCTTTGATGTTTATTTATAACACATTTAATTCTGTAATTCTTATGACTATCTCAGCAATTATTCTGATTGAAAGTTGCACGCGATTGAAATTTCAGTCAAATATTATACGAGATATCAACCGCTCAGGACTTCGAGCTTTGCGAATTCTGCGGAAGCACAACTCTCCGTGCAACTCGCCGTACAACTCTCCGTTCAACTCTCCGCTCTGCAAGTTCAGCACTGGATTTCTGTCTACGCTACGTGGCCGAGCTTCGTTAACTAACGCGCTTCGAGAGCTAACTCATTTTTCTAATTACGCGGCCGCCACTGTCGCGGAACTGAGGAGAGAGAGAAAAGGAACTTTCCCTGATAAACTTAGACGCCGGACGTGTCGGAGCGGACTTGGACGCCGGGGGTTGCTCGTGTGCGTGTCGTGTGAGTGGAGGGAATGAAGGATAGATCGGGGGTGGGTACGGGTGGTCGAGGGATAGACCCTTTGGTAGATCAAAGCGCCCCCAAAGATCAATACGCTTCTGAGATGCAGGGGCTGCCATCGCGAGCGAGAGAATGAAAGGAGCAGACGGAGAGAGAGAGAGAGAGAGAGAGAGAGAGAGAGAGGGAATGTTACGTGCGTGCGCGAAAGAAAGAGATAACGGGAGAGAACGATAGGTTGATTGAGGGCATAGGGCATTAGCGGTGCCCGTTTCCCCTGTCCCGCTCCGTCGCGCGCACTCTTCTCTCGGTTCTGTCTCTTTATAAACATGTCACGTATTTCTTTTCGACCGAACGAAAGCCGAAAGGGGCATAAATAGGCGCAATTAAGGGAGCCGGCTAAGAGCTGCGACTTTCGACCAAATTCCTTCGTCAGACGAAGGGGGAGGGCCGCGCGAGTGTCGACTGCCAAGCTTCCCCTCGGCGCGGCCCAGCGCTTTTCCCCTGAAATCCCAGGAAATTCTCCGACCGATTGTGATACGCGATTATGTATCGCGCTTCTTTACCGCGCTATATACACCGCGGGCGTGTATACTTTTCTACTACACGCAGGCCATTACGTAATTCAGAACATGAAACGTTTTAAATCCCTAAGGTTCTATACTGCTAATGGCTAAATTATAGCGGACCATTCGACATACACGAACGGGACACGATCGCGATCTACATAATTCGTTGATGAAATGTAAATCGTAATTTCAGGTAAAGTCCGCTTGTACAAATTAAGTAAATCGCATAGCGGCGCTATAACGGCCCCCACCGTCTTCGTGACCGCCACGGCCGTGGGTCATGCGAGATAGCGGCCAGATATTTGGTTAAATATTAATGACGTCGTTAAAACAACGCATTTGCGGTTCGTTAAACCGGAGGGGCGCGTATAACGGCCGCCCGTTAAGGGCCCCGTAATACGAGCTATTCGGTTAAAGCACCTACACGATATTAGAGGAGGGCACAAATGGCTGCTAGGAACCACGGCTTCTTTTACAGGACACACCGCGCACATGCAACAACGTAATAGAAAAGGTTCTAATTAATTGAGCGCGCAGTACCCGGCCCGTCGGCCATCGCGTTTAATTTAAATTCGGCCAAGGAAGTGATTAATCTTGCGAAATTAGAAATTTCTATTTTTAAATATTCTTGTAAAATCCGACTTTAACATTTTCCAGTTTTAAACAACTATAAATTTTGATAAAAATGCATCAATTTTAAAATACATTCTCGGCTGTATACTAAAATTTGTTGAACGTAAAATAATAAAAATTAACAATTCTGTTATTAAATCTGTATCATTTACTATGTATATTCTAGTATGTTATAACATTCTTGTTACTTTTTTATCTCTATTTTCGTAATTTTACAATTAGACAATATAAATATAGATATAATAGCTATAACAAATATGTTGTCTAAGAATTTTATCTCTTTTTGAAGGAGGGAGGTTTCATTTGTTTTAGCGGATATAAAATTATTGATTTCGCGACGAAGTTTCGCGGGGCATACGGTCGACTGTGTTTTCCGATTTGCATTTCCTCCTATGCCCCTGGATGATCATAAATCCATCCAAAGTGGAAGCCCCGTTTTCTGAGCCGCAGTTCACGCGTGCGTATCGTCTAAAGGTTAATCTCGAAACAGGGATCGCTAGCAATTTGAATGTGGTTTAAGAATAATCTTTGAATTCGGAGTTGGACATGTGCAGAAAAAGAGCAGCGACAGATACATATCAATCATCATAAAATATGCTTGTATAAAAATTAATACAAAGTAATTATGAATATTTAGAAAATTATAGATGCTCGGAATGAATATTTTTTAATCAAATTATTATTTTGTCCATTCTATATAGCATTATGCATTCGTTAAAGTGGTTAGCACAAAATCTAATACGAAAAAAAGTAAAATTAGTAATAACATAAAGAAATAAAATGTGAATGATATTATTAATGGTTTTCTCCTAAAGTACAACAGCAATTGAGTCTTGGCAATACTTCCGGTCCGTTATTCGCGTTTTGACTTTACTACCTCTCGCATACGTCAATATTCCCACTTATCGCGGACAAAACTTGCGATATAGATATGCAAATCTTCTTTCGTCGTGCCGATTGCAAGCACTGCCCGCTCAAAGCAAGCAAGGAAAAAAGCAAGGGTGGCAAGTCGCGGTCACGATAAAAGCGGACGTAAAAGCGGATAGGTGATATTTTAAGGGCGGCCCCGTCCCGGGCTTGACCCCGCCGCAAGTTCCTTAGGTCTGTGGGTAAGTAAGTGGGTGGACTAGTTAGGACGGCAGTAGGGACGACGAGCATAAATTCTCCGCGCGAGACGAGGGATGACCGCGGTGCACGCGAGGTCCCACGATCCTCTTCATCCCCATCTACGAGCTATCTAGACTTTTCCTCGACTCTTATCCTCAGCCGTTTCTTTCGACCGGCTTCTCACGCACGCGTATAAGATCGCCGGCGGAGGATCAAGATTCGCGAAGGAAAGTGACCGCGAATTTTATGCGCATTGCTGAGAGAGAAAGAGAGCGGGCACTTTTATGCCTATCGGCGAGATTGATCGCCAGGCCCTCATATAAATAGCACACGCTCGCCCGTAATTTTCGCGCTAAATGAAAGCGGACGGCAATGTTTATCGCTCCAACTGATTTATTAGCGTACCGGTCAATTAGGATTGATATACTCCGTGGAGTTATTGTCTGTCGTTACATCGGTGTGAAAGGTCTCACTCGCGCGCGCGCGCCGCGCGGCTGCATTGCGTTACGGTAAGAGGACACGCGAGAGCTCTTAAACGGCGCGCGTCGCATCCGGTCCGATCTACTTCGGTCGTTTACGAGTAGACTGAAATTAACAAAGAAAGAAAATAATCTTTCCATTTTACACTCGTCTGCCTAATGTCTCCCTCTGTTTTTTCTAGAGAACGTCGAAGTACGCGACACGCGGGGAGGAAGGCTCACAAACGGTCTGTGTAACAGGTATACCATACAACATTGTAACAAGTTTACCATCCGGAAGCTAAGTCGAGCAACTTAACCCGGCTTGAGCGGATGCGCAGTCCGTGGCTTCAGCCAGAGCAAACTACGATCGGGTATCCGTTCTCTCGAATCTTCGAAGGCCGGGGAAACTCTCGCGGACGGAGGAATGTCCCGAAGGGATACTTCGGCACGCGGGGCCCGACGGAGTGACAGGGCGTTAAAACGTCACCCGGTGGACATTCTCGACACATACCAATCGAGTCGGAGATACCGAGCGCGGGAGTTCGCCCGTTCTTGATGCGTGCTTCCGTCGGACGTATCCCGGATTCCAAGACGCCCTCACGTCCCCCTCGGCACGTCACAGATTTTTCTCGAGCATGTCTCACGAGCGACGGTCACGCGAGAACGCTTATAATCATTTTAATAACAAGTTTCGGACTTCTGATCGATTTTTATTTCTTTAACAGCTATAATATTGCAGTGAAATACATATTTATCTTCGTAATAATTTGTCAATTATGAGAAATGTGAAAGTTTTCGCATTGCGTTTTGGAATACTTGTAAAATTAAGCTGTAATCTATGGTATAATTAATTTCTAGCTTGATGCAATTTATTAAATATGCGAGCTTTTTCAGTAAAAATATGTTATTTTGCTGATTTTCCGTTTTTTTTAAATTTTAACATCTTTTTCAAAGCGTTTCGGTGTTTATTTAATTTATTTCAGTTTTTTCTGTTTAGTCGCCTAATGAAAAATTAATCCATAACTCTCACAGAAAGAAAGAAAAACAGAGAGCGACAAGAAGAAGTATAGTTTGCAATTTGCTGACATTTAATAACTCGTGCTCGTTTTCGGCGAAATTATGTACTTCCCTCTGCCGGGAAGACAGGCTGATTGTCTGACGGAAGAATCGCGGAACGCTGCGGAACGACGCCGTGAACGCGAAGCCGGCGGTGTTGATCGATGGGCATACCCGTCAGTTGGCACCACTTTTAATTAAACCGCCCTCAAGATTAGCTCCCCTCTTCTTCTTGCCGCGGCTTCTTGTAATTGTTTTAAATCTCTCCCTACCGCCGGGACGGACGACGCTCCCTCGGCAGTTTTAGCCCGGGAAAAAAAAACCGCAGGCCGTCAGGGTGACAGATTCGGCGGCTCTGCTGACATTTATAAGGTCGTACAAAAGGGTTCCTACAGGGATTTCTTTGTTTGTCTTTTTAACAACGAACTCATTTAAGTACTTTAAATCCCCTTATTCTACGATGAAAATAGCAATTTAGCGTTTTTCCGCGCATTTCTTCTTTATCAAAGGTAATACTTCTGCACACTTTGAAAAATGCAAAGGACATTAAAAATTTTCATTATAAAACAAAACATTTAAATAGTTTAATTTTTTTTTCAATTCTAAGATTATTTTTTTATTAAAGAGAACATTTGTTAAATAAACATTTTCATATTGTTATTTGGAGTAATAGTGACTGTTGTACAATTGAGTATTCCAGTAATCTATGGACATTTTGATGTTTACCGATAATTACATAACTGATGGCAAAAGGGCTAAGTATGGTCTATATCTCGACGAATTATCGATCGCTCGTAGAAAGCAAACAAGCAGATCGCGACCGTTCCCAGCGCGATTAGACGCTGGTTGGAACGGCCATGATTCATCGAGCGAACGCGCAATTAAACCGGCTTGAAACTGAAAAATCCGACATTTTTTTCCGCGACACCTGGTATTTACGGGTAAGGGATCGCCTTACATGGCAACTTTCTAGCCAAATAATAACCCGGTGGTGTACGCTCAAGGTTGTTTTTTTACGAAACGCACCTTTTTCCGACTGTCAATCATTTTTCGAGTCACGCGAAACTGTTGCGCAATCTCAAGCGCGATCGCATTTTCGTTTTTTTTTTAATGAAAAAAATCAGAAAATGCTCACAGAGTTAAAAGCATTCCATCGTCTACGCGAATCTGTCAACGTGTATTTCATCGATTACATCTGACAAATAGACATGCTAAAAAGTTAAGAGCTTGTATGATAAAATTGTTTGAGTACTGATAATCAGACAAAATAGTTTATGGCTTTTCCATCAAATATTAACGCATTTAGTGGAAGTTTATCACGTGATAGTTGTATTAATATAACATATGTATATATGCGATGAATAATTTTTCGATCAGCTGCACACGCGTCGAGTCAACGGTTTCATTGCGGATCGACAATGCGCTCCGACAGTATTCATCGCACCCAGTTCGCTAGTTTCAATTTGACCGTACGGATGTTTCCCGAGACGCCGCTCGGTCTCGCAAGTTGGGATATCCGTCCGTAGCGCTCTCGTCCAAGCGCTGTAACGGCACTGGGAGTTACGGCCGCGGAGATGTATGGTAATTGTACGCGGCTAACTTACAGACTCGGAGTGGCCCGGGGGCTCAAAGTGCCTTCCGGTAGTATCACTGGCTCAACATACACCTGCAGATACCAGAAGGGAACTCGCAAGGAAACCCGCCCGAGTTAACAGCATCCCTCTCTCTCTCTGCACCGCGCCGATCCCCCTTGGGATAGATGCAGCCGACACCGAGAGACGTCGAGGAAAGTTCGATCGTCTGCCTTCGAGACGTTTCGGCACTACTGTACACGCGTATTTCTCGAGAAGCATTCCTCCCCTCGAGTAGCGCATTACGTTGCTTACACTAACGGCTGAAAATACGAGCTGTCGTGTAATGCCAACAAAAATGGGGAATATAAAATAGAATTAATCTACACGTGATAGAAGCAGTACTGCGTTGATATAGTTAAATGCTTGTATTTAAGGGAGAGTTAAATATAGATAATTTATTTCAATCACAATCCTTTCGAGGAGAGTCGCGAAAGGCGCGGTCAATTGACCGGCGCTATCGATATCTGCGACGGACGCAAAAATAGACGGGGCGCGTCTGAGACGCGGGGAATTATCTGAAGGACCTTTGCGAGCACTTTAATCGAGAGACAGACGAGTTTAGCGACGGGCAAAGGGCATCCCCGTAGTCGCCAAAGAGATCAAAGAAATGGCAGATAACGGGGTTTTACGAACCGTGTGCGGATCGAGTGCTGGTTTATCGACGCGGGCTGCACGACGTTGCCCACATGGCGGCGTACCACCGTCTATTTCCGTTGGTTACGAACTTGCGCAACCGCGGGGGCTACCTGTCCTCTCATTCTGCCGGTACGCCGCGGGCCGGTGAACAATAAACGGAGCAGTTCGTCCGGAATTCGGGACTTTCGGGAGAATTCCGCCCTCCCCGCTGCAATTCGGCTGATTCGTCTCGCGGGATCGCGCCAGCTGCATGTGCAACGACTCGCACGGAGTTCCCAGGACGGCACTTGCAAGACCCTTCGTAGCGTAGCTACGAATTGTACCGTGGTTTATATGCACGTCAAACTGAAGCCTTCGATACAACCGCGCGGTTGGGCAACTTGGGCAGTATTAATTAAACGGCTTTTGTATGTACATACGAAATAAAAGAAAACGAGCTGCACATCTGTATGTTTATTGATACAATTAACATTCAAATTTTATTATATTTTATAATTTAATTATATTATATATTCAATGTCATAACAAAACATTATATTCTTATCCCTCAATTCAAATATCCTTTTTCATCAATTTAAGCTTATTTAATTAAGAGAAACAAACAGATATGTAGTATAAATTATATAATAATACATATATTGATACAATCTAATACAAATAATTTAACTGTATCTTTTATTCTATACACACAGATTATTTCTAATTTCTATTTATATATACAGATTTTTATTTAGCGAATTAATGTCTTATATATTTCCGGTTGTCTTATTTTATATATTTTTTCATACTTATTAAACTGTATCTATCGATAGATAAATTTAAGCCTCGGAATGTGTGCCGTAACTTTGGCAGCGGCGTTCGTTGAACTCGAGATTATATGCGTAAACAGGCGTACCCTTTATTGCGACGAAAATTGTTATTATTACCTTCGTAAATGCGTGCGATTATTTCCTCGTAAATTCATCGTGAGGACGGCAATTTGACTCGATCCCGTCCGATATGTTATAATTTACGGTCGCGGAAAAAAATGTGTAACGGGGAAACGTCGCGGCGGCGCGCCAGGACGGAGAGATGCCGATCGCGGCGGGCGATAATAAATATTCCGCGGGCTTTTAGGGTCGGTCCCGGGGACCGAGATTATACCACAGACGCGACATGGGCCGATGCCCGATGGTATCGGGGCTTTATGCAAAAATCGCTAATTACTGTACCCCGCGATGAAAGCGTGCGACAACGCGTTACGCTTGGGCGAGGCCGGTCGCCGTCTCCGATCTCGCATCTCGTAACTTTGTACGTACGTACGTAGGAAGGCGGCTAATTGCTGATCTACGATCGGGTCTGCGAACCTGCGGAACGGCCGGGGACCGGGCCGGGGAAACCGCTGTTATTCCGCCGATCATACGCGGCAGATAGCATTATGTATCGAAACAATTTCGCCCGTCGCTTTATCTCGCGCTTCTATCCCGCGCACGGCACTCTCCTTCTATCCGCCGAGATCTATCCGCCGTCGTTTTCGTCTTCGTCTTCGTCATCGTCATCGTCGTCGTCATCCTCATTGTCGTGGTCGTAGTCGTAGCAAGGTAATTCGCCGGCGCACGCGCCCGGAAATATTAACCCGGCCGTTTTACTTTGTCATCTCCGGTTCATCCCGACTGTCAACGGGGCTGCATTATGAATGCGGGCCAATTTAAAATTCATTACAAGGTGCAGGGGTCTCCTCCCGCTGCCGGCACCCCCTTGCCTGTCACTTCTACCGGCTTTCACGCCGCGCCTCCGCGATGGAAGGGATAATTGTTCGTCACTGTAACGTTTCGAGAGCGCGCTCTCTCGAGCGTGCGAGAGCGACGGCGAGGGAGGAGGCGAAGAAGAGAAAGAGAGTTGAAATGTGGCAGAGAGAGAGAGAGAGAGAGAGAGAGAGAGAGAGGAAACGAGAAAGTGGAGGGAGAGTCGACAAGCGCATTTATTATAGAGAAACAGAGAAGGCGGTAGAGACGGTGTATAAGCAGCAGCCAATCTTCCCCGCGCGCCGCCCTGCTTGTTTATTTAAATAATGCACGGGAGAGAGGGAGAGAGGGAGGGAGGGGCTCAAGTCTGGAAATGGATGAACTACAAAGCCTCCGAAATCCGCTACGAGGAAAGTGGCACGCTCGCACTGAGCCACTCTTGTGACAACGGAGAAAATCCACCTGCCATGTGCACGGAGCACTGCCACTTTTCGGGGGATATCTTCTCTTGGCTTCCGCTTTTTCAGCCTTCACGAAAAAGGATGGAGGGCATTGTCCCTGTGTGCGGCTCTTCCCGTTTACTGGGAAGTTTAACTTTAGGCCCGCTCCTCTTAACCGTGCTCTTTCACACTGCTTTTCTGCGTTTGAAATAAAAAGAAGCGTATATTCGGGCTTTCTACGTAAGTGACCTCAATGATAATGCTTCTCAGCATTAAGCATCTTTTTTTCTCAAATATTACTCTCTTTTATTTTGTGCTCAATTATTCAAAATTAATTATCCTTTTCTCTTATTTAAAATTACGAATATTTACAGCCTCCGCCCAAGTTAGAGTTTCAACACCTGAGTCGAATGAGCGGGCTTTTTTCAATGCCTAAATAAAAACGGTACAGGCATTAGAGCGAGAAGATTCGGGGTGAGATTGGGGTGGGGGTACGAATCAATCGCGCTTCCTGTCTCGAAGTAGTCTCTTCTTTATAAATGAGCGGGGCAAGGAGAGAAGGGGGCGAGTACGGAGGCTGCAGTTTAGATATTCACCGGTTGATTACGGTCCCGACGGGGCCGGGGCTCGGCTCCGGTGGGGAAATCCCCGGGGGAGGACGCTAACTCGACAACTGACAAATTAGCCCGGCGCACCGACGACACTTGCAAAATAGGTCGACAAGAAGATGCCCCGTTTCGGTTTGAATTCGGTGCCCGCCAGATGAGATTCGCGCGAGAGCTAGTCGTCGAACTCAATTTTACTCGTCGACAGGGTGAATGATGCGCCGGCGGATCACCGGTTATCGGTCACACGAGATTAACCCTAAAGCCTCGCAATGCACGATAATTAATCGTCACTTCAGAGCAAAAAATCCAAATTGATTAATCGGCATCGATTTTTATATATATAGGTTCGACATTATAATATATTTTATTTTAAGTATTATATGCACATAACGTGATCTCTCAGACATCCGTTACTCCTGAGGGCGCCTTCCTGAAACATTCAAACGCAATCGTGCTACTGGAAAATCGACGGAAATCAAAATTGACGTTTCTCCAGGGGCGGAGACGCGTTTGCGATTCTGCGGAGCGGCTCCTTCGGCGTGCGGACCCGTGGTTTTTTTTTTCAAGTCCAGGAAATTCCTCGTTGGCGGCTAAGTGAATTGGAAATAAAAAAAAGAGAGCGCGCCGGGTCGGATAAATAACGTCCGTCGGCGATGTTCGCGCGGGGTGACGTCGCGCCGGCAATACTTTTCACATCGTGCCTCGTGGCACGAGGTAAGGGGGATTGTTATTCGTGCGGCGTAGTGCCTCGGTGTCGCTTTCACTAGAGTCGGTTACTGATAAACGAGCGGTTTCAACCCCACGCGTCGCCCCCTGAATGTAAACTCACCCTGCCTACCCGACGCGCTTTAAGCTCTTAGCGCGGGTAAACGCTCGGTGTAAATCGTTTTCGAACGTAAACGATTGTCGACGACAGACCTGAAATTAATCGCCGTGATTCTGGTCGCCGAGCGCCGAAAATGATTCTGCGAACGCATCTTAGGGTAAAAATAAATCGGCGAACATTACGGATGTTGACAACTAAATCGGATGCGTAATTAAATATGCATTAAAATAGAATTTAACGTAATTACTTATCATTCTTCTATTACTTCTTATATTTACAAGTTATTATCTAAGAAGATATAGTGGCACATCACTATAGAAATTAGTAACTTGAATGAATAATAATCTCGAATCCGTCGCAACTTTCTCTGTCATCATAAAATATTCTACAACATAAAATTATCTTGTTAAAAATTATTAACATAATAATTGTATGTACATATTGATAATTTAATAAAATGCGAAATCGTACGTCCTCATATACAAGCTTGCGCGCTTGTATATGAGGACGTACGAAAAATATGTTTCATCCTATCTCATCGTGTAGGTCGTTCTCCGGCAATCCCTAACAGAGCATTCGTCTCCGGCAAAGTCGGGATTTACGAGCGGCGGCGGGCAAGACGTCGTACGCGACGAATCGCACGACAAAACCCAATGGCGTGCCCCGTGTATGTACGTGAGCGGCCGAAGGTGGAACGTCACGTTCTCGCACGAGGCCCCCCGGGGAACGATGTCTCAAACGACCATGCGGGACCCAAAACGCGCACCTGTACCGAATTCCTACGCCGGGAAAAGTGCTGTCCCGTCGCCTGTATACCTCGCGACCGGACGAAATCTTCCCAGTCGCGCACGTATAAAACGATAAGTTTGTCATAGCCAATTTATACAATTGGCATTGCGGCGCGACACCCGCTATTTGGCGCTGGGGACCCACGGGGAATTTATGGCTGATGTACCGCCCGCGCCTCGATCACGTCCCTTTTTCGGCAATAACGCGCCTTAATTTCGTTCGTGGACAAATAAATATCGTTGTTTTAGAGGACACAAGAGAATTCGAAAGCTCTTAAAGCGATAAAAGAAAGAATTTTGTCTAAAATATGTTTACGTATTAACAAATTAATTTAATTCTCGAGATAATTTAATAAGTTAACTGCAGGTTATTGATCGTAATCAAGTCATATTCGAATATGGATCGCATTAATAAAGACAATACACGGAACCAAACGTTCACCCTTCATCCTTACCGCCCTTACTTCGCTTGCATTGTGGCGGACGATTGGTATTCAGTCCGGCGGATCCCTTGGATTCATGTAACAGCATCGGGGACATGTGTCAGCCAGGACGATTGGTAGTGAGGGTCGGAAATGGCTGTTTAAAATTGCATCTACGGCCTACCGTTAAGGGCACGTGCGCTTTTTAATGTCCCGACGAATGCTTACGATAATGTCCTTTAAGCTTTTATTAACGGTTATCAAGGTACGTGGCCCGAATGGCCATGGCCATTCTCACGCGACAACGCGAGCCAGCCACGATCCTTCGCCCGTAACATTCTTGCCTGGAAAAGTCCCTTTTTTATCCTAATTTTCGATCGAAACTACTTGCACGCGAAAAATTTGAAATATTATAGTCTTCCGATCTTTACGTTAACAGCTTTACATTTTTTAAGTTAAAATTAAAATGAGAGATATGTTGAATTTAATAGCTAATAAATAATCGTAAAAATAGATGACACTTTCTTCGTGGCTACATGACTCGTAAAGTACGCGTGTGCAATCTTTCTGCTCATCTTTGATCCATTACGCCATTAACGGTGCCGGAGGGTCTCGTGTCTCATGGGAAGGAAAGTTTTGCCAATGATTAACCGAAGTCTAGTTCGTGCTTTTGTTGAGAGTCAACTTGCCTCTATAGAGTTGCTAAGAATAATTAAGACTTATCGTTTAATACTAGTCAGTACTTTTACTGCAGACGAGTAATTTATGTTTATTACAAATAAGCTGTAATATAGACGACAAGAATAAAAATTATTTATAAAGAGAGAAAATACTGTAAGTTTTAAAATTAAATTAATTAATAATATTTTATTAATAAATGTACATTTAATAGTATTAAATTAATCAATAGTTTTATTAATAAATTATTAGTTACAGAATTTGTAACTTATTAGATATAAATAATAATTATATATAAATTTAACTTCAGTATAGTAGCAGTTATTATAATTTAAATTATGACGCTTTTAACTTCTTTAGCAAAATTTAGTTTTTACAATTTTAAAAATAGATTTAAATCAAGGCAATATTGCCTCCACTCGCACTTTTATTCATATTTTGATAAACAAAATACGGCAAATCAGACAAGGAACAAGCAGAAGAGACGGGCTCGGTAAAAGACAATCAGGCGAGCTTGTCAATAAGATCTTTTAATAAACTTTTAATAAATTGGATCAAATAGATCCAAAAAATCTACTATCAAAATTCAGCCAGTATTATTTGTATTGAACTATGCGCACATATTCTTCGTATTCGAGGGGCGCGATGCTGCGGCGACAGTGCGATCCAACCAATGTCGTACGAAGGTTATTCAATTCTAAATCCCGAAGGAGTTTATCTGTCGGTCAGTCACCCTAAAATGTTAATGCAATCACGCGCCGACCATTATAAATGTACTACACGAGTGTCGTAAAATATCGTGCACTCGATCCTACAAATGATAATGGCATTTATAACGCAGAGTTTCTGTTTACGCAGCATCCATTTTGCATACTCATGAAAAGACTGTTGGTGGATTTCTGACTTGGCTGAAGGACATCTTTAATAAATCCGCAGGTTAGCCACTGATGTCATTTTTGGGACAGAGGTTACTTTTGCCATTCACTATTACGTAATGCATGTATGTAATATGCAAAAATCAAATCGTACAATGCATGCGATATTATACATGAGCGTGTCTCCCACTAACTATTGACTTAATAAAACAACGATTGATCAGAAATAATATAATTTACAGCGAAATCTTCTCTTCATTTTGTGACAATTTAATATATTATTTTGCCATTATTTACATTACGATATATTTAATAAATGTATTTTATATTTTCAATACAAAAATAATATAATAATACTTATGCAAATTTAAAATTATAATTACAGTAAGATATTAGATAATGTGCATCAAAGGTATATATTTGCTTTTGAAAAATTACAAAGACCCAGAATTTTATCACGTAATATCAAGTGATGTAAGTCATGGATGAAATCATGTTGCAGAGGATAAAAGCCGCAAGGCTGACACCGCGAACGTCGTTCGTGCAGCAACGGCAACAACATTCAATCGATCAGAAATAGCGGCTCCCATGCGGCCGGCGGACACCTCAGACAAGGTCGATGTCGTTAATCAAAAACTGGCTAACTTTTGCGCGGCGCAATCGACGACGAGGTCCGAGTATGGGAACATCCGTGCTGAGAAGCGTGACGCGGCGAACGGCGGACGTGCGTGCACGATTCAACAGTCGGCGATTTACGCTGCGTCGCAGTCGATTCGTTTTGCGGCTGGGAAAGCTTGCGAGCGCGGGATCGAGCCCGACTCCTCGTGGCGCGAGGATTCCGGCAAGATGTATCGATCCGAGAGAAACGGCGGCGCGATCGAATTTGCGGCGAGGGACGATCTCGATGCGGCCTCGCATTATCGTTGTTACACGAGCCCGAGACACTGTTATCGCCTGCCATCGCAGCAGCGGACGAACCAACAGCCCACGTTGCTGGGATTGTGCGCCCTGAATAGATACATCGGCGTGTCAACGCGCGCGCTCGTGGGTTTCGGTCCTAAGAACTCGAAGCCGCCCATCAGAGAGCCCAACGCGCCCGAAAAGCGCGAGAAGAAGGACGAGAGGAAGGACAAGAAGGAGAAGAAGAAGCCGGTAATACGTACGGACGGCGAATCCGTATCCGTCGATAGTAGCGAGAACCGTGCGGAGATGGTGGCGGACGATAACCCGCGGAGCGACCCCGACGTGGTGTTTCGTTACGAGTGGGGCGTGAAACTCGCCGAGGAACAACCGGCCGCCGAGGCGGGGAACGATAACGATAAGTTCGCCGAAAAGGGCCAGCAATACGTCACGAAGCGGCTTTGGGGAGTGAACCTGAAACAGCCGAAGTCGGATATCGCTCCGCCGGCGACCGCGAGTTCCGGGCGAGGAAGCGCGGGGCAGCCTCGAAACGCCTCTTCGATCGTCGAGAGTGGCGATACCACGGCCGTAAGGAGCGACGCTGTCCCAGCGCCGAGCGATTCGCCGAAGAAGTCGGACGCGTCGAGCCTGAGAGATACGACCGCGGAGTACCTCTCGACTCCGTCGCGTCAGACCGGCTTGAGCGAGGATTTTATTGCGGCGCGACCAGATAGCGGTGACGCGAGCTCGTATATGACTTCTACAGAGCTCCGAGAAACTATGAGAACATCCCCGAACACGGTGACGGAGACGATAATCGTCGATAACGAGTACAATATTCCGGAAGAAGCGGCCTCGGATGCCGAGATCACCGCTTGGCAGAATCTCGCGATGAAGTCAATCCCGGACGTCAGGGAGAATTATCTGTCAGCGGATAACGTGGAGAACCTGGAAATGGTATCTATCCGTCCGGAAGCGCCACAGCCCAAGTTGGACGTGCAAATTGTAAGGTCCAACGAGGACGACTTGAAAGACAAAGAGCCGTCGGACTTCGAACAAGTGCCTCCGATATCTGTAGGGATTAAGCCAGTTGGGTCTCCGCGAAAATCGAAAGATTACTCTATCAGCAAGAAAATGCACACTATGAGCACACAGATTCGTCACGTGCATCAACATACGAATAGCACCAGCCTACGACTTGTTGAATCACTTTCAAGCCACCTTGCTCCTGTCAATAAAATTATGCCGACGAAATATCCAGGATTCGCGTCAGCCTTCTCTACGAATCCTGAAGATTCCGTGCCAGAGAAGACGCTCGATGAGACATCGAGGAATAAACAACAGATAGATTCAAAGAGCCAAAATGAGGGAAAGTCTAACGAACCCGATTCGAATGATACATCGAACAGCAACCGATCTCTTTTATCTGCTGAATCTCAAACAGTTCCAAGTGGCGATCAGGAGCGAGCGGACGCTGATCTTGCAAAGACGTTAGACATTATCGCGGACAAGGAAATGGAAATTTCCATCAACCAGTTGCAAAGTACTGGTCGTAAAGAGAATCTCTCAGATTCCATCGCGTCTTCAGAATTTCCGCAGAAGGATAAATCTCATCATAAAGATGACGACGTACAGAATGAAAAAACGGAACGTTACGAGGAGCCATACGTCAATTATGCGGACTCACATGACGAAGGCGCCACACATGTCGATTTCAACAATCATTCAATCAACAGCGATTCGACAGTGAAATCGACTAAGGGAGATTCAAGCGACAATAGCACTACCTTTCACCCGAACGTTGACGACGATCCGAGCAAGGAATACATCATCGATGGCGATTATGTACGATTACCCGGCGATCCTTATCCGTACAGCAGGGAAAACCTGGACAAATGGCGCGTGCCGCGTTCCAGAAATCTCGTCTACAAGTCGTGGAAGCGGGAAACGTTCCGCTCTTCCGATTCTCCCACCGTCAACGTGCGGTCAACCCTGAGGAACGCTAATGACGCGTACGCAAACGCCGCCGGGGAGCCGCGCGTTTCTCACGCCGGTGATGCGGTAATGGAGACTTCAGGAAGCGGCGGCGGCGACGGCGGCGCGAGCGCAAGAAAGCAGACGGGACTGGCGAACGGATTCCACGTGTCCCCTCGCGATCAGCGGGTGGTGTCTGATTGCCTGCGCGGCGACGCCGCGGACGCGCTGGGACTGCGGCAATGGACGAAGGCCTTTTCGCGACTCGACGTCGGCGAGAAGATAAACGAGGCGGCGCGAAGCGGCGACAACGCGCCGTCCCGCGCGCGTTACGAGTACGCGACGGAACACGTAAGTTCCGGTGCACCTTCGCATAATTCAGTTCTCTCGATTAATTAGGACGGGCTTAACGTTGCCGCGACGTAACGAGCCAGGGTTCCGCGAGCTTCAATCTCAGATTGCGCACCCCACTTCCGTTTGCTTCCGACGCTTAAGTGCAACAAGTACGCGAAACGCGAAAATAAATAATATTTCGTTTAATGTTGCAACTTTTAATGTCTCTTTCATATCCTTTTTTAATGATATTTAAAAAAATATATAAAAATTTATTGTTGGTACGTACATATGTAAGGAGCAACATGTAGAAATAAAAAGTTTGAGAAAATTCACGTAATTGCAAAAATTGTAAATATCTTCAATTATAAATCAAATTCAGATGAAAATAATTTCATTATTATATTATAGTGTAAAGTATTTTTTTAATATAATAAATGTATCAGTAATCAATTTTTTTAAAACTGTAAAAATTGATAGAAAGATCAGCAGTGAAATAAGCGATTTGATTATGTTTTTATAATATTCTAATGAGGGAAGCTATTTTACAACTCAATCGCTTAAATTCTGATTTAATTGCATTCGATGTGTAAATCATTTCCATTGATCCATCCGGTACGGTTTCTTTACGTGCATATATCCTCCGCCTCCTGAAATTATTCTCCACTCCCATAAACACGTTCGCCTTCTCGCACTTACGATTAAAAGTGGATAGGGAATCAAGCGGGGCTGTATTCACGAAATTACCGTATACGGCGCGCGGTTAGCTCGCCTTAAGAGCTTTTTTGATCCTCGGGACGATCGGGCATTAATCCCCCGGCCAACGCACCTGTCGAGAGATGCAACAGCAGGAGGAGGAGGAGGAGGAGGATAAGATTGGAGAACGGCTAGGTCGTTCAATCAGACACGTGTACTTACGTGTACATCGGCGTGCATCCCGTATGGACTCTCGGCGCATCTTCTTCGGCCGAGCGGACGAACTATCGACCCGCCGGGATATGCGTGCCTACTGGTCACGAACGCGGCCCCGGAGGCTGTTATTTGACCACCGGCGAGATCTCCGAATCGTCGAGACCCCCCGGTCTAATCATTCAAATCTGCCGGCCTAATCGACGTTACGCCGTACGCACCGCATCCGGTATCCCTCAACCAATGGGGGTGAACGGACCGGACTCTCCCTCTTTGAGTATAGCGAGCAAAGGGATAGGCTCGAATCCGGCCGCCGCATCGCACTACCGCGATACCGGGGCCACCGGCTACCATATTGCGCTACTACCATCGCCGATAATGCCCGCAGGTAATGGCAGACCCCGTGGCCCTGATTACCTTCGCGCTGGTGGAAGACACGCGGACGTAGTTTAGCCTCGGTTACTCGGCAGCTGGTCGTGCCGTGCCGTGCCACTTTCCTGACCGCTCGCTCACCCGCCGATCCTGCTGTCATTTGCTCCTGCGGACGTTCCGCGTGCTCTTCCGCGGACGTTGCTCGCGTCTAACGGAATACGAATAATGAGCGTTGAATGATGCCGCTCGAGTTAGATGTGCGCGGCTTCTCAGTGTCCCGCCTCCTTGTCGAGGTGATCAGAGGCCAGTTATGTGCATTTTCTCAGAGATCGATTTGCTGTTAGTCAATCTCCGGTGGAAGCTCGAGTCTCGCCTCGAGATATAATTTTACGATCTACCAAATTACATTTTAATTCTAGGAATCTTTGGCATTTAATATAATCATTAAAGGTATATTTAATAGAACCACAATTTTCTCTTTGATAAATCTCGCAAAAAAAAAACATTGACTCCTTAAATCCCATTCTTGTTTTTTCGAAAGACGAGAAGGAATGTTATTTAGCAGATGAGACGTTCGCAGCTTTATTATTCCCAAATAACTGATTAGCAAATTTTTTTTTAGTCTCGCGTATCAATTTTGGTGTTATCGGCACGATATTAAACTCTCCGTTAGAAGACGCAACAACGTAACATAACGACGAAGTCGAGGCGGGATTGGCATTGGTAGCAGACGTTGCTTTTATTTACGACTAGATTCCGCTGACTACTCTCCGGGTTCGCTCCTCCTTGACCCTCTCCTCTCGTTCCCGCTGAGGTTAGAACGATCCTATCTACGCGAGAGACGTAGCCGCGGATCATTCCCTTCGGGGTCTCCTGCACTATAAAAGATCGCCCTATGGTTGTATATTACTCACGCCACCGTGTTTTCACTTGGCGCGGCGATCGGCGCCGATATCATAACTCCTTGTCGTACCGCCGTTCAACCAGCAAATCTACCCGGCGACGAGGCCTCCTCCTGGTAGCGATAGCAATTCTGATATAACCGGCAGCCGTTGTAAGACGAGGACGAACATCACCAGGCATATAAAACGAAGCTCTCGTCGGCCGGCCTCGAGTCTTATCGCGCCTAAGTGTGACGAATTTTCTGCATTTCGCAAGCCTGATATAGTGATTTGAAACTTATATATCAACTGACATTGCCTATATTATTAATTGATTAACGCGTACCGGTTGCATACCGATGATAATTTATTTTTTTCCATATAAGAGAGTAAAAAAGTATTAACAAAATAAGCATCTTGTCACTGACTGAAGTAAAAATATAAAAAAAAAAGAAAACATTGAGATTGTTGAAACTTCATAAATGCATGTTATTCACACAACGAGTTCGATCTCACGGAAAATTCGTGTTTGAACGTTCTAATAATGGAACGCCTCGTAAATATGTCGCGACGCTTCCGGTAATGGAAGGTCACCCGGGAAGTGAGTGAAAATTCCACAATGTTAGCGCCGTTTCACACGTAGAGCTATAATCCGGGACGCTGCGACCATCCGCGGCATCCGAGACACCGAAATAGATGGTTTACAGCCTCCCTTAAATACGTCAACGTTTATGCGTGGATTCCCGAAAGTAAATCGACGAGGAATGTTTTCGTATGACGGCGGCCCCGTCGCGAGCCGAAGCCAACTTAAACGCCGAGAAGCCAAGCAGCCTACCCTCCGTCCGAAGCGAGATCACCGGTTATTATTAATAACGCGAAGAGCGTCTTTGTTTACGGTGTCACGGTCTTTTACACGTGGTACGGCTTTATGATACATCGGTGCGGTTAGTCTTGTGCCTTTTGGCTTGCAACAACTATGCGAACCAATAATTATTATTCTGACGTCCGAAAGAGAGATCGGTATGATAAATATAAATTGTCAAAAGTTACAGATTTAATCTTACGAAATAAATAAAACATTTGATAGATATACAAATATTAAAGTACTCCATATGTTCCTAGCTTTTTTTAACTAATAGTCATAATATGTATAGTCATAATATGTATAATATAACAAAACAGTTCTTTTTTTGTCAGAAGGGAATCATATCAAGTTTATACAAAGCGTTGCGTGTATCCAGCATTGCGAATGACAACCGTTGTCAAAAGTTTCAACCCTAGTCCTAGGATATGCCCTCAGGTGGCGGATCGAGGACTAAATAACGGGTGTCGCCCACTCGGATCTCGCAGAGATGAGACGACATGATTCCGCTCGAGTGGTCGCGCCTCGAGCGGGGTGCAAGTCACCCCGCGATCGTTCGCCGCAGAGCGCAACCGTCCGTAGTGACACCACAAAAAATCACGGCGCCGCTTTCCGGCCGGATATCTTTCAATTACACGTTAATATGATAGGCGGCGGGCGTAGCTGCAAGTCACCGCCGCGTCGTTGCTCGCAACATGCGCACCACACCACACACGCATACGCTCGCCCACACGCACAACGCGTACGCCGATCGAGAGGTCCGATGTGCGTGTACGCGTGTGATTAATCGACGTCAACCGCAGACCACGGCGCGAACCTCGCCGAGGGAATCGCCCGGCGTTTCGTTGACACGTCGATTCGCGGTTTACGCGCGCCGAAATACCCGCCGCGCCACGCCACGCCGCATCGCGCGCGACGAAATTTATGCGTTGGACGCGCGCGCGCGAAGATCGCTAGCGCGAAATGTTTGCGTTGCACGAGGCGGCACGGCGCGCGCGGTTAAACGTGGTTGCAACATAACATGTAGAGCACGTTGTAGCCTAATCGCGTTCTGGTAGACAGCCAACTCTCCTCCGGGGCTCCGCCGCCGGAGTGTTTTTTCAATCGTGATATCATAGGGTTGCACGCACAAAGTGAAACCTACGCACATGATCTTGGCAGTCACGAGTGCCGACTTAATTTTATGGCGACCGCGTAACGGGGTTAAGAAAACTAACAGATTTCAGAAAGAAAAAGAGAGAACGGGAGAAAACGAGAGGGAGGAAGAGAGATAAACCAGTTTCATACTCCGGTTACATCAGTCGAATAACTATAGAAATAAAAAATAAATTAGTAATATCGATATTTCATTTGCGAACATGGAAACGTATAACTATTCTGTTGCAAAGCAAAGGATTCAATACTGCGATGCAAAAGTATTCGACGTTTCTCTCTCTCGAATACACCGGCTGCCTTTTCCCACAGAAAAGACGTCAGGAAATGAAAAACATCTTTGCGAACGGGAAGCTTGTTATTATCGATGAACATCTGTTACTCGTTATTCTTATTCGGAAGTTAGGATAATTAAGCGAAATTGCGTGAAAAATAAATTATCTATTGTCATGTTCTATTTCCGACTCTTCTCTCGTTCGGCATAATTAAATTTTATTACGCGAATGTAACATTCGATTTTTTTTTTACTCAATTAATAAAGACACAATTTCGTTTAAAGGTATTATTAAAATCTAAATTTTTAAGTAAAAAACGCTAAGCCTGGCCAATTAGTCTTTTTACTCAGTCTCGAATTAATCGACAGAAGGACGGATATCATGTACTCTTTGCTTCTCATAGTTGCGTTTAATTAATCAATTTATTAATTAACGCGTAGGTTAAATTCATTGGATTCAATTAATTAAGCTTCATTTAATTGCTTCATTCGATCGCTTCGACGTTCACATTTATTCACACGCATGATAACGTCTGTCAATGATCTTTCCTAATATGGCAGTGACTCATTTTTCGAAGGCACAGCGATCGATAAGCGTGGTCGCGTCGCGATAAGCGCCGTCGCAGTTTCTTCGCCCGCACGCCAGTCGCATCGTTTTCTCGTTAACGGAGGAGGGAATGCAATAAGCTCGAATCCCGACACAGCGCACAGTACTTCGCGGATATTAATTGTCGTTCGTGACGCACGTTTGATTGTCCACGAATCGAATCCCCGAGACCGAAGCCCCGATGATGAACGTTTCAACGTTTCGATCGCGCGACCCCCCTGACTTTGATTGAACGAACAACGGTGAATATCCGCAACGCCGAAGATCTCCCAAGGCACGCGGGGCAGCAAAAGTTGATTTTTCCCAGCGAGATCGCTTCCGTTGCGCCGCGCGGACTGTCATTTCTCCTAATCGCAGCATCTACCTCCGCTAATCATTACTTCAGTCGTTGTCGATTACTGGCCACAAATCGACCGAATCACTCTTTCTCTTTCTCTCTCTCTCTCTCTTTCGCCGTCTTTCCCATTATTATTTCTACTACAGGAGAAAATCGACAGAGATGTTAATAAATATGTTTGTGAGACGCACGTAACGACGACAGGCATTCGATCGAATGGAAGACATTAACACCGTGCTGTCAACGTTAATATCTCGCGGCGATAATGATTAACCCCGCTAGAGCTTAACACGTCGATAAATACACCATATCCTGCTTGCGATTATCTATTTATGACTATCTGCCGCGATCACCCGAGAATCGTGTAGCAAGGCGACAGGCGTCGATCGAAGGCTTCGCACTCGTCAATCTTATCGGACCTGCTATATCCCCGTCGACCGTTAAGTCTCACATCGGCGGGCATTAAATTAGATCACCTGCATGTGCGCGCGCACACACCGCTGTCTCTGATTTATGGTAAACATTGGACGGTCGCCATGAAAGCACGTGTATTCACGCTAAATGCGCGACATTCGCTGTATGTTCAATTTGCCACGCGTGACTTGCCTGGGCTTTAAGTACACGGAGCGGAAGCGCAGTGCCAAGAGGCAGAGCCAAACAGACATGTAGCTAATGTGTAATGGCGTAATTTGCCAAGGGGCTTAATCGCATCATTGTTACTTGGCCGTTCATCGGAGTGGAATAAGCTGATCGCGTCTCAAACATCCTCGCGCGCAGCGACTCGGCTCCCCGGCGCTCGGCCGGCGGAACCAAATTGCACTACGTCGTAAAATTATTAGCAACCGGCGATAATTATTAGACGCGCAAATGACGGAGTTAATCCTCAGTCGACGAGCGCACGGGAAAGGAATAATACTGCCGTGACAATAAATATCACGTTGATGCTTTCTTATTGCGCGAACGAGATTACGAGAACTCTGCAGTTACTAGATCGCGCAAATTATATTTGCGCAAGAAAACTGCTGTTAAAAAAATGCGATTTATTACCGCTAAAAATGTGTAAACATGCACAAATGTGTACATCTCTTTGAAAGGTGCAGGATACCTTTAATAAACTGTACTAAATTATATTTTGCGTTAAATTAAAGCATTTGAGAAATTTTTAAATTCTTTGAGAGAAAAGAATATTTCAATAATTATATTTAAATATATTGAAATTCTGAAAACCACATGGTGATTAATTTCACACACATGAAAGAGAGAAAGAGGCGGAGAAGAGAGAAAAAGAGTTTGTCAGTTGCAACACGCAACTTTTGAGGATATACGAGCTTAGCGGTAAGGAAATGTCAAACATAGGCAGAAAATTCGGTCATTTAAATTTAGTCGCGTCGCATAAACATTTCGCCTTGGCGCTTCGTTCGCCAAACGCGGCCGATTCAACGACAACGGTTCGGTACCTCTCGTTTATCCGGACTGATGCACCCTTGTAAACAAATTGTTCTACAAAGTCTCGCGCAAAGGCGCTTTCCCCGAAGAACCGTTTGCGCGCCGGAGGAGATTCGGAGAGGCGGCGGGCACGTTTGGTGTCGTCACCCATAAACAAGTCGCCGTTAATTTCGAAATAACTTGGCAGCCTGGGCCAGCTGTTGGCAACGAGCCCCTGTTGACATAACTTTGACAAAGTCGTTGACAAAGTCTTGGTGCAGCTTTTTACGAGCGCCGGGCCATTAAAAGCTGATAAATCTCTCCGGGGCTCACTCTTTCTCTCCATCTCTCGCTCCATTCTTACGAGGCTCGCGATCTCGCGAGCACTATTTCCATCCGACGCGACGCGTCGCGACGTCCGCCTGGCAGCTTGTGAAAATATCGGGTGTCCCCCCCCCCTCCCCTAGGGTTAAGCTTCTCCCCTTCGCCATCCGTCGGATATTCTTCCTCTCGCGCGACCGTGTTTGTCAAACCGGTGGCCACCGCGGCCAAACAAACATTTCGTACCACCCGTTAGTGACACACGACTGTCGCGCCCGCACGCGCCGTTCGTGTGGGATTATTAATAGTCGTAGCGACGAACTCTTTTCCTCCGCTTCAGGGATGGAACCTACGCCCTGAAGCTGTGACGCTAATGCGAGATATAGCTGTCATTATTCACACATGAATGTCTTTAGAAATTTCATATAACATTAAAAATAATTTCACACTGATTTATGTATTGTCAAACTATTTGACAATATTTAGGTCATTTAAAAATATAGATTCAATATGAAAAATTAGATATGTATTAATAATTTTAAATCCGTGAGAAAATAGTTCGCAAACTCCAAAGAGAGTTTGAGTAAAAAGATCTGCTATATTTGCTATATATGTCATAAATAGTTTTCTCTGTTACACTTATTTGCATACTTTGATCTCTTATTTTATAAAATATGTAAAAAGAATTCAGACAAATAATAGCATTATATTAAATGTATCGCAAATTTTAATCAAGGAAAAAAGAATTTTTCTTTCATAAAAAATGCGCATTTTAATTTATTAATTTAACATAAAATTATCGAGAAACTTCAAGCGAGTACAAACAATTTCAATCCCCAATCCGATCAATATAATTACGAGTCCTCAGTTAGGTAGCATATGTTTCGTTCGTCCGAAAATATATTCTGTCCACGAACGATACCCTAAGAGAACATCAAAAATAATACGTCACTGGTTTCTTTCGAGCCCGTAATCGAGACTCCCATATGTCTGGCGCCCCCGACATAAGTATACCGCTACGAGAAACGAAGCTTGATCGTACATCATACGGAAGTGGATGACGAGAACCGTTTCATTGAAAAGAAGGAACTGCCATTTTTAGAATAACGTCAGAAATTTCATTCTGATAGTAAAGATTTACTTTCACATTACAGAGCAATGATATTTTAATAAATTATATAAATCTAATAAAATATACATATTGCAACATTAAGGCTGTGTCATCAAGGAACATCAAAAACACTTTTTCAAGCACATTGAGAACAGACGAAATAATAATCTCAAAACAAATAGTTCGGAAACTTTCATTGGAATCATCAAAATCTCCGATTGAGCCACTAGCCGCTAGGTAAAAGGGTTAAAGGTTGGAACGTTGACCATCCTCGCAGCCTAAAGGCATTCATTGATTACACTGGCCGCGGAGGGCCAAGGGATTTTAATTAGTAGCGTTTGCGCTTCGCAAACACCGGCCGATATGTCCCGACTGTATCGAGCTCGGGAGCACGAGATCGACTTCGAGAGCAAAAATTCTCAGCAGAATCCACCTTTGATTCATAACCGCGACATCAATACACGACAAATTTCTCCGCGTGACTTAAGAGATTTCATATTTCCACTTGTAAGTCTATCTTTTCTCAATTATTTCCGGGCTTCTTCAACAAGAATGCAAATAGCCATATGGTATTTTTAAATCGTTCGGAACGGAGTTAACTGTGTCCTAACTTCATTTTCACATTCTTTCTTTCGCGCCTTCTCTGCCCCTCCCCCTCCCGGTACGAAAATAAGAACCCTTTGACACGTAGACCCTCATTATGGAACCGGGATTCCATCCAGATGGTCGCCAACCAGTGACAAAAAAGTGTCCATCGCCGGTATTTCTGGAGTGTAGACGCCGCGGTCCCGTGTCGCTCTCGCACTTCGCGCGTCACCCCGGCGTGACAAATGAGACGTTGTCGTACGTTTGTTCAAATTACTCCCGGCGCATTCCGCGC
The DNA here is from genome assembly GCF_000956235.1 of Wasmannia auropunctata. Lineage (NCBI taxonomy): Eukaryota > Metazoa > Arthropoda > Insecta > Hymenoptera > Formicidae > Wasmannia > Wasmannia auropunctata. The sequence continues at coordinate 738,262 of NW_012026903.1, read as the reverse complement.
GCTTCGCTCGCCTGCCGCTCTCAACGCGCGCTTTGAAATATTAGATCCTCGTCGCTTCCTACCGCCCTCTAACGCAACGACAGACGCCCGTTAGTGTCAGAAATTTCGGAAAACGTTAGAAGAGAAACCTGTTCGGAGATGTTCCTCCGAGATATCGAGAGCGAGAAACAGTAAGTAATAACGCGAAGAGAATCGTCAGAAGTGAAGAATGAATCGCGAAGAGAATTGCACTTAACGTTTATCTTTTGCAAAAAATAGTCCTGGTGTAAATTAACGAAACGTCATTTATTGCCGTAGTGTACCGATTGTCGATGAGACGCGATGGGAAAAATAAGAATAACACAATTCGGTCACGCAGGGGATACGATATTAACACCGCGATGTCAAGAGTCATCTCGTAATGGTCGTGTTCCTGCGACAAGCAATCCGGAATCAATTATGGGGCATGCCCTAAGGAACTCTCTCCGATGCCGTCGACGGCAAACCGAGCGAGCGAAAAAGAGAGACAGAGCGCGGGGAGCTTTTTAGACAGCGGCGACCATTAATCACCCGCTTTTTAGCCGAAAATTCCCTCGCGCCTAGTTTACAAAACGAGGGTCGTCGAAATCGCCCCGTCACCCGGTACAAGGGTACCGGCTTTTTGTACTTTCGACGTTGATCTGCGTCTAACTCGCAGACTCGATTCTCGTTTCTGTACAAAATAGATCGGTCCCATCTTTGTCCCGCCGCGTTTTTCGGACAATTCAAGGATCGTCACGGATCAGTCTTTGGGCCGACGACGCTAATCGATATTTACTATGAAATTCTACTTTTATATAGATCTACTATAGAGTCGCGATTATACCAAGCTTGATTCACAGAAGGTGTAAATGCATTCTAAATCCATATTAAATTAAAGATGATTCCAAATGTGTTATTTTCGTGTCAAATTATTTGTGTACTCAACATTCGCAAAGTAAGCACACTTTGATGATTCGATTTTAGTATAATCGGGCATTTCTCGTAGCTGTCATCCACGATCCAACGATTTGTTTAACGCGTCACGTCTAATTAACAACTCTCCCTCGTGCTAAAAGTTTGCATCGTTAAGAACCCGCTCATTAAGGCTCGGTCGCGAATTACCTAGCGCTCTCCGTCGCTTTCTCAGAAATCTCGGTAACGATCCCCGATTGCGCTCCGGCCAGCGAGCGGAGTGGAGATCGGTTTCGGTGGCAGCACGTCGGTCGTCTGCGAAGGGGACCGCTATCCCGGGGATCGGTTTACACGAATCGGAAAGTCGCCTCCGCGGCTGTCGGTGGTCTAGCTGTCACGGATAAGGACTGAAATAACAGAGACGCATTAGCGACGCGAGGATCAAAGTGCGCGCGAGTTGCAGGAGAAAATAATAAAAGGAGAGTGGCACACGGGGAAGCCACCCAGGCTGTCGCGCCGTGAGTTTAACGCGTACGTTAATGCCTGTCGGCCGGCCTGGACCTCGTCCTCTATAATTAGCCTGTATTGTGTTACTCACGAGCGGATTATTGCGCTCATAAAGCGTTCATAAAGTTTTTCGGGTGCGGGATGACGACAGTCTCCGTCGTTGCTGGCAACGGACTAATTCGATATTCTAGATCGCAACGTTTAATTCCCCAGTGTATTCAAAAATCTAAATCGAGAAAAGTATACCAGCATAAGAACACTGTCAGATATTTGAGATATTTACATTTAACAGGCGAAGGCAAAAGATCTCTTAAATATTGAAATTTAATAATTAAACCAACGAACAATGAAGTTTCAATATGCAATTTTTTAATTTCACTTTTGCATAAACTCAGTGAGTAATTAAAAAAATAAATGTAAAATGCAGTGTCTTCTAGTGATTGAAGTTATTTATTTACAGTAAAGTTAAACAATTATTCATAATATCTCACAGACTTATGCATTCTTCATATTTTTGTTTATCACACTCAAAAAACGCGTTTTAAATCACGTTTTATGCAATAGAGAATAAATAAAACATTTCTCTGTATCGAACATTTTAATATCTATAAAAAAAAATCTTTTTAAATCAATAAAATTTTTCTAATTTTCATTTAAAAAAGAAACGTTTGTATACGTATACTATATTGCACAATTTCGCGATGAATTCCACGCCTCGGGCAAATCGGTCTTGCACTTAACGTATACCATGAATTTTCATTTCGCCAGATGATTATGTGATGCGCGCGCGCGATAAGTTCTATTATTATTTATCGTAGACTGAATTTTCGCACTGTACGGTCGCCCGTGCATTCCGCCGCCACGCTTCGGGCGTTTCGAGGGGGTTAACCGTTATGTCATCGCGCTACGTCGGAGAAGGAACCTTGAGAAATATCGCAGACCGTATCGCGATCGGCATGAATGCTTCGTTACCGGCGAGACGACGTGCCGCGCTATATGCCACAGGCGAATACGATATACATACGTATATTGTATTTATAATGCATTTAATTTTCAAACTTATCATTTTACTTTTTGCCCATGACAAAAGAATTCTACTGATTCCTTTTTAGCTTTTGTACTGATAATAATTCTTTTCATATTTATAATAATTTTATACTCATTCCATTACAATACATTTATATTTTATTATATCATCTTTTGTAATAATATTAAAATAATAATATTAAAATAATATTAAAATAATAATATTAAAGGATTATTAATTATTTCTCTATAAGTTTCTAAATTAATTTTTAATATAAGCACAAGTTGAAATTTCTTAAGCTATTATTTTTATCATTTTTATTCAAATATCTTTATAATTATTTGTATATCCTGTACTTTATACCAAATCTCATCCTATTTTGCAAAATAATCCTAATAATTTATTACATTAATGAAAATATAAAAAAAGAAAAAGATTTTATTGATCTATAAATATACGTGCAACTAACGATGCTTCGTGTCGACGACTCAACTCTGTTACGACGACGAGTCGTTTCTCGTGCCTTTATGTCGTACATTCAATTCCGATCGTACTCATATATCAACTCGTAATCGGAAACATGAGTTTTACGCACGTAATTGCCGGCGAAAGGACGTTGTAAAGCGTCCATTACGATTCCTTTTAAAATACGATCGTAAAAGTTGATAATAATGGTAAAATGGCGCGCGCGATCTCTCCTCCATCCAAATAAATTAAACTGTTACATACACACAACGCATCATTAATTACGAGGATAAAGTACGATTCCACCTTGATTTCGCGTATAATATTGAACACTGAAACAGAAGGCACGAGACTATATGTGTTAGATATCCAACTGAGGCGTCACGTACGAATTACCTCGATTGATATTACCAGCGATAAATTTTAGAAGATAAAGCGTACCGAGCGACGTGCGAGTCTCTATTAAATTTATAAGCCATTATATGCGATAAGATAAAACTGCTATTAAGATACGGCACAAATTGGAGCGTTGAATGCCCCGCACTAATATTCGACTAATAGAATCCTATCTCTTGCCAATTAAAAATCATCACGACGCCGAGATAGGGCAATCGCCGTTGTACCTTCTAATTAGCAGCATCTTATTCTCGTTGCGCTCACACCCGCATTTCGGTATCTAAAGCAATGACTGTCTCTCTATATATACAATCCCCTGCAATTGCGGCGGCAGTAAAAAGGCCCGATGGTCGCTAAGCTCGTTAAGATCCCGACGGTTGTACACGAGCGGATCTAGCCGGTCCCACAGTGGGACTTCAGGAAGCGCGTGTGTTCGCGGGTAATAAAGTCACTCGGGCTATACGCGCTGTTCGCCGGCGCAGAAGTGGGTTTTGTCCTGTACCGATAATGGCGGCACTTCATCAAGGATCCTCTCGGCCTTGAGAGAGCCCCGGCCCTTCTTTCCTGCGGGATGCTTCCTCTTCGGCCGGAGAGGACGCAGGAGGCCATCTGTTTCGTCATTACCGGCAGGCAGTAAACCACCTCCAACCACCGCCACCGCCCCCGTCTAGTCCGGCTCTAGGTCCCCTTGTCGTCGTCCCACGGGTGATACATCGTGTTTCCTTATTTGTCGGACGTGCTGCGGGAAAATCGTCCGAGAAAATCGAGTGATTTGTCCGGGAGGTGTTAATGGTGCCTGCCACTCGTACCCATAGATGTTTCTTCCTTTCCCTCACCCTACGTTTCTAAGCCCTAAACGCGGACGAAGTTATATCGCGAGACGTTGAGTGTCATCGGAGCGAGAGTGGAATAATGTGGAATCTCTGAGATGAACCTCTTTTTTATTATAGATCGGTTTGTATGAATGAGCTGAAAGTTTGAAGCCAAATGGTTTATCCGGATAACAATAAGTAGATATATATAATTTCAATCGTTGACAATAAATGCTGACATATACGACCGACACATGTAAATTCTTCATTTTTAAAAGCCGAGAGTCGAGAGACATTGTCGCTTATTCATATATCGTGTTCACATTTCAGATTGGTTGGTTTAAGCGGTTTGCGTCATTAGCCAGGCTATTCCAAGCATCGACGACAAGTTCACTTTGGCGCACAGACAGGCGCCGGGACAAAGGGGACCAAGGAGGGGAAGAGAGAAAACCGCGCGAGAGAAGACGTGCCACGGATAATGCGGCGAGGAAATATCTTCGGAAGCCGTGAACCTGTCAATAAGGTGGATTCCTTCGGCGGCTCCTTCTCGTCTCTCGAGAGTGGAGGATAGTGTGAAAGAGGTGCCGCTTAGACAGGGGAAGAAAGAAAACGTGAAACACACACGCTCGATGAAGAAAGAGAGGGAGAAAGAGAGAGAGAGAGAGAAAAAAAAAGACTAGAGGATCCGCGGGATGAGTACGTTCGCGTTCCGAACGTGTGTTTCTGCGCGAATGTGTGTGAGTTCGTGAGTCCGTCGCGGCGCATTCCCCGCGAGAGCTCGGAAGCTCGTCTCGCCCTGCACGCCGTGACTTGCAGCTCGATTTCTGGTCCACCGAGTTGGCCGGGATACAGAACGCGGCGTTGCTTTTCTTCGAATGCCGAATCGCGCGGAGAAAGAAAAAAAGAAGAGTGAGAGAGAGAGAGAGAGAAACAAAGGGAGGGTGGGAGAGAGACACCCGGTGCCAGTCATTAGGCCGTATCGTATGAGAGATCGTTAAGGGGAAGTGCTCTCGAAGAGAAGTGAGCCGATACTGTGTTATACGCGAGCGCGCGCTCCGTCACATTCGAACTTCACTTGGCTTCTACGTCGCGTCGCTACGGCGACGTTATGTAATTACCGCACTGAGGAAAGAGTTTGCGCCCGTCGTCTTGATGATATCGGACCGCTTTCCCGTGAGTATATCTCGCTTTTCGATCTCGAGGAAGGCGCGTATTGACCGTATTGACCAGATATCAGATATCTTTTCGATTAGCGAACTGCTACACCGCGCTATCGAGCCGGTAATTAATCGTTTGAAACGACGTATCAAGAAAAATATCGCTCTTGCTTTAGCAAGTCTAAAGTATGAAAAACAACGGCGAAGAAAAAGATACCGTTTTGAAAATGTGTGTAATTCTCTACTTAAATTAATACTTCATTAGTACCTAATACTTTATTCTTTTTTCATTCCTTCAGACTGATATACTTAATTATCGATTTGTCGTAAAAAAGAATATATAAGAAGAAAAAATATATAGGCATACAGAAACAAGTGATATTTCTTAATTCTTGTAAACGTTTGCCGAATGCGAACAGAAGGACGTTTTTAAAAGTCACGTTTTCCCGATCCATCGTTCACCGGATCGCGATCGCATGGAATTATTTCCGCCGATGGAACGTTAACGTATCATCATCCGGCGTGAGACCGTAAATCAGCGATTGCCGCGGTACGGTCGCCGTGAATCGACTAATCTCTCGATTCACACGAGGCAAGGACGTGGAACGGCCTCTTGAAAGGTGCGACGGCTACCTCCACGGAGAGAGGACCCGTCGTCTCTTCTTCTTCTCGTCGTCGACCGGCATTTACAATCGTTAGCCACTCCGTTGCCCACCTCGGGAATCGTTTAGCGTAATTACGGCTCTTGTCACTAGCGGCCGGCCGTCTCCATGCCCCGTCTTTCTCGCCCCCTCGACGAATGCAGCCTGTTTATTTCTTTTTTTTTTATGCGCGCCCCGACGAGAAGGAGAAGAAGAAGAAGAACTCGACACCCGGTATCAGGCTGACGGATACGCTCGATGGACGGAACCCTCGGCATTCCATTCGACGACACTAAGCTCGCCGCCCCGGCGATGTATCGTGACGACACGAATGAATTCTATCATTCCGCTCTCGTCTCTCGGGGCATCTTGCACTCTCATCCGGGGAGAAGCGATAGAATGTGGACCGTATAACTCCGCGCATTAACTCTCTCGCCCGCGCGCGCGCGCGCGACGTCGGACAGCTCCTCGTGACTGTTATAAATTACAGGTGTAAATGCACGCGGAAAAGAAGGATGAGCAAGAGAAAACACGGTTCTGTACGTCGTACAACATCCCATCTCGAAATAGGGCTTGAGAAAGAGAGAAAATGGATTTTTTTTTACTAAATATCTTGATTATTTATCACTTTGCGGTAAAATCCAACTTTCACGACAATATCGAGTGAATGGAAAAGTCAAATCACGAAGGTGAATACCATTCACATCACAATCACAATTAATCAGGTATAATACCAGATGCTGAAGCGTTGTAACGGACTACAGTGCAATTCGGAATGACATTGCCGTTCACCTCGCCGCGTTCTCTCTTTCTCTTTCGCGATTGCGAGCGAATCGCAGCAATTGCAAGCTGGAAACGGAATCGTAATTTAAAATTGCTAGACCGATTCGCATTGAACTCTCGGACGCAATAAGCGTGCTCACAATTTGCCAGGCCTCGACCACACACGTCTGAGCGTAAACGCGAGTATTGATCGAACAGATCTCATCCGCAACGGTGCCGTTTAATGTACGCAACCGGAGAAACGGAAAAGTGCGTCGTACTTTGTACTATATACGATTGAATCGTTGCTGGACTCGTCGATGTGACTCGTGCGGATTTGTATTTCGCCTCGAAACTTCGTCGGCGCCGATACACTTTGCATGTACTAAAGATTCAAGATCAAGTGCAGCGCGGCGTAATTAATATCGAAGGAGACAGGACAAGGCGACGTGTCGATGAAGGACCGACCCGGCGACTCGATCGTCTCGGGTATCCGGCGACTTATTAACACAATCTGAAAGGGGACTTTGCGATCTGAGATACTGGCCTTTCGCGCGACTACCGGCACATCCTCCAAGTGGAAGCTTCATTAGCTGACTTTAATTACCTACACCGGCGAGTATACACCGGCGACTGAGATCGTTGTCACGAGCGCCGGATAGCGACGACCGCGTGTGAATAGACACTGCTCGGATCGTCGCGCCCTGATCGTGGACGGTCATTTATCAACTTGATAGTGATTATCGTAATTAATATCGCCGGCGGTATGGCGTTCGCACTGGCGAATATCGCGAAGTTAATTTTTGCCCCGTTGTCAATCCGGGGTTTATTCCCAGCAGCATTGATTAGAATCTGGCGACGATTAATGATTAAGCGGTAGAAAATAAGCGTATAGTAACAATTTAAATTATGAAATTAGCCTATCTGATTGTTTCCGAAAGGCAGATAATGTTTCTAAACAATTATTTAATCCAAAAATTATTAACATATGTTGCAACCCCGTATAAAGAGAACGAAAATATCGTTTCATAATTTTAGTTTGAACAATAAAAACATATATGTAAGTATATTTAATAAAGATTTATGTGAAGAACTAAATTAATTTGTTTAACGATTTATCGTCTTCATAAGAATTAATATTATTATTATGTTTTTATATTTAGCTTCGATGACAGATTTGAAAAGTTATCACATAACGCAACGCGTTATTATAATGCGTGTCTAAAAGGATAAGTCACATTCGCGTTCGCTTTGTCGACGCGAGGTGGACAAGGAGACGGTCCAAGAAAATTGAGCAAAGCAATAACATTAATCCAGGACGCTGCCGTAGCGAGAGAGCTCGTCTGCTCGCGGTCGCCGCGAGTCCGTGCGAGCCTCGAAGAGTAATCCCTAGCGGTTAGGCTTTTGGATGCCCGCATAAAGCAAGCCTCGTGGAATGAACTCGGAAACTCACCCTTGTCCGCTACCCCTGGTCCACGGTCCGTTTTGGTCACGAGCTGTCTCGGCACCGTCGCGGTTTGTCCCTCGACGAGATGCGGTCTGGATCCCGAGCCCCTCCACCGCGGCGTCTGTAATTTTAATAAGCCATATTACGAGGTTGTATCTATCTATGGAAACTGCCTTCGCGCTTGGGTAAACCAGTCAAATACAAAGAGCCAATTCGTCTCTGCGCGACCCTTGTAAGTCTTTAAATACAAGGAGAGGGACACGAAATATCTTTATATATATGTATGTTGGTGCATCTAATATGTTTGATTGTAGCTAAAGCAAAGATGAAGTGACGTTTTATGTAAAATGTTGGCGATTGTTAGACTAGTAAATTTAATTATTCAGTTGAACTAGTTTATCAGTTCAACTAAACATCCATTCGACAAGTACAAGAGAAAGTTTCACGAAGTTGACACTTTAATTTAATTAACGGATTATACATTTGTTATGTCGTTTCATTACGGGGGAAGTGCGTCGGGAACAAACGCGATATCGCTTTAATGAATTTCCAGCGGGACGTCAGGAGGCGTCATCCCCACTGCCAGAAGGCGGTTAGCCGGGGATTAAGTGGGGCAATCTGCGGCATTTTTTTTCTCCCAAACGACCAAGATTTTTATGCCTAATTAATCGCCATAAATCCGGGGGGAACGACGAAGGATTACGGCGAAATTTGCGCGAAAGCGTCTTTCAACCGGGGTGATTAAATGATTTGTGGATACAGGCGGAAGATGCTTCACGCCTCGTAATTGCGTTTAAGCGCGCGTCGCCGTATATCATTGACTTTTCAGAGACGGAGGGGCTCCTCCAGATAACTACAACTTTGGCAAATCGGCCGAGTTATAAATTACCTATAACGTTTTACTGTTCGTAATTTTAACTTTAGATATTAGGGTATTGCGCACAAACACTCGCGATAGTCGCGATTCGGAAGTAACACATATGATAATAAAAATCACGATAGAATTTTCATAAAAGTTTGTTGCAGCAACTGCGAATGACGTTCTGCCGGCGACGTGTAAAATTCAATGTCACTACGGAAAATGCAAGGATTACACAACGGCTGGATGGATGCCTCTTACGAGCACTTGTACATCGCGCCTCCCGCGCCTGCCTTTCGTCCACATTTATCAATTTAGACGAGGTACCGCGCACGGAGGTACGCCCCGGAAAGTCCCGGCAAGGCAAGCCAGCAGCAAGAAACTGCAGGAGCCCAAAGTTATCCGCGAAGTTTCGAGTGCAGAGCCAGTTGATTTATCGGGCTCATTACTGCCAGGAAAGAGGGAGGACTACAGCAACAGCCACCCCCAGCGGCGTGTTTTACAAGACGGCATTAATTGCTCGAATTAAATATGCACCTCTCTCCGCGCCGTAATTTATTTCGGTTTCCTGAAGCGCCTTAAGTCGCCGGGGAAGCCGGGCGCTCCACGGCATCGCCGTCGCTTTCCACGGACGTTAATAATGGGCCCGCGAGATATTAATTGACGTGGCTGCCGTGGAAGGTCCTCTCGATGTTTTAATCTCAACGGCAATCTCTCTCTCTCTCACTCTTTCCTTTTTTTTTATTCAGTTACACGCGTCGATCCTGTAGCGCAGCGTGTTGTCTCGTTGTAAATCGATGGTCCGCTTTCATCCTTTTAACCGTTTATTCTGTTAACATTGTTACTCCGGTTTATGTTAAATCGTTGTTTTTCTTAACTTATATCACCCTGTACTTTTTACATTGATCGCTACAATTTTTTGCCACAACATTTCCTTCGTGTGTGTAGTTTCTTCAAATTAATTCAAGTGATTATTAAGATGAGCCTCCGTCGATAGTCGTCGATTGCAGAAAATGTGTCTTGAAAAAGAGCGAGGCAATCAAACAACAGATGAATCTCTTTAGATAATTATGACTTGAAGGTCCAAATTGGCAAGTGGATGTTAATCGAAGTCTGGTTGAGCTTAGGAATCGAGTAATTCGATTGAGACGAACGATAAGAATAAGGAAGTTTATAAGACAAAGGCGCAAACAACGGATGAAACATCGAGTGATCCAATCAGGAACAAGGAGAATGAAGCACATGTAATCCGCCGCGGTCAATCAGTGAAAATGGACTCTTTAGGTAAGATCCCCCAGTCCTGTTTGAATCAGAAAGAAGTGAGGGTTGCGGAAGGTTTCATAAGCCAGCACATTAGATAAGATTGCAAATAGATGATTTCAAATTTGAAATATCGTAACTGCAAAATAAAATAATATATGTATTATCAAAGGCTGCACTGAGAAAAATGGTTTGTTTGTATACCAACAAGATGTATATGGCTGAATGAATTTTGGTGAAACCAAACAGAATTTCGGATTATAATAAGAGGATTTGATATTGTATTACTAGAACGTTTGATAGACTTTACTATACGGATTTAATTAATATTTTCGAGTTGGATCTACAAAATTTCTGGTTATATTAGTACGCTCTATCGCCATAAGATGGGCATGGGACGAATTCAATTCTCGTATTTAAGAATCACTACGGAATAGTATAAAAGATGCAGCATCATGAGATCTTTAAGATCTCTTAAAGTGAGATCAAATTTTGATAGTAATTCTGAATCTTAAATTCAGAAT